>NW_022196912.1:69578523-69603759 GCF_008632895.1 Mastomys coucha
AAATCCGCCTGCCTCTGCCTCCCAAGTGCTGGGATTAAAGGCGTGCGCCACCACCGCCCAGCTGAAAACATCATCTTAAATGAAGTAGCTCTAATTAGTAAACTTAGTGTAAACAGTACATGGAATTATGGAATTCTCCTCTCTATAGCTATGCTCTCTCCCTGTTACCATCAGATTACATCTTTATACAATGAGATTCTTTGCTTGTTACAGCATCATTTTCTTAGGGGGACCCAAGGGCAAGCTTTTTTTGCATTTTCTCGGTTTTTTTGCTTTGTTTTGTTTTGTTTTTATTTATTTCATTTATATGAATACACTGTAGCTGTAGGCAGACACACCAGAAGGTACCAGATCTCATTACAGATCCGGTGAGCCACCATGTGGTTGCTGGGAATTAAACTCAGGACCTCTGGAAGAGCAAGCAGCCACTCTTAACCACTAAGCCATCGCTCCAGCCCTCTCCATTGGATTTCATAAGACACTGAGGACTTCCCGCTGGACTGGAGAAGTGGTGCACTAGGGAGGTTTCTGAGAAGAAAATAGGGCTTGCAATAACAATACCAGAGGAGATCCTACAAAGCTACAATAATCAGACTGAGTGTTGCTCTGTTACATACTCCCATGTGCTAATTTGAAACTAAAAATTTTAAGTACATATTGCCTCCATATAGATACCACCATATTATAAAAATTATCAATAAGCTAGCCACCAACACACTGTCTCTAACTTCTTTCCCCCATTCCTTCCCTTCTTGTCTTTCCCAAGAGCTTGAATTACAGGCCACCATGCCTTAAGCACTGGGAATTTCTGGAAACTCACTTGTGTGCTTGTGTGTTGCTAACTATCATCTAGCCCAGGAACCTGCACACGTCAAGCATGCACTCCACCCCAGACAAAAGGATCTATTCATTACCTGTAGTCTCAACTCCATTCAAACTCTCACTAGCCCAGCTTTCCTGACTTGTAGCTTGAAGAAAGCCCAGAAGGTAATTAGAGATAGATGATAGTTCCTCTCAGGGCATTCTCAAGGCACCTTCAGGGAAATGGTGTGTGTGTGTGTGTGTGTGTGTGTGTGTGTGTGTGTGTGTGTGTGTGTGTGTGCGTGCGTGCGTGCATGCCTATGTTTAGGAAATAGGAAAACTTCCAAGAGTTGATTCTCTTCTTCCATTGCAGATTCCAGGGATTGAACCCAAGTTATCCAGGTTGCATGCCAAGTGTAGAGCGATCTTGCCAATCGTTAAACTTCATTTCTTTATAAAACACCCAACCTGTAGTATTTTGTTATAGCAATAGAAAATGGACCAAACACTAGGAGACAAATACTTATTCTAAAACTGTTTGATTCTAGGAAGCTAATTTAATAAATAAGAAGCTCCAAAGTCTCCAAATATGTACCAGAAACGGAATGAATAATCACCTTTATCATTACTCATAGGAAAACTAAAAAAAAAGGGAGAAGAGATAGAGGTTGATAACCACTCCTTTTCATAAAGATGAAATACTGTTTTAATAACAACATCACTGAATGATAAGAATAGGAAAGAGGAAAATAAGAGTCTATGTTTGCCTTATACACAGAGCTGGGCAGTTACCTGTCACATTGTTCAAGAATGGCTTGCCAAAACATTGAAAAAATGAAAGACTTCATCCTTGTCGTAGACTGCCACTTCAGTTGAACACTCTGTGCACATGACAGGGTGATAGATTTCTTCCACTTCTCTCTCTGCAGGATCTTCAGGATTAGACCTCATCTTCTTAGCACCCCGCCTTTTCTTCCTATTTTCTGGATTCTTGTATCTTAGAACCTCTTCTCTGTTGATAGAACAATTCATCACAAACATTGCCCTGTACTGAGTCTTGTAGGATTCATGCCTATAAGGAGAATGAAAAAAAGAGTTTGGATGTAATAGTGGTCAAGTTTACATCAAATTTGAGAATACCAAAAACCTACACAAATATCCACCAAAATAAAGATAAGGGAATGAAATGTGAATGTAAGGAAATTTGAAAGGGTTGTTAGAATACAGAGCAGGAATAGAGGTGTGAGGGGCTGGAGAGATGGCTCAGTGGTTAAGAGCGCTAACCACATGGTAGCTCACAACCATCTGTAATGAGATCTGATGCCCTCTTCTGGTGTGTCTGAAAACTGAAAACAGCTACAGTGTATTTACATATGTAATAAATGATAAATTACACATTACATATGTAATAAATAAATTTGAAAAAAAAAGAGGTGTGTGAGAATTACTCCATTGTCTGAGTTTCTGTCATAAGAGCTGTAACACTGCCACTTTGGAAGAGATGTGTTCTCCCAAATCGACACCAGAAGTGCAGAGTGACCAACTGGTGCAGCATCTTAGAGCAACTGAAGCAGCAACGGCAAAGACGGAGGTGGGGGCAACTAGCAGCAGAGGCAGCGGAGGCGATTCCCCCTCCCTGCTCACATTCTCCCCCCTTCACCTGAACCCTCATTCCTGGCTGGGTCAGATATCTCTGTGGAAAGCCTCCAGTAGATAAGCCTACACTCTGGCTCATTGGGCATGTGCCAGTGTAGCCTGATCTAGCTCTCAAAGGCTGAGGTGGGAGGATCAAGACTATCAGGGCCATCTGTGTTACAGAGTGAGACCTTACCTCAAAATAAATGAACAAATAAAGTCCAAGTCTAATGGTGCATGACTTTAGTCCCAGCACTTAGGAGGCAAGTGGATCTCTGTGTGTTCAAGGCCAGCCTGTGTGCAGTTGCAGACCAGTCAGGGCTGCACAGTGAGAGTCCATCTCAAAACAACAGACTGCTAGTCAGCACTACACTGAGCAAATGAGTCTATTAGCAAAGATTAGGCAACAAAAGGGTCTCTTCAGTAGCAAAGTAATAACAGAAAGAAAACTGGTTAGTTTCATCTCCACTGTTCAGAGAATGAAAAATGGAACTCTCCTCTGCCAGGACTTGAATTCCTCTTCTGGAATGATACTAATAAAAGACTAAGAAACCTCCTGCTTGAACCAGATATAGAGTACTGTGGAAGCAGAAGCTGCACATTTTTTTGGCTTTGTTGGGTTTTTTTTGTTTTTTTTTTTTTTCTTTGAGACAGGGTTTCTTTCTGTGTAGCCCTGGCCATCCTGGGACTCACTCTGTAACCAGGATGGTCTCAAACTCAGGGATCTGCCTGCCTCTGCCTCCTGAGTGCTGTGATCACAGACGTGCCACCACCACCTGGCCTAGTTCTGCTTTCTCAGCTAACATGTCAGACTGGAATATTCCACATAACCCTAGTGGTGTGGAAACAACTACAGCTTAGAGTCAGACTGAAAATCACCGTGCTTCTGATTTAGCTGAACCCCCTCCCTCCCCACCCTCACTGCTGCTTTTTAAGCAATACACTACCAGAGAAATGAACTTTAGCAAACTGTGTACTTAAGTAAAACTCACTCCATTCACTAGATTCTTGTAACTACATCATTCATCATAGTTATCACTTTTTCTACAGTTTGGTCAAATAAATTTTCACATAAACAACAACAACAGTAAAAAGTTTACTTCTGAATTAAGCAAAGGACCATCAAACTTTCTGTTTCAGGGGAGGCTTGCTCTAGGGTCGGGGTACCTCACTTGTCCCCATGTGGTACCTTTGTCCCTTACCTCTGGCAATCAAGGCACAATGTAGTCATACAGGCTGGGCAATTCAAAACAGCATCGCTGTTTGGAACAGGCTGTTGTTTCTGACGTGGTCTCTGCAATCCAAAAGCATGATAACTAAAACAGAAAAATAGATTTGGGAAGGAAAAATACATTAATCTACCAAATCCTGGTTTCTTCTTCTTATTATTATTTTTTTAAAGAAACACTGTACATCAGCAAGTTTTATTAATACTTTATATATTTGAGGAACTCATTTCATTCCTTCTTAAAAGGGGGAACCAAATACCCACGGAAGGAGTTGCAGAGATTAACTATGGAGTAGAGACTGAAGGAAGGGCAAGCCAGCCTAAATATAGCTATCTCCTGAGAGGCTCTGACAGTACCTGACTAACACAGATGTAGAGGCTCACAGCCATCCATCGAACTGAGTACAGGGTCCCCAGTGAAGGAGTTAGAGAAAGGACCAATGGAGCTGAGGGGTTTGCAGCCCCTTAGGATGAACAACAATATGTATGCCCTGGGAGGTGTGGGATCCCTAGGAACTTGAGTTAAGGATGGTGGGTGTTAGAAACCAAATTCAGGTCCTCTACAAGAGCAACAAGTGCTCTTAACCACTGAGCCATCTCTCCAGCACCAGAAATGGCTAATTCTAGGGATACGGTTTACAAGATCTAACTAAAATACCTCACAGAAGCAGAAACTTAAAAAGAGAAAAAAAAAGAAAAAAGTGCTCAAAAAGAAAAACAAATCAAACCTCAGGGCAGCAGAGCCTAACTCCTTGCTCTTTAAAGCTAAACTGCACACAGTAACTTTCTTTCACAGTAGATACTTTAGTGGGAGTGGTGAGACAAAAGCAGGGGAGCCAGAGCTCAAGGCCTAAAATGAGACTTAATCTCATAAAAGCTAAACCTACCAAATAAAAACAAACCAACCACACAAAAACAAAAACGTAGTATCAGTGCAATTGTAAGAAAAATCTCAGGTGAATTCTAACAGGAATCTAACTCTCTGACACCTGGCCAGGGCTCTTCAAAATACTTAAGATGCCACAAACAAGGAAAATCTAAGAAACTATTTTTTATTTGTAGTCAAGAACTTAGGTTGGCCAGGCAAGGTAGCCTACACCAGTAATCCTAGTACTAGGGATACAACACAGGAAGACTACAAATTTAAAGGTCTACTACACAGTGAGCTCCAGACCAATCTCAGAGAGTCTCTAAAACACACAAAAAGAGGGCCCAGGAGGCCTGGGAAAATGACTTAGTCAGGATAGTGCCTGCTGTTCAAGTGTGAGGAGCTAAGGTAAGATTCTGGCACCCAGGGCACAGAGGATGGAGAAGGGCAGATTCCTAGAGCTCACTGGCCAGCCAGAAGAACACAGGTTCAGTAGAGAGACTCTGTCTCAAATACAAAAGGTAGAGGAGCTGGTAAAATGGCTTAATAACCTGACAACCTGAACTCAATCCGGAGAACTTACATGATTCCTATAAGGTTGTTCTCTAACCTCCACAAGCAAGCTTTGTCTCATATGCACATAGTGATAAATAATTTATAAATAAACAAATGTAAAGTAAAATAAATCCAGAAAACTAAGGCAGGAAGAACAAAAGTTCCCAATGCAACGCTGGGCAAATTCCAGACCAAAGTATGCTTCCTAGGAGATCCTGCCTCAGAACATAAACTAAAGGAAGCTGTAGTAACTAAGCACCAGAGGGCGTCAGAGGAAAGTAAACCAGGAAGAGGGAAAGGACATGGTGGAAGAACTGAAGCTGAAGTGTGTACAATGATCCCAGAGCAACAGCAACCCTCCAGACTTGACAGACTGAAGCAAAGCCTCCTAGGCACTGAGGGTGTGGTCAGCAGCACAGTATTTGCCTAGCATGTATAAAAGCATATATTTAATATCTAGCACCACACACACAAGCACACAAAAAGTTAAAACACAGAATTACCACAAGATCCTACTAATACTCCTTCTAGGGTTGTAACCAAAACAACCAAGTAGGGATTCAAACCAGCACGTGTCCATCAGTGTCGATAACACTATTCATGACACCGCTATTCATGACACCGCTATTCATGACATCACTATTCATGACATCACTATTCATGACACCACTATTCATGACACTGCTATTCATGACACCACTATTCATGACACCACTATTCATGACATCACTATTCATGACACCGCTATTCATGACACCACTATTCATGACATCACTATTCATGACACCGCTATTCATGACATCACTATTCATGACATTACTATTCATGACACCACTATTCAAGACATCACTATTCATGGCATTACTATTCATGACAGTCAAAAGGCAGGTACAACACAAACATCTCTCAATGGACATAAAGTTGAGAGACATACACACAATGTCATTGTTCAGCCATAAAAAGAAGTTCTGTGCTACAATATAGATGACCGCAAAAGCATTTTGTTCTTGGGCCTGCAAGGAGACACAAGCCTTTAATCCCAGCATCTGGGATTACAAAACAAGAGCAAAAAACACTTGAGAGGCAGAGGTAGATGGATCTCTGTATATTCAAAGCCAGCCTGGTCTGCATAGTTTCAGAATAGCTAAAAAAAAAATAAAATAAACAATTTAGATGCTAAAACTCTAACCTCAATATAGTTTAAAATTATAAGATAAGCACAGTGGTGTATATTCATAGTTCCAGCACTTGGGAGGCTGAGGCAGAATAGCCCTGGGACTTCAAGGCCAGTCTAGGAGAGACCTTACCTCAACAAACAAACAAACAAACAAACAAACAAAATACAACCAACCACTGAAAAGTTAGTTATATACTCAGGCCTATCAGTATAGACCGTAGTCCTGGCTTCTCAAGTGGCTGAGGTAGGAGGACTGCACATTCCAGACCCACTGGGCTACAGAGTAACTTCTAGGCCAACCTGAAAAACTTAATGAGACTTTATTTTAAAAAGCAAAATGGGGCCGGGTGGTGGTGGCGCACACCTTTAATCCCAGCACTTGGGAGGCAGAGGCAGGTGGATTTCTGAGTTCGAGGTCAGCCTGGTCTACAGAATGAGTTCCAGGACAGCCAGGGGTATAAAGAGAAACCCTGTCTCGAAAAAACAAAAACAGGGGGCTGGTGAGATGGCTCAGCGAGGAAGAGCATCGACTGCTCTTCGGAAGGTCATGAGTTCAAATCCCAGCAACCACATGGTGACTCACAACCACCTGTAATGAGATCTGATGCCCTCTTCTGGTGTGTCTGAAGACAGCTACAGTGTACTTACATATAATAAATAAATAAATCTTTTAAAAAAAAAAGAAAGAAAAAACAAAAACAAAAAACAAAAACAAAAAAAGCAAAATGGGGGTTAAGGATGCATCTCAGTGATACAACACTTGCCCAGCATACTCAGGAGCCTAAATCTCTAGTACCATGTGGCTAGGGGGAAGAGGGAAGGCCAGGCATGATGGCATATACCTATAGTCCCAGCACTTAGGTTGAGGCAGGGTTGCTGTAAATTAGCCAGGGCAACATACATAAGGAGAACCAGGCAGTCAGGACTACATAGCAAGACACTGTCTCAGAAGAACAATAAAAAAAAGTTATTTTGTTTCTTAAATGAAGAAACTCTAACGGGTTAGATTCATCATCAATAACACAATTGTGGTGATACACACCTGTAACTTCAGACAGCATTTGGAAAGTAGAGGAGTTTAAGGCAAGCCCTAAGTACGTAACACATTTTGAAGCCAGTCTGGGTTACTAATAGTCTTTTTAAAATATAAATAAAAATTCAGCCAGGCAGTGGGGGTGCCAAATCTTTGATCTCAGCACTCAAGAGGTAGACTGAGTAGATCTCTGAGTTCAAGGCCAGCCCTGTCTACAGAGCAATTCCTGGACAGCCAAGACTACATAGAGAGGTCTTGTCTCAAAAACAGAAGACAGACAAACAGATTAAAAACTGACTAAAATTTGCTGGTTATTTTCAAATAAAGTATTCAAGGCTTTTCTCCTCAAACTTTTTTGATGTGTTTGTGTGAAAACAAAGGCACGGGCTGGAGAGATGGCTCAACAGTTAAGAGCACTGGCTGCTTGCTCTTCCAGAAGTCCTGAGTTCAATTCCCAGCAACCACATGGTAGCTCACAACCATCTGTAATGGGATCCAGTGCCCTCTTCTGGTGTGTCTGCAGACAGCTACAGTGTACTCATATAAATGAAATAAATAAATCTAAAAAAAAGAAAAAAGAAAACAAAACAAAACAAAGGCACATACAGTGAAACAGGAAAGCAATGAAAAAATAAATCACTCTGGCTTTCTCTAAAGATTCTAAATTCTTACCCCCTCCTCTTTGCGTCAACCCAGGCCTGGTCTCTGTTATCTTTCTCAGGATCATACAGCAACTCATCGTTTGTTGGAATCCTGTGTTGTTTCTTCTTCTTTTTCTTGGTTACTTGCGTTAGTTTTAAAAGGTTAAGAATATGGATCAGTATCATGTCTAAAGTTTACACTTCTTTAATATACAATGACTCTCCTGTTTCCCATACTATCTATTTATACTATTTATATTATCTTTTTAAAAATTGCCTAAATGAGCCGGGCAGTGGTGATGTATGCCTTTAATCCCAGCACTTGGGAGGCAGAGGCAGGTGGATTTCTGAGTTCGAGGCCAGCCTGGTCTATAGAGTGAGTTCCAGGACAGCCAGGACTACACAGAGAAACCCTGCCTTGAAAAAAAAAAAAGAAGAAAAAGAAATTGCCTAAATGGAAGAGAGCGATGGGGAAGGGGGCAGTGAGCCAAATATAAAGTGAGTAAGTAAAAAATTAAAGTTAAAAAAAAAAAAAAAGAAAGAAAGAAAAGAAAGAAAAGACGCCTAAAGCCTTTCTTTAGCAGTCCCTGAACGTGGAAGGTTGAAGCAGAACTGCCATGTCTGGGCTAAGCAGTGAGTGCCAGAGTACCCTGACAACAAAAGTAAAACCCTATCCCCCAAAACAATGCATAAAATCAAATAAAAGGAAGCTATTCTTCAAATAAGAGTCTTATCCAACTAAGACACTAAAACAAAAGATGGAGGAGGACAAAAGGCTAAGTTCAAATAATAAAAATTCAGTCTCAGCCGGGCGTGGTGGCGCACGCCTTTAATCCTAGCACTTGGGAGGCAGAGGCAGGCGGATTTCTGAGTTCGAGGCCAGCCTGGTCTATAGAGTGAGTTCCAGGACAGCCAGGACTACACAGAGAAACCCTGTCTCGAAAAACCAAAAAACAACAACAACAAAAAAAAACAAAAACAAAAAAGCCAGTGTGTCAGTGTGAAGGTTGAGATTGCTTCTTTTGCTGGGGTTGGTAGGGAGGGGGCTCATACCTTTAACCCCAGCATTCAGGAGACAGAGGCAGGCAGATCTCTGAGTTCAAAGCCAGTCTAGGGCTAGTGAAGTGGCTTAGCGGGTAAGAGCACTGGCTGCTCTTCCGAAGGTCCTGAGTTCAAATCCCAGCAACCACCCATAATGAGAACTGACGCCCTCTTCTGACACGCCTGAAGACAGCTACAGTGTATGTATAATAATAAATAAATCTTAAGGGGGAGGGAGGGAACAGGGGTTTGGTTTTTTTTTTGTTTGTTTTTGTTTATTTTATTTTATTTTATTTTATTTGGAGGGGAATCTGGGAAAGGAGATATTGTAAATAAGGAAAATGTCTAATAAATAAATAAATCTTAAAAAAAAAAAAAAAGGCAGCTCTACAGAGCTAGTTCCAAGAGAGCCAAGGCTACACAGAGAAACTCTGTCACCAAGGGGTGGGAAAAGAAATTGCTTCTTTCCCATCATCTTCCACAAGTCTACTCCTGTATTTAGACTTACTTGACAATCAACAAGCTGGAAAACCTTGTTGCAGAAAGGTATGTTGTAGGACATGGAAGAAGGCACAGCACGGTCTGAGACAGAACAGGATTTGACTGCAAACACCTGATTTCAGAATTCTGTAACTGGCATTGCAGAGAAATCAGATCTCACTGCCTTGAGTAAGTTTAATAAATGTCTCTTGTGCTGTCTCAGAAACATCTTCAACTTATCGTGAATGGGCTTCTAGCAAGTGCAAATGGGGCATTGGGTAGATTTGAAAACTATGATGAAATGGTGTCTGCAAGCATGTACAAGTGTCCTTTCACAGAAATTATCATCCTAACCCTTTTGACTGGTTCAATGTCATATTCCTCAAAGAAAGCAGGGAAGGGACACACTTCCTCCAACAAGGCCACACCTCCTAAAAGTGCCACTCCCTGGGTCAAACATATTCAAACCACCACACCTTGGCTGTCCTAAAACTAGGTCTGTCGACCAGGCTGGCCTCAAACTCAGAGATACACATGCCTCTCTGCGTCCCAAGTGCTGGGATTAAAGGCACTTGCCACCACCACCACCTGACTAGGTCAGGCTTTCTTGAGTCCATTGCTTTGCTTCTTAAATAGTTGGTATTCTTGCAGCAGCAAAACTCTGATACTTGCTATAACAATGTTGTTTCAGTTTATTGGTTTGTTTGGTCTCATAGATTCTGCTGATAGAATTTCATAACAAATAACACATTGTGACTTCTCAACTCCTGTTGTAATTATTAAGGTAAAAAAACCATACTGTAAAAAATCATTGCTATATTTTCTTAATATTTTTCTCTAAATGGTCCATTGTCATAGGATAGTTTTTAATGAAAATAACATATAACAATGCCTTTAATAATATAAAAGATACATGACACAGTTTAGTCAATACAGTTCTTTTAAGTTTCCTGATTTACCATTCCAGTTTTTTTTTTTAACATACCTGGTACTATCAAAAAGGACCAATATTCACATCAACCACAGCTGAATACAAAGACAATCAGCCCAGATAAAGTTCCCATGGTACAGTCTTAGTTTTTTGGGGAGATTTTGTGTGTGTTGGGGGGGTTGTTTTTATTTTGTTGTTGTCGTTGTTGTTTTTGCAGTAGTTGCTGATTTTGCAGTACATGGTTTTACATTTACCCAGTAATTAAAATTCATCAAGTGTCATTTTACCTTCAACACTGCCGCTGTCTACACATGTACACCTGGTCCACATAAGTACACTATGGTGCCAAGCCTGTCACATACACCTGTATCTGTATATAAGGGTGTATATAATGGAATTGGCCGGATGATGTCTTCACACCAGGTAATCGTATATAACCTTAACCATAATCTATATGGATAGAAGAGTGGTGTCTCAGTTCCTAAGACCACAGGAATTACGTGTTTTCTGATGATCTTAGGTGACCCCTGTGGAAGGGTAGTTCTACCCCCAAATGGGTCACAACCCACATATTGAGAACTGCTATTGTAAATGAGTACACACAGTTGCACCCCTTGTCTTTCTTATTAATCAATCCTGTTGTGCCCCTGACCCACCTTCCCAAGAGACATCAATAGCATACAATTTCTTTCTTTTTGAGACAGAGCCTTACCATGCAGCTCTGGCTGGCCTTAAACTTGCTATATAAACCAGGCCAGCCTCAAACTCACAGAGTTCTGTCTGCCTCTGCCCTCCTGAGTGGCAAGATTAAGGTATGTGCCACCAAACTTGGCTTAAGTTATAGTTACTTAAAAATAAAATTAAGAAAGGGACTGGAAAAATGGCTCAGCAGTTCAGAGCATTGACTGTTCTTTCAGAGGACCTAAGCTTGATTTCCAGCATCTACATGGTGGCTCACAAACATCTATGACTCCATTCCCAGGGAATCCAATACCCTATCCTGGCATCTGAGGGCACCAGGCATGCACATCGTGCATAGATTGATATACATGCAGGCAAATACCCATTAACATAAAATAAAATTTTTAAATAAAACTGAGGGAAAATCTAATACCAAATAACCATTAAGGCAGATATTACTCATAAAATATACCTGCTAAGCAAAATGTTACTCACCTGCTTTGTCTTCATCCTCAGAATCAGAATCAAAATATATCTCATCATAGTACTTTGTTGTAACTCCTCCCACTTTGGCAACTCCTGAGGAAGACCCTATCAAACCAGAAGTGAAGTTTACAAACTAAACCACATATGATCCATAAGAGAAAAAAAGCCTCCACATATACTTCCATCACTTCAAATAGTAGTAACTGACTCACCATCTCATTTGTACAATAAAGTATTTTTACAGCAGTGACCTACTTGATTTCTGTGCCCTATGCAACTATAGGAAATTATTCCTTGATGAGTTTTCTAAATTAGAGAAAAATCATTCTTTCTCCTTTCCCACAAATCTAATTAAAGTTTAAATGTTGGGGCTGGAGAGATGGCTCAGGGGTTAAGAGCACTGACTGCTCTTCCAGAGGTCCTGAGTTCAATTCTCAGCAACCACATGGTGGCTCACAACCATCTGTAATGGGATCTGATGCCCTCTTCTGGTGTGTCTGAAGACAGTGACAGTGTACTCACATACATGAAATAAAATAAATTAATTAAAAAAAGAAAGAAAAGATTATGATAAAAAAAAAAAGTTTAAATGTCATATTTCCAGGTTTGCAGTATACATATTATGCTTTTATCTTGAGGGTAAGAAAGGGATATCTTGATCAAGGGGCATTAGGCAAGGCAATGAGCCAAGAACATACTTCCTCTCTCCAGCTCATGTCTTTTTTTTTCCCCAAGACAGGGCACATGTTTGTGTCCCTGACTCTCCCTCTGCCTCAATTACAGCTTTCATTTTTTCAAATTATAAAATATACCAATATGAAAACCAGTTCTGATCAGTCTTATTTTCATAAACCAATTTTTGGGTCAAGTAAATTATATATAAAGACCTAAAAATGAGGGCTGGAGAGATGGTTCAGCAGTTAAGAACACTGACTGCTCTTCCAGAGGTCAAGAGTTCAATTCCCAGCAACCACATGGTAGCTCACAACCATCTGTAATGAGATCTGATGCCCTCTTCTGGTGTGTCTGAAGACAGTTACAGTGTACTTACATATAATAAAATAAATCTTTAAAAAAAAAGACCTAAAAATGAAATGTGTTTATATAAAGGGTCAGGAATTTGTAGTGACACACCATTAAATTTGCCATCAAACCCTAAAAATATTTTTGTATGCCTTGTGCTTTTTATTCTAACTACAAAAGGAAGTAATTTGAGGACCTGCTACTAAATCCTATCTTTCCAATACTCCACGACACATCAGTCATGAACGCACACTCCAGCACAGATCACCACACACATTCACTCCTTCGTTAGTAAGTACTGTGTCAGTCAGACCCGGTGCTGCAGCTCTGTCACCCAGCTACTCAGGAGGCTGAGGCAAAAGGATCACAGAGGTTCCAGTGAGTTCAAGGTCAGGTAACTTAGCCAGACTGTCTCAAAACTTTAAAAGAGGTTGGGCTGGAGAGATGGCTCCATGGTTAAGAAAACTGGCTGCTCTTCCAGAAGTCCTGAGTTCAATTCCTAGCAACCACACGATGGCTCACACTATCTGTAATGGGATCTGATGCCCTCTTCTGTTGTGTCTGACAGTGTACTCATATACATAAAATAAATCAATCTTTTTAAAAACATTTAAAAGAGATGGGGCTGTATCTAAGTGGTAGGACAACTTGTCTAGCAAACACAAGACCCAGGTTTAACCCCCAACATCACCCACCATACACACACACACACACACACACACACACACACACACACATACATATTCAACAGAGCCAATTCTTCAGCACCTATGCAAAGTTCTAGAGACACAAAAGAACACAATCCTTTCCAGGATATCTATGAAAACTAAGTCCAAAGCTGACCTGTTCCCAGCGAGGATAACTTGTCCTCCATTGTCTTCATGGTGGAGTTTAGTTCAGCTTCCATTTCTTTTTCAAATTCATCTTCACTTGATGATTCACTTTCTCCAGTAAGACATTCCCGGATGAGTTTTCGTTTTTGGTCTGGGGTTCCATGTAAAAGCACATCCACTTCATCTTCAGAACTAGAATATGAATATTAAAATCAGGGTCTGGATGTGGCTCAGGGGTATAGCATTTACATAGCATATTCAAGGCCCTCAGTGTGGGGTATAGTACCACAAAATAAAATTACTTAAAGCTTCTATCATCATCTTATTGCTTGTGATGGTTTGTATACGCTTAGCCCAGGGAGTGGCACTATTAAGAGGTGTGGGCTTTAAGACCATCACCCTAGCTGCCTGGAAGTCAGTATTCTACTAGAAGCCTTCAAATGAAGATGTAGAACTCTCAGCTCCTGCCTGCCTGGATGCTGCCATGTTCCCACCTTGATGATAATGGACTAAACCTCTGAACCTGTAAGTCAGCCGCAATTAAATGTTGTCCTTTATAAGAGTTGCCTTGACGGTGTCTGTTCTAAACCCTGACTAAGACACAGCTCAACAGCAATTCTAAGTTTTACAAATTTACCTGCAATATACCCACCATATTACATATAGGCAATGCTCATTAGTAGGCAAGAGATTAGCTAATCCTTCCTATTTTCAGCTTTGGCTTTTTGGGTTTCTTTTTTGGTTTGGGAACAGGGCTTCACTATATAGCTCTGGCTAACCTGAAATTTGCTATATAGAGAAAGCCT
Source organism: Mastomys coucha (assembly GCF_008632895.1). NCBI lineage: Eukaryota > Metazoa > Chordata > Mammalia > Rodentia > Muridae > Mastomys > Mastomys coucha. The sequence goes on from NW_022196912.1 coordinate 69,592,743, forward strand.
CAAGCCTACAACAATGCTGCCTCTGCTTCCTGAATGCTGGGCTTCAGACATGAGCCACAAGTCTAACCTGACCTCTTTCTTCTTGTGTGTGTATAGGCACTGTGCTCGTGTGTGTATAGGCACTGTGCTCGTGTGTGTATAGGCTGTGCTTGTGTGTGTGTCTGTGCATCAGCTGTACTGCTTGGTGCTCTCAGCGGCCAGAAAGGGCCCTGGATCCCCCAAGTTACAGTCAGATGGTGTGAGCTGCCCTGTGAGCTCTGGGAACCTAGCCCAGGTGCTCTCCCTGAACAGCCAATGCTCCTAACCACCGAGCCATCTTTCCAGCTTTCTTCTTGGCTTCTTGTATTGATCACATGGCTTTCCAATTATACCAACTCATTAACTAATTCTATTAAACTGAAAAAGCTTCCTTCAAAGAACTTAGAGTTTTATTTAAATAAAAACAATATAATTATATATAATTAATATCCTCCCAACATAAAATATTAATAGCAATTAAACATTATAATTTAATTTAAAAGATATGGAAAACTATGTTACAGAAAACTATGAATAGAGAGAACTATGTTTTTCTTGGTGCTGGAACTGAACCCAGGGTTTCATGCACACTACATACCTGTTCTACCACTGAGCTACAACATAGCCCTAAGAAAATTACAGTACATTCCAAATTCTAACTAACTTCTGTCAACTTATATTGACTTCTGTGATTAGTTTCCTTTTTTTAAAAAAAAAAGATTTATTTATTTTATGTATATGGATATACTGTAGCTGTGCGGATAGTTGTAAGCCTTCCTGTGGTTGTTGGGAATTGAATTTTTAGGACCTTTGCTCCCTCAAGTCAACCCGGCTCACTCCGGTCCAAAGACTGATTTTTTTTTCTTAAATTTTTTACTTATTATATGTAAGTACACACTGTTGCTTCTTCAGACACACCAGAAGAGGGTGTCAGATCTCATTAGGGATGGTTGTGAGCCACCATGTGGTTGCTGGGATTTGAACTCAGGACCTTCAGAAGAGCAGTCAGTGCTCTTACCTGCTGAGCCATCTTACCATCCCCAAAGGTCCTGATTTCAAATCCCAGCAACCACATGGTAGTTCACTACCATTCATAATGAGATCTGATGCCCTCTTCTGGAGCATCTGGAGACAGCTACAGTGTACTTATATATAATAATAAATAAATCTTGGTCTGGAGAGATGGCTCAGTGGTTAAGAGCACTGACTGACCTTCCAAAGGTCCTGAGTTCAATTCCCAGCAACCACATGGCGGCTCATAAACCATCTGTAATGCGATCTGATGTCCTCTTCTGGTGTGTCTGAAGACAGCTACAGTGTGCTCATATACATAAAATAAATAATAAATCTTTAAAATAAATAAATAAATCTTTAAAAAAAAAAGTCAAATGAATTAAGTCAGGCATGGTAGTGTATGCCTATAATCCCAGCACTTAGGAGGCCAGAGGGTGAAGAGTTCAAAGTCCGCCCTGGGCTACATAAGACCTTGTCTCAAAACAAGAACAAATTAAACATCTAAGACATTTCGTACAGCTGGCCTTTGCTTTGTTGTTGTTCTTTTTTCCACGTTTTAATCCCACTTCATCCCTATCACTAAATAGGAGAGAAAGGATAGGGGGGGAGGGGCAGAGGGAGATCTCTGAATCTAATTCCTTCCCTTTCATTTCATTTCGCTTGAGCATGACTACTCACAAACCGCAACCAAGCCCCATGAACAACCAACTACTGACCCCACCTCTGGGGGCCCTAGCATTTATATACCCTCTGAAAAGTTCTCAGATCTCCAAATGTCACACAATCACAGAAACTATCTGCAACTGGTAAAACCATTCTTCTGCTAGGGCACCAGGCCAATCCCAGTCAGCTGCTGTGGACAGTCCAAAGCAGGCCCACCTCCCACACCTAGGATTAAGAGGAAAACATACGAGACAGGGTTTCTCTGTATAGCCCAACTCACTCTGTAGACTAGGCTGGCCTCAAACTCAGAAATCCACCTGCCTCTGCCTCCCAAGCACTGGGATTAAAGGTGTGCGCCACCACTGCCCGGCTGATTTCTTGCTTTTTAAAGAAACCAAGATTCTAGAATTCTCACTCCAGTTTCTAATACAATGGGAAGTACATGCACAATAATTAAAGGCTGAGGCTGTTACTGAGTTGTAGAGTGCTTGCCTGGGCTTGTACACGAACATCACTTAAAACATATGTTGTGGTAAACATATGTGATCCCTGTACCTGAGAAGCGGAAGCAGGAGGACCAGAAGTCACTAGCCCAGAATACATGAGATTCTTTATTAGTAATAACAGATTCAGCAGGAAGGTGGTGGCACATGCCTTTAATTCCACCACTCTGGAAGCAGAGACAGACTGATCTCTTAAGTTCAAGGCCAACCTGGTCTACAGAATGAGTTCCAGGATAGCCAAGGCTTCAGAGAAACCCTGTCTCAAAAAACCACAAAAGAGAAAAAAGAAAGGAAGAAGGAAGATAAGAAATACATCTCAGTACTCTGGGATGTAACTCTGGACAGAACACTTGCCTAGCAGGTACAAAGCCCTGGGTCTGATCCTTACGATCCTCAGAGAAGGGTTGGGATGGGGGAGAACTGTAAGATCCACACAACATGCCAACACAGGTAAATCTCCAGGAAAAAGAAAACCAAATTCCAAAGGTTACACAGTGCAACACTCCACTCACACAACATTCCTAGATATGACAAGACTGTGCAAGTGGAGAACAGATGAGTGACCTCAGGGGGTTCAGTAGGATGCAAGGACAGAAAGGAACTGACAGGGACTACTAAGGAGCAGCAAGAGGGAGCTAGGTGTGATGGTACACACCTGTAGTCCCAGTACTCAGGCGGCAGAAGGGAGAAAAGGGCAGTGTGGTGGCATACCTGTAAGGGAGGAAGACTACAGGATCGTGAGGCCAGCTTGAGATGCACAGTGAGCACCAAGGACAGCGGAAGGGGCCAGTACACTCACAGGCAGTAAAAAGGCAGCCTTGCAATGATACAATGTGCTGTCTTCACTGTTTTTAGTGTTCACATAGTGTCTGTATTTATGTGTGCTCAGTGCATGTGGAAGTCAGAAAATAACTCTGAGAAACTGTTTCTTGTCTTCTGCCTTGTTGAGAAAGGGTCTTTCTTGTTTCTTGCAGTATACTGCAGGCTAGTTGGTCCTCAAGCTTCAGGTGGCATCTCCTGTCTCCACCTCTCACCTCACCCTAGGAGTGCGGGGATTAAAGACTCGTGCTAACACATCCAGCTTTTTACACGAGTTCAGGGGATAGAACTCAGGTCCTCAGCTTTGCACAGCAAGTGCTTTTACAACCTAAGCCATTTCCCCAGGCCCTGAACTATCATCTTCTACAGTGATTCTCAACGTTCTCAATAGGGGTTGAATATCAGATATCCTGCATATCAGATATTTACATCATGATTCATAATAGTAGCAAAGTTTTGAAGGAGCAATGAAAATAATTTTATGGTTGGAGATCACAACATGAGGAACTGAATTAAAGGGTCGCAGCATTAGGAAGGTTGAGAACCAGTGCCCTAAAACCTAGTTAGTAGAGGAAGAAACAAGCCAGGTGTTGGGGCACACACCTTTAACCCTAGCGCATGGAAGCAGAGGCAAGTGGATCTCTGAGTTCAAGGCAAGCCTGGTCTACAGAGCAAGTTTCAGGCCAGGCAGAACTACACCTATCTTGAAAACTAAAATTTAAAAAAATGAAACATATGGGGCTATAGAGTCAAGAGCACTGGCTGCTCTTCCAGAGGACCCAGGTTCAATTCCCAGAACCCATGCGGCACCTCATAACTGTAACACCTGTTCCAGGGAATCCAACATCTTCATATGGACATATGCAAAACACTAAATGTACATAAAAATAAATAAATTTTAAGAATGAAATATATATGATTAAAAATACCGTGGTTATAAAAAATATAAATATAAAATATAAAAAATACCGCACGGGGAGAAAAGATATGTGCTTTACATGTATGCATAAACAATGCAAACTCCTCAAGTAGGATAAATTCAAACTTTCCAGAATTATCACAGAACTTCATCAGTGCCTATCACAGGTCATCGTCTACAAAAATAGGCACTTCATTTCCTCCAGTATAAGGAAAACCTATGGAAGACAAGAATTTTGTATTTATTTCTAACCAAAAAAAAAAAAAATGCCCACTCACTATTTCCTAGTTTCTATTTGACAGTCTTCAAGATAAGTACTTCATGCTAAGGCCCGTGGCCCTCACTACCTTAGGATACTGTCCCATACTTGTATTTCCACTTACAGATGCGAAGCCGAGGATAACTGACTTGCCTTCGGTCACAGTGTTAGTCAACGGTAAACGGGGTTCCATCTAAGATTTACGCTGGGGGCCCACAGAATTCCGGAACTTCCCTCTGTGCACTGCTGTCCATCCTGGCTCCCCAGAGACTGAGCAGCCCCACCAGGCACCCTGAGGCTCCCGCGAGTGAAGCGGGCGACACTGCGCCCAGGGACCGCAGGCGCGACGAGCACCACGGCCTCAGCCAAGGCGGGGGAAACTGGGACAGCGGCCCACCTGCTCAGAGCCGGCTCCTCGTCGCTCGGCTCTTCCACCGCGTAGGGGTCATAGTCATCCTGGAGTCGGTTCATGGCGACCTAAGGACGCCTACAGGCTCCGGGTGCCTGTGTCCCCCGCCAGTACCTTCCCTACAGCCTCCCAGAGACGCGACTTCCGGAGATTGCGAGTCCTTCCTGTGCGCCTGCGCAGGGAGGGGGACGCGAGAGACGGGGCGTGCGGAGGGTCAAAGTTACCACGTTTTCTTTTCCGCTGAAAATAGCAGTTGTCTTTCTGTGCATTTTTCTTCTTCCCTCCTGCTGCTGCTGCTGCTGCTGCTCCTCCTCCTCCTCCTCCTCCTTCTTTTTTTTTTTTTTAAACTTTATTTAGGTTTTGACACGGTCTCACTAGCCCAGTCTAACCTGCAACAAGTTATGTAGCCCAGGCTGGCTTCGCTCCGCCTACCGTGACCTGAGGAGAGCTGAGATTACAGTTGTGTATCACTATCCAGTTCTGATTTATTTGTTGTCATAGCCTTTCTCCCATGGTTTTTTATTAGGTTTAGTGGCTGTGTGCAAATAAAGTATGATAGACCTACTCAGAAAAATACCACGGAAAAACGATTTTTCTTTTACCAGTTAAACTTAACCAGGGTGAATCTCTTGAAATTCTGTCTTATGAGGATGAGCTCCCTCCACTAGCAGAAACTGAATGAGCTAAAATTCCCTCTTTGCCCAGAGCCTGTCGTGAGTACCCTAGGCGGCTAATCAAAGCTTAGGTTTTGAATTCCAGATTTGATCGAACACTAACAAGCCCCGCCCCCGCCCTCACAGCATTAGTGGGCGGAGTCGAGTTGAGGGGCCTGCACTTGCGTTCCAACGACGTCACCTCAGAGGAGGGAAGTATGTAGATGAGTAAACACGCAAAGACTACTGGTTCCCACCAAATAGCTTATTTTCAGCCATTAGTGGATAATCTCTACATAGTATAGAAGTATGTTTAGTGTGTAATGTTAGAAAAGAGGATATAATACGGTGGAGACGCATTGCAAAAGGGACCCTAACTATAGAGTAAGTGTACAATAATGGAGTGCCTACACGAGGCAGTGTAACTCATACTTACCTGGCAGGGGAGATACCATGATCACGAAGGTGGTTTTCCCAGGGCGAGGCTTATCCATTGCACTCCGGATGTGCTGACCCCTGCGATTTCCCCAAATGCGGGAAACTCGACTGCATAATTTGTGGTAGTGGGGGACTGCGTTCGCGCTCTCCCCTGATCTTTTGGTCATAAAATAAGAAATAAACTAAGCTAGATCCCGGCATAAAAGTCAGTGTTACTGGACGTATTTGTGGAAGGTTTGTTGTAGCCTGTCTATCCGTGGGCTAGCACTTCTGCATACTAAGGTAGGAAGAACCATTAAAAGAGTAGGCAGCTTGTCTCCATAACCTTTTTTTCAATTTTTGCTTGATCCGATTTCCATCTTCATCCCTACATCTGTACTGGCTTCCTTCAGCGATGTGGAATTGAAGGTTCTGAAATACACTTCTTCCCCAATTAGTAGCTTTTGGTCCTAGACCAGAAACCCCTAAGACAGGCATCATTTGTTGTGACCCAATTAGTTTCATTAGACTTACTTGTCTGTACGAGATTAAATGTAATTAATATGGGAGGTGAGGTGTCTCTCTAGTATGTACTGTTTTGCTACATTACCATATTGTCAAATTGCCCCCTAAATATTTATATTTAACCCAATGATTTGTGTTGCTTTCAACTGTCTGGTTGAAAAACTGTCAAGCGTTTTTCTGCAGTGCATTAATATAGTGGTTACTGCAGAGATCCACAACTGGTCAAAATGCAAAGAATAAGTAGCAGAGCTCAATTGCAGGTGACTGATCTACATCTGCTCCCACCTGAGATTCTAGGAACTTGGAAGAAGCCAGTCTTCTGTAAGAATGGTCAGAGTGGGAGGAGTTAAGTGCTTCTAGACAGGACACAGCATGCATCAACTCACTGAAGCTGTGGTTGCCAGCACAGGGAGGCTGAAGGGATAGCTCAGTGGTTAAGAACACTTGCAGAGGACCAGATTTTCCTTCCCAGCACAGAGTGGGGCAGCTCATCTGCCTGTAACTCCAGTTCCAGAAGCAGAGAAAGGGTATTTTCCAAGACAAGCTCCCAAGTTCAGCAAGAATCTTAGTAAATACATACAGTAGAGAGAAATCAAAGGAGATACTCTATCTCAACCTGTAACTTTTTCCCACACTCAAACACATGCACATTCACTCGCACATGTAAACATGTGATCTGCTTACCTCTGCCTCAGGTGCAAAATAAATAAATTCGTGTGTGTGTGTGTGTGTGTGTGTGGTGGTGGTGGTGTGTGTTTGCCTGCCTGCAGAGGCCAGGAGAGGGTGTTGGATCCCCTGGAGCTATAGTTATAGGCAGTTGTATAATGCCTGACATAAGTGCTAGGAAGCACGGCTGGAGTAATGGCTCAGCTATTAAAAGCATGTGAACTCTTCCAGAGGTCCTGAGTTCAATTCCCAGCAACCACATGGTGGCTCACAACCGTCTGTAATGGGGCCCTTTTCTGCTGTGTGTCTGAAGAAAGCTACAGTGTACTCACATACATAAAATAAAGAAATATTTTTTAAAAATTTTTAAAAAGGTGCTGGGAACCAAAGTTGGGCCTTCTACAAGACAACCAAGTACTCTTTTTTTTTTTAAAAAAAGATGTATTTATTTATTTTATGAATGTGAGTACACTGTAGCTGTCTTCAGACACACCAGAGACAGCATTAGATCCCATTACAGATGGTTGTGAACCACCATGTGGTTCTTAGGAATTAAACTCCGCTCCTCTGGAAGAGCAGTCAGTGCTCTTGACCACTGAGCCATCTCTCCAGCCCCAGACTCAAGTACTCTTAAGCAGTGAGTGAGCTATTTCTCCAGAATCCAAAACAAAATTAAAAATTAGAGCTTGCTGCATGGTGATGACACATGCCTTTAATCACAGCACTTGGGAGGCAGAGGCAGGCCAGGAGTTTGAGGCCACGCTGATCTACCAATTAAGTTCCAAGACAGCCAGGGATATAGAGAGAAACTATGTCTTCTCCCCAACTCACCTCCCCGAAATTCAAGTTTTCTCAGGCCAGAGATAGTGGTACACACCTTTATTCTCAACACCTGAAAAACAGAGGCAGGCAGATTGACATTATCCTACTCTATGGACGAACTTTCCATCTGGTTTAATGACTTCTACCAACAGAGGTATGTGTCACCACACCATAGCTAAAACCCTGCCTCTTTAAACCCAAGGTGTAGGGAGTGGGAGGCAGGAAAGACTCAACAGGTAAAAGAGGCATTGCTTCACATGCTTGATGACCTGAGTTCAGTCTCTAGGACCCAATACTTTGCTTCGTACAAAGCAGGTCTTTCTTTTTTTCTTTGCTTCCTTTCTCCTTCCTTCCTTTCCTTTTCTTCCTCCTGCTTCCTTCTCTTTCCTTTCCTTATTTCTTTTGAAATGACTAATCAAAATTCACTGAATGCTTTACCACATGTAGAGTGACCGTGTTTTCTGGATGCACTACACTAGGTGCAACTAGAAAGAGGTGGGGACGATACTTATTTCCAAAATGCAGGCACAGCACAGATCCCTGGATCCATCCCAGGCTTGGCCAGTTAACCGGGAGACATTCATCAACCGAGCCACTGGGTAGCTACCATGCTGCATAGTGAGTAGCATAGAAGAAAAGCTGTCTGCTGGAAAGAAGAGCTCTTGCCTGTGACAGGAAAAGTAGGCTCCCTGGGATGAAAGGCGAGGTGTAAACGGGATGCAGGGTTGGTGGTTCTGTGTCAGCTGGGCCTGGTCTTTCTGATGGGAGCGTGTGATTCCCGTTGTTCCCAGTCATAAAGCTTTGTTGGATGATGGACTTCTCTTTTTTCTTCATCTTCTCCTATTTGGAAGCTGCTGAGGGCCATGCAGGAGGAAGGGCAGATGGCTTTAGAACTCATGAATGCTGCCCCAAGATTAGCACAGCTGCGATGGGGACCTTGGTTGAGGCACAACTCTGATGACTAACATGTCCTGAGGGCTCCATGCCACTATGGAGTTCTCAGCTTGCTGCTCTCACTTCCCTCTTAACCTAAGAACTGTATGAAAACTCTAAGGGAGCTCCCAGCCCCTCATCTTTGGGCAGTATCTTTGGTACTCAAAATAATCCTGCTTGATCTATTTCAGGCCCTGCTGCTGGAGCAGATTAATGATTCAGTCACCACCCTAGGAAAAGAACTTAGAGATGGAGATTGTCAGCAATGACCTCCACCCTCAGAAAACATTTGGAAAAATAAAATTGTTAGCGAAGCTGGGTTGAGATGGTTTTGCTCCTGGATCTGATGTAGAAAATCTTAGGGAACAATTTGAAGTTCAGAAAGGCACACTATTAATAGTTGAGCTAGGGACCTTTTATGGTCAGGGAACAAGAACAACAGCAGCCCTGGCTGACCGGACTCTCCCTGAGGCTGGACTGCTGATGACTGATTTTTTTTTTTTTTTAAAGATTTGTTTATTGTACATTGTACATTGTAGCTGTTTTCACACACATCAGAAGAGGGCGTCAGATCCCATTACAGATGGTTGTGAGTCACCATGTGGTTGCTGGCAATTGAACTCAGGACCTCTGAATGAGCAGCCAGTGCTCTTAACCACTGAGCCATCTTTCCAGCCCCAACTGATTTCTTATAGCCATTTTTTTCCCTCAGCTTTCTGATGTGATTTAATAAGAATTGCTGATGATTCAATGTGCATTTTCAGGCTTTAAGGTAGATATGTGACTGATTTTTATATAAAAATTTAGATTTACGGTTCTTATATTACTTTTTTTTGTGTGTTTGTTTTTTGAAACAGGGTTTCTCTGTGTAGCCCTGGCTGTCCTGGAACTCACTCTATAGACCAGGTTGGCCTCGAACTCAGAAATCTGCCTGCCTCTGCCTCCCAAGTGCTGGGATTAAAGGTGTATGCCACCACTGCCCAGCAGTATAATATTACTTTTAAAGATAGATAAAATAATTAATTCTTTGTTTGTAACTATAAACTGCTGGCTACCACTAAGATAAACTGGCTGAGAAAACTATCTTGCTTCCTTACACATTGTTAATCTATAACAAGTTGTTTAGTTATAAATATACATGGGTTCTTGGGAATAATTTGTTTTCTTTACCTATATTATGTAATGCTATTTCTTGTAAAGGTATTGGGGAACACAGTGTTCTCATAGTCATTCACTAGAAGAAAGCTAACATGTAATCACATTGTAATTTTATACTGCTTGAAAAGCTGTGCTGGGGGCTGGTGAGATGGCTCAGTGGGTAAGAGCACCGACTGCTCTTCCAAAGGTCGTAAGTTCAAATCCCAGCAACCACATGGTGGCTCACAATCACCCATGAAATCTGACACCCTCTTCTGGTGTGTCTGAAGACACCTATAGTGTACTCATTTATAATAATAAATAAATTTTAAAAAACATTTAAAAAAAAAGAAAGACTGTGCTGATATATAAGACATGGGAGAAAGAATAAAGTTGTGAATATATATATTATGTGGAAAGTTTGTGTGAAAATGTGTTGGAACTATGTTCCATCGATCAAATCTGTATGTATGTAGATAGGTATGTATGTATTTATTATATAAATCTTGTCTGGGTGTGTGTTGGAGCTTCCTTCATCCACCAATTGTGTGTAAATGTTTGTATGTGCAAGTGTGAAATTCTAGGAGTCTGTTTGTTGGAACTTGGTTCCATTCAACCACCAGGCATGAGTGTATGTGTATGTGTGCATATTTGTGTGTGTGTGTGTGTGTGTGTATATATATATATGATAGATAGATAGATAGATAGATAGATAGATAGATATTCATATATCTATGTGTAAAATGCTTGGAACCTACTTGCTGGAGCTTTGCTCCATTCATTCTATGTGTGAATATGTGTGTCTGTCTGTCTGTCTGTATGTATGTATTAGTATTATGAAGTTATTTGAATCTTTCACTTCATCCACTCAGTGTTTGTGTGTGTATGTATATGTGAATTTTTTTCTCCTTCCTTTTCTTTCTCGCTAACCCCAAGGAGTTAAAAGCATTCAGAATTTTTCACCGGCCACAAGAGTATAAGCCTCAGTAAATTAAGCTTTGTTCCCCAAGAGAAAAATCTGCTGAGTAATGTGTATAATCACTAGCCGCTTTAGGCAGAAACCCCAGCAATGTCAGGATGGACATGTTGCTCTAAGCACTGGCCCCTAATGGGCTGCCATCCTCTGTGTACCACCCCACAAATGCCAAAGCTGGCTATTAGCAAGAAATCATGGGGGTTTGGGCTGGTCACCCTGGAACGAGTTCCTAGTTTGTTTACATTTCTCCAAACCGTCCTGATGATTCCAGGGTCAGAGTCCAC
>NW_022196912.1:69619882-69621529 GCF_008632895.1 Mastomys coucha
GCCCGGCAGTGGTGGCCCAGCACTTGGGAGGCAGAGGCAGGCGGATTTCTGGGTTCCAGGCCAGAAAAAATATTTTTAAAAGGCTCTTGTGTGTATGGATATTTTGCCTGCCTGCCTGCATGCACGTTATTATGTATTTATGTATGTACATGTATGTATGTGTATATGTACACACATATGTATGGTCTTTGCACCGCAGGTATGCAGTGCCTGTGCCGGCTAGAAGAGTGTGTTGGGAGTTACAAACGGTCGAGAGGTGCCTAGTACTCTTAACCCTGAAATCCCCTCTCCTGTCCCTGTCAATGCCAATAATTTTTTGGCCGGCTGGACTGCTTGTCTATTGCTTTCTAGCAGGCCTGAAATCCATAGAAACCTGCCTTACTTCTCTGCCTCTCAAGTGCTGCTAACAACCGGCCCTGGCCAAGCCATTTGTAAACCACTCTAAACAAGTACACTCTACGTTAGTAGCTAGGAATCCAACTTTGCTGCTAGCTGATACGAACGACCAACACTTGTACAGACCAGAGACCAGGAAACAATGAGACTCCTGCTTTTGCAAACCAGAACAAACCAGGGGAGAGCGCGAACGCAGTCCCCCACTACCACAAATTATGCAGTCGAGTTTCCCGCATTTGGGGAAATCGCAGGGGTCAGCACATCCGGAGTGCAATGGATAAGCCTCGCCCTGGGAAAACCACCTTCGTGATCATGGTATCTCCCCTGCCAGGTAAGTATGAGTTGTGCCTGCCGCGCGCACATTTTCCCCTACCGCACACACACTTCAAGCATACGGTCACTGCCTCCTCGCGTCCGCCCCTCCCTCATGCCCTCCAGACCCGTCGCCGTCTTATCTTCCCTCACGAAAATCACACCCACCTCATAGGACTATATACGGGGGGACGCAGCACGCCCGGATCCACGGGACCGGCAGCCTCTGCGCCTAGCATTATCTGCATACGCCCCGCCCTCGCCCTGAGGTCCGAGGCCCTAAAGCCCTGCTGCCCAGCTCCGAGACTCCGCACAGTGTGTGCCCTTGCCCAACGCCAAGGGCCAGCCCCTGTGGAACCTGGAGGGGCTCGGGAACAGAGACACCATCCGTGGGGACCCTGTCTGGATCGCGTTTGCGTCCAGCTTCCCGAAACGCGGCACGCTGGGGTGTCTGTCCATTCAGCGTTGACGAGAGCCTATGTTTTCAGCACAGTCCAGTATAAGGAGGACCAAGAGTTCAAAGCCAGGTAGAGACCGTGAGGCCAGCTTGGGCTACAACGGACCATGTCTCAAAAGAAAAAAATAATTCACGCGAGGGGCAGATGGCTTAGCCCATTCAAGTGCTTGCTACAGAGGCAGAGAGGCCGAGGGGACTACAGATCTCAGTGAGTTCCACGACAGCCAGGGCTGTTACACAGAAAAACCCTGTCTCCAAAAACCAAAAAGTCAGAGAAAAAAAGGCAAGAAAACTTTTAACAAATTTCTCATTAAGGGGGGCTGGAGAGAAGGCTCAGCGGTTAAGAGCACCAACTGCTCTTCCGAAGGTCCTGAGTTCAATTCCCAGCAACCACATGGTGGCTCACAGCCATCTGTAGCAGGACCTGATGCCCTGTTCCGGAGTGTCTGAAGACAGCTACAGTGTACTCACATATAATAAAT
>NW_022196912.1:69646601-69680429 GCF_008632895.1 Mastomys coucha
GTGGACTCTGACCCTGGAATCATCAGGACGGTTTGGAGAAATGTAAACAAACTAGGAACTCGTTCCAGAGTGACTGGCCAAACTTCCTGTGGTTTCCAAATAGGAGAGGAGTAAGAAAAAGATAAGCGAAGTCCATCATCCACCTTGAGGGAACAGGAGGCTCATGTCTGGGCAACTCTGAAAGACCAGGGGCAGGTGACACAGACCCTGCATCCTGTCAGCACCCCACCTTTCATCCCGAGGATCGCCCCCTCCTGCCTTCCCCCCACCCCCCAGGCACAGGCCTCCTAGCAGGCAGCTCTCCCTCTACACCACTATACATCCAGGCAGCTACCAAGTGGCTCGGCTGACAAATGTCTCCCAGTTATCTGCTGAGATAGGACGGGATCCAGGGAACTGGAGATAGGGATCCAGGGAACGACGGTGGTCCTACATTTTGAAACAGTGTACCCAGAAGACTGGGTCACTCTTTGTGAGGTAAAGCATTCAGTGAACCTGGTTTGGCCATTTCAAAAGAAAGGAAAAAAAGAAAAAAAAAAAAAAAAAAAAAAAAAAAAAAAAAAAGACCTGCACTGTAAAGCATTAATACCGGAGTAGATTTATTACAGCTACCCCGACTTCCAGAGCGATACAAGGAGCATGGAGTAAAAACGCCGCTGGTGTCTCTGGGCGTTTACAATATTGGTTTAGTCCACAAGTTTAAGGCAAACATATGAACGCATCTGCTTTTCTTCAGAGATCATACTTATAAAGCTTACATAAAGTCTGACCCAAAACTTCTACGTTCATTAATTCAAAGTAAGTCTCATTAAGATGCTTTACACAGATACATGAAAGAACTAAGGGAACACAGGATGCTTAAAAAGTATTCAGAAAGGCAACCTTTATCTTGTGTGAACATAGTACTTTGAGAATGTTAAAACTGGACAAGTGATTCTTAGGTAAATAAGGCCTGCAGCCAGAGAATCGCCACATACAAAATAAACACAGTTAAGACAGGCTACTTAAAGAAAAGAGGGTTGAACTTTGGGCTTCTTGGAAGGTGGAGTGCGAGGTGGCCAGCTGCTGTGTTGCGGCCGGGGAGCCCTGCTGTCCACTGTCTCTCAGGAGAAGAGCCGATGCACTGTGCCCGCTGTCTCTGTTGTTCCCAGGGAGCTTAGATGCCGCAGGTCGTCAGGAAAACATACCGGATTTGAAGGCAGCCCTTTTCAACAGAAGGCGGAGTGAAGCCTATGTGTCTCCATTTAAAACCGCAAGGCAGTTCTGCAGTAACTGGAGGTTACCCTAGGAAGGAGGAAGCAATCAAGCACCAGTGCTTTTAGTCCTAACAGCTTCAAAGAGTTGTTGTTTATACATTTTTTTTATTGTTATTTGATGTGTATGGGTGTTTTGCCTGCAAATATGTCTGGGGCCACACACAAGCAAGCAAGCAAGCATAAAAGAAAAAAAATTGTATTCTAATGTCACAATTCTAGAAACAGTTTAAAAACACAAAGTACCAACTTGTTCAGTAAATAAATTTCTACCTAAGATGAGAAGGAATGGTTTAGATTTCGTTTTTATTTTATGTGGGTGAGTGCTTTGGCTATGTGCCTGGCACCCCTCTTAGTCTGAAGAGGGCATCAGCTCCCTGGAATTGGAATTACTACCACTTTAAGTCAACGTGGGTGCTGAAGAGCCTGGATCCTCTGCAGAGCAGAGCAGCCAATGCTCTCAGCAGCCAACCATCTCTCCACACCCTTGACATGTTTTTGGCAAGGGTAAAATAAGACTTTTGAGTCCAAGGTTAACTAGTGAAGTTTATTTCTGATTATGTGATAGACCATTAAACTACTGTTAAAACAAAACAGAACAAAACAACCCACTTACATTGCACACAAAAGTATTCTACAGAATTTACACACAGGTAGCCATTTGTACAACATTTGAAGTTGCTTCAAAGCTTAAGAGATAATGGGTGGGATCTGGTGAGACATATCTTTTAATCTCAGCATTTGGGATGTAGAGGCAGGTGGATGGATCTATGTGAGTTCAAGACTACAGAGAGACCATGTTTAAACTCCCCCACAACCACTGTGGTGGTTTGAGTAAGGATGGCCCCACAGGCTCATATTTGAATACTTAGGGAGTGGCACTAGGAGGTGTGGCTTGTTAGCGGAACTGTGTCACGGGGGAGGGGGTTGGGCTTTGGGGTTTCAAATGCCCAAGTAGGACCAAGGCTCTCTTTGCCGGTAGATCAGGATGTGAAGGTCTCAGACTGTCTAGCTATGCCTGCATGCTTCCATGCTCCCTACCATGAGAATAATGGACCCCCCTCTGAAACTGTAAGCCAGTCCCCATTTAAATGCCTTCTTTTTTAATAGGTTCTTTGAGCTGGATGGTGGTGATGTCTTTAACCCCAGCTTTCAGGAGGCAGAGACAGAGGCTGGTGGGTTTTTGTGAGTTCCAGGCCAGCCTAGTCTACACAGAAAAATCCTGTCTCAAAAATAAAAAAAACAAAAACAAAAAAGTTGTCATGATTATTAGAACAGTGAATAAGACACAACATTGTGCTAAAAGGAAGAACTTTCCATTGGGTGTAGAGGTTTGTGCCAGTAACCCTAGCCCCTAGGAGCCTGAGGTAGAAGACTGTCAGTTTGAGACCATGCTAGACTATGTAACAAAACCCTGCCATTTTAAACCTGAGGTATAGGGAATGGGAGGCAGGGCAGATGAAAGAAGTAAAGGCATTTGCTTCACAAGCCTGATGACCTGAGCTGAGTCCCTGGAATCCAAATAAAAAGCTGACTGTAGTGGAACATCTGTAATTGAGATAGTTGTCAGCTGGGATTCTATTTGTTGTGAAGAATCACCATGACCATGGTAACTCTTGTAGAGGACAACATTTATATTGGGGCTGGTGTACAGGTTCAGAGGTTTAGTCTAGTACAACCATGGTGGGAAGCATGGCGTCTTGGAGGCAGACACAGTGCTGAGAGTTCTGCCCCTGGATTATTAGGAAGGGGGGAGGGAGGGAGGGAGGGAAGGACTGACTCTGAGACTATAGCACATTCTGGTAATCCCAGAACTCAGGACAGAAGGGTTGCCTGAATTACAGAGTGACTTTTGGGAGATTTTAGTCTTAAGTTAAGAGAGAGAGAGAGACAGAGACAGAGAGAGAATATCAACATTTGAAGATGGGGGTATAGCTTGGTGGTATAATACTTGCCTAGCATATGCAAAGTCCTGGATTTGATCAGCATCACAGAAAAGAAAAATGAAAATCAACATTCCGAAGCCAGCATAATAGTAGATTCAAGCAAGAATCATCCATGGATTAAAAAAAAAATCTCAGATTTATTTTACGTATGAGTTTTTGTATGCAAGTATGTATCTACACTCCATGCATGGCTGGCACCTGGAGAGGGCCTGTAATTTCCTAGAACCAGAGTTACAAATCACATGTGGGTGCTGGGAATGAAACCAATCCCCTCTAAAAAAACAGCTTTCAGCCTGTTGAGCTCTTTCTCCAACACACATTGATGGGTTTTAAAAACTAAGGATCTTGGGCTGGAGAGATGGCTGGCTCAATGGTTAAAGCACTGCCCATTTTTTCAGAGAGCCTGGGTTTAATTCCCAATATGGCAGCTCATGACTGTCTGTAACTCCAGTTCCAGAGGAACCAACACCCTCACAGACATACACGGAGGCAAATACCAATGCTCTGAAATAAAGATAATTTTAAAAAATTATCTTGCTGGGTGGTAGTGCACACCTTTAATCCCATTGCTCTGGAGGCAGACACAGGTGGATCTCTACAAGTTCAAAGCCAGCCTGTTCTAAAGAGCAAGTTCCAGAATAGCCAAGGCTATACAAAATCTCTGTCTCAATAGAAAAACAAAAAATGAAAAATCTTCCATGTTCTCTTAGGACTTTATTTCTTTTTTCTTTTTGGTTATTATAGAATAATAGCCTATGTATTAATACACTACAATTCATCAACTGACCCACTGGATAGAGTATTGATTGCTTTCATGTTTGTTTTTTTTCTGAGACATCTTTTTTTAAAAAAAATATGTTCATATTTTTTCTGAGATATATCTTTTTTATTTTTTTTTTTTCGAGACAGGGTTTCTCTGTATAGCCCTGGCTGTCCTGGAACTCACTCTGTAGACCAGGCTGGCCTCGAACTCAGAAATCCGCCTGCCTCTGCCTCCCAAGTGCTGGGATTAAAGGCGTGCGCCACCACCGCCCAGCATGATATATCTTTTTTAAAAAGATATGTTTTTATTTATATGTGTATAGTACATATATCCAGGTGATCTGGAGGCCACAAAAGGATGTTCTATCTCCTGAACATGGAGCTAGGATCGTTATGAGACACCTGACTCGGGTGCTGCTTGTAATTGCTGTGTCATCTTTCCAGGCTCAAAGGTGTAACCCAGGCTAGCCTTGAACTTGTGACTCTACCTCTGCCTCTTCTAATGTATCCTATAGGCATGCATTACCACCACTGGCAAACACCAGTGTGTGTGTGTGCGTGGATGCATGTGTGAGTGCATGCGTGTGTGCGTGGATGCATGTGTGAGTGTCTCAGCATGTTTGTAGGTTGGAGTACAACCTCCTAAGTAGAGGCTGAGGCAGGAAGATCACTGAATTCAAGGCTAGCCTGGACTACCTAGTGAGCTCTAACTAAGCCTGTAGAGTTAAGAAGCTGCCTCAACAACAACAGACAACCTAATTCCCATGCTGTCAGGATGGGAATGTAGCTCAGTGACAGAAAGCTGGCAGGCATGCATAGAATCCTAGGTTCAATTCTAGTACTGAAAAC
The DNA here is from genome assembly GCF_008632895.1 of Mastomys coucha. NCBI lineage: Eukaryota > Metazoa > Chordata > Mammalia > Rodentia > Muridae > Mastomys > Mastomys coucha. The sequence goes on from NW_022196912.1 coordinate 69,651,412, forward strand.
AACAAAACCCCAAATAAGGACAGGTGAGAGGGCTAATCAAGTACGAGCCCTTACTGCATAAGCCTGAACCCTCAGTTCATCTGGAAACTTATACAAGGGAGAAGCAAACCTAAGAGGTATCTTTTGACACCCCCCACATACATACATGCAAACATGTACAAACACACAAAAGTGTTAAAGAAAATATCCAAATAATCCAAGGACAGATGTGCCAATCTCCTGTAGGAGGTTGATCAAAGGATTAGCATCTATTTTATAACTGACTCAATTTAAAATTACACGATTAAATATTCTTTGAAGATTTATTTATTTATTTATTTGGTTTTTTTGAGACAGGTTTTCTCTGTATACCCCTGGCTGTCCTGGAATTCACTCTGTAGACCAGGCTGGCCTAGAACTCAAAAATCCACCTGCCTCTGCCTCCCAAGTGCTGGGATTAAAGGCTTGCATCATCACTGCCCGGCTATTTATTTTATGTTTATGAATATACTGTCAGTATCTTCAGACACACCAGAAGAGGGCATCAGATCCCATTATAGATGGTTGTGAGCCACCATGTGATTGCTGGGAATTAAACTCAGGACCTCTGGAAGAACAGTCAGTGCTCTTAACCCCTGAGCCATTTCTCTAGCCCCAATGATTAAATATTTAATGATACTACCTTTGCATGCTTCAGTTCTAGTTCTGCAAGTTCCACTAAATTTTTTCTGAATGCAGCAACTCTTCTTGTCTTAAAATCTATCAGTTCTGTAAACAAAAATAAAACAGTCAGAACAGCCACCATAAAGCATGTGCTGAGCCCAAAGGCAAGCGCATTTATTTTATCAGTACCTTGTTTTGCAGATTCAGATATTTTTTCAAACTTCTGACAGCACAACTGTTGGGAAGTTTCAGCCTGTAGCACGTCTTTGTTTTTCGCTCTTGCCTTGTCCAGTGCTTTATTGGCATTTTCATAGTCCACCAGCGACCTAGACCTTCTATAGAGGAGGTCCTGCAAGACAGAACATTCACAGTGTGTTCTGAGCCCTTACTGCAGTTAGATGCAACACCACCATAAGCAGCAATGGCACTCACACACCGGGAACATCTAAATACTTTGTTCTGAGCTTGAACCAGGGCTCACAGTTCATCACTAATTATGCTCCCAGCCCCTAAATGTTTTTAATAAATAATAATAGCTTAATTGAAATAGAATTCACATACTTTAAAACTCACCCATTTAAAATATATAACTCAGGGCTTATGTTATGTGCCCAGAGCTGAACCAATTTTAGACACTATTCACCATTCAGTAAGAAAACCCATACCCACTACCAACTTTCTCTATGATTTTACCTATTCTGGACAGGGTCCCAAGTAGTCCAGGAGGCTGCCAACTCACTACAAAGCTGAAGATGACGTAGAACTCCTGATCTCCAGTCTCCACTTCCCAAGGGCTAGGACTACAGGCATGCCCCAAAATAGACCTGATTTAGGCCCCCACCCAACCCCTTTTCTTTCTGTGAGACAGAATGTTTCACTACATAGCCCTTGGTTGGCCTGGCATTCAACAGAGATACAGCTGCCTCTGCCTTCCCAGTGCTGGGATTAAAAGCAAGCTGATTTTTCCTTCTTTAACCCCACAATACTTATTAAAAAGTAAATGCTGATCCTCAGATGGGCTTAGAAAATACTGAGCTGGGTGTGGTGATTTGTGATTTTAATCTGAGGAGGGAAAGTCGGGCAGATATCTGTGAGCTGGAGGCCAGCCAAGGCCTTACAGTGAGACCACTCCACCTCAGCACTCCAAAAGGACTCATGAATTTGCAATCATGGATCATTCTTTTTTTTTTTTTTAAAGATTTATTTTATTTATTTTATGTATGTGAGTACACTGTAGCTGTATAGAAGGTTGTGAGCCTTTGTGTGGTTGTTGGGAATTGAATTTTTAGGACCTCTGCTTGCTCTAGACAACCCTGCTAGCTCTGGTCAGGCCCGCTTGCTTGCTCCCGTCAATTCTGCTCCAACTCTGCTCACTCAGTCTGTTTGCTCTGGCCCAAAGATTTATTTTATTATTACACATAAATACACTGTTGCTGACCTCAGATGCACCAAAAAGAGGTCAGATCTCATTACAGGTGTTTGTGAGCTACCATGTGGTTGCTAGGATTTGAACTCAGGACCTTCGGAAGAGCAGTCAGTGCTCTAAACCACTGAGCCATCATGCCAGCCCTGCAATCATTCTTACACAGGGGTTACACTAATTTTCTCTACATAGTCCAATTTAATACATGTGTTGCTGAAGTGAGCAGCAGCCAGATTTACTCTTGAAGCCATGTCTAAAAAGTTACCTATTTCAACCACATTTTATAACAAAGCCTTCAGAAGTGGGAGGAACTGGGCTGGGAATAATGCTAAGTAGTAGAACAAATGCAAGAACCACATTCAAGCCAGTTGGGGGAGCACATCTTCAATCCCAGCCAACCCACAAGCCATGCCATACCATGAAAGCTCACAAACCACAACTGATTTGAAAATTAGGGTATTCTCAGTGCTTTTCATGCATCTGTCTTAAAATATTTGTTTTATTTTGTTTTTCTAGGTCTTTGCTGTTTGGTAACTAAGTCTTTTATATACAGCAGAAAATGTGTGAACTGTCTTAAAATACAAGGCACGTCTATTAGACTTATTTAGAAAAAATCAGAAGCTAGTAGGTATATGAATTTTATTTGAGCACTTTACTTTTTTTTTAGACAGGGTTTCACTGTGTAGCCCAGGCTGTCCTGAACTTATATACCAGGTTGGCCTCCAAGTCAGAGATCTACCTGTCTCTGCCTCTGGAGTGCTGGGATTAAATATGTGCACCACTATGCCTGGCTCCAGGAAAGGTACTTTCATACAGAATTTATTTATCTTTTGAGACAAAGTCTCACTACATAGCCCACAATAGCCCCACACTCATTTCTCCTATCCACCCCACAAAGTGGTAGGATTCCCGCCATAACAGAGCACTGCACACAGTGTGAGAATACAAACCAGTGTTCCCATAAGCCAACTCTTTACACTTTTCCGTCCGATCCTATCTGAAGGAATGACAGCAGTACCTTAGCTGCTTGAGACTCCCGCAGGTAGTACTTTAACAGGTCAGAAAGCTTGAGGTCCTCGTCAGCAGACACCCGAGCTTCTATTTTCTGAAAAAGGGGAACCTGTGTATTAGATCACCTGCTACATTCTACTTTAAGTAAAAAAGCTGAAGAACTACAAACCCCATTCTGCTTTTCCAGGGTGTCTTTTGTAATTCCAACAAGAAATGAACAGAAGAATCAAATAACATTAATCAGTTTATGGAATAATTAACAAATTTATAGTATAACACTAATGAATTTCTACATCTGAAAACTGGTTTTCCTATCATTTTTAGCTTCACCATTATAGAATCTACTGCAATGGCACTGGTAGGTTCTCATCAGTAAATGAAGCTATTTGAGATCAGATAGAAGGACAGGTGGTGGCAGTGATGGCTAACACTTTTAATCCCAGCACTCTGAGGTAGAGGCCAGTGGGTCTCTGAGTCTGAGGCCAGCCTGGTCTTCAGATCAAGTTCCAGGACAGCCAGAGCCCAGGACTACACAGAGTCTCAAAAAGCCGTCCACCTCTAAAAAAGAAATGATGATAAAGGCAATGTTTTTTAGAAAGTGTCTCACTGTAGCCCAGGATGGCCTGAACTCATGATTCCCCTGGCCCAGCCTCCAGGTGCTGAGATTATAGGCATGCCCATTACATCTGGCTCATATAATTTGGAGGGGGTGGTTTTTAAAAAAATTATTATTATTGTAGATATGCATATGTGAGTATACACAAAACGACATAAATGGAGGTCAGAGAACAACTTTTGCAAATTGGTTCCCTGCTTTCAACTTTACATTGGTTTCAGGAATTTTAGAAAGCATTTACTTGCTAAGTCATCTTACCAGCTTCCTCCCAGTTCACTCTCCCTCCTTCCTCCCTCATGCTTCTTCAACTGAGACAGGGTCTCACTCACAGACCTGGGAAGCCCTTGAACTTAGGAGCCTGCTGCTGCTGCTCTCACTAGAATTGTGATATGTATTGCGGTATGTATTGCACCATCAGATCTAGCTTAGGTGTTGATTTATTTTCTCGAGTTAGAATTAAGGTATTGAGCTGGTGAGATGGTTCACGGGAGAAGAGCACTGACTGCTCTTCCAAAGGTCCTGAGTTCGGATCCCAGCAACCACATGGTGGCTCACAACCACCCATAATGAGATCTGACGTCCTCTTCTGGTGCATCTGAAGACAGTTACAGTGAATTATGCTGGAGCGAACGGGGCCGGAGCAAGAGGTCCTGTGTTCAATTCCCAGCAGCCACACACGATAGCTCACAGGCATCTGTACAGCTACAGTGTACTCATACACATAAAATAAAATAAATCTTTAAAAAAATATTAATTAAGGTATCGCCAAGTGGTGGTGGCACATGCCTTTAATCTCAGCACTTAGGAGGCAGAGGCAGGTGGATTTCTGAGTTCGAGGCCAGCCTGATCTACAGGGTAAGTTCCAGGACAACCAGAGCTACACAGAGAAACCCTGTCTCAAAAAAACAAAAAACAAACAAAACACCAAAACAAAAACGAATTAAGGTATATACTGCACCATCAGACCTAGCTTAGGTGTTGATGATTTATTTTCTGAGATAGTGAGTGTTTCACTGTGCAGCCTGGCTGACCTTGAACTCAGAGATTCAACTACCTCTAATTCCTGAGCGCTGGGATTAAACATGCATGTCAATACTGTCCAAAGAGATGCTTTATATGCTAAATGCAAATAAGGGATCTAATGTGTCTCCTGACTTAAGTTATACCACAAAAAGTCACTTAATTACTTAGAGAGTAAAAGGAGAAATCTGTATTTGAGAAAAACAATATTACTGGCTATATTTTTTGTTTATTTGAGACAGGGTTTCTCTGTGTAGCTCTGGCTGTCCTAGACCTCTCTCTGTAGATCAGGATGACCTTGAACTCAGAGATCCACTTGTCTCTGCCTCCCAAGTGCTGGGACTAAAGGTGTGCACCACCACTACCTGGCTTTTCCTTTTTTTTTAATTTCGATATTGGCTATATTAAAAAATAATTTAACTTTAAAAAGAGAATCAAGATGCAAATAAAGACATAACACAGATTGAAAGACCCCTGGGGGAGACCCCCACTCAAATCTCGGGAGGACGTACACCCAAGAATCACGAGAGACCATCTTGATGTAATTACAAGAGGTATTTTTTAATTTCAGGGCGCCCTGGTTCGGCACCACACCTATCCCATGCAGGAGATAGTGGAGCCGACCACGAGGCTTGAAAGTTAGGGGTTTATATAGGGAAAAGGTCTGAAGGAACAAAGGGATCAGTGTGGTCATACATGATTGGCTAGTTCAAATATTAACTATTACGTGCAGAACAGAGTGGAAAATTCCTAAAGTTGGTGTTAATCTGAGTCAACAAAGCATCTGACCTTAAACCATATCTGAGAGGACCAGATGGTCCATTACTTAGTGTCTGCCAGGCACGTCTTTGCAGGCCCGGGCCTTGGACATGTCCTCGTTTGCCTAGACATGTTCTCCTCTATGTTTATAGTTTTATGTCTTCTTGACCTGCCAGATCTTATGATATCTAACAACTTGCTTGCTCCTTCCTAGGCCTATGTGGGCCAGCTTGTGATGGATTCTTAGGCCCATAACTTTTCTTCCTAGTCAGCACAGGTCTAAAGCTTTAATTTTTCCTTTCAAAATAAACATGACTATCTGGAATAAAAGAACATAGAAAATGAAAATAAAATGAAAAGCAACATAGAAACATGATGGTTTTCAGGGAGCCTTGGTAATATGTATGGGACATTTTCTACTATTCTATACTTACTACTCTACATACTTCCCTGTAAATCTGAAATGAGTCAGATGTGGTGGCACACACATGTAATCCCGGCACTCAAGAGGTAGAGACAGGATGATCAGTATTCCAAGGTTATCCACTACACAGAGTTCAAGGCTAGCCTGTGCTAGACCCTGACTCAAAAATACGTATCTAAAATTACTGTTAAAATTGTCTGTTTATTCCTTAAAGACACATTCACCAAGTAGCTAAAACACAGCTAACAAAAACCCCACCAGGTATGAGCAAACTCACAGAGTATCCTGAGTGCTCAAAGTTATTCAAATGGGAACAAAATGTGGTAAAAATGGAACCACATGTGGTGCTAGTATTGAAGGCCTTTAGAAGTTGGTTCTCTTCTTTCATCATGCAGATCCCAAAAATTAAACTCAGGTCATGATAGCAAAGGCCTGGACTTTAGCCCTTGAGCCATCTCACTGCTCCTAATAGATTTTTTTCTCAGATAGGTCATGCTATATAGTCCAGTTTGGTCTTGAACTCAAAAATCTCTTGCCTCAGCTTCCTGAGTGCTAGGATTATTGGTATGGGTCACTGTAGAGAAATGGCATGAGTACACTGCTCCCAGCCTGCTAGCTATGAGGTGACTGAAGGATATCTGAGAATCCCAGAATGCTGGGACAAAAAGTAAGCATACTTTCTCTTCAGAGAACCTGATGTTCTGCCAAGTAAGCTGCATGCCTGAGGAAGTGGCCTTCATCATCCTTTTCTCATGAGAAAGTAATTTTGTTGTTAATTATAAGAAGCAACACATCTAAGAGTTAGACTGCAGCAGATTTCTCAGTCTGCACAGAGGTTCGGGTTACTTTAAATCAAGATAAGCTATTGCTAGGGAAGCAGCAGCTGGTGAGAACTGCAAACTGTGGGAGATCTTTATCCTGCTTCGCCTTTAAGAAAAGCTGAAACTTTGAATGAAGAGCGCATTGGCTGACATGGCTGCGTACCCCGTGTCCTGTTAATGGGGCTCTACCCATGGGACCCCAACATACTAGATGTTGATAAGTCACCACAGCTGATATTCTGAATAATTTTTTACATTACTATTACTTTGTGCCACCATGCACCGATGCATGTGTGGAAGTATGAGAAATGTGAGGTGTCTCTTCTGCGTCATTGTTTTACAGTGCGATAAAATGTTAGTTTTACAGTACTGCATAACATTCCAACAAGCACAATCTATGCAACAGTTCTCTCAAGCTTAGTACTTACTCTTGTTTTATCAAACAGTTCTGAAACTTTGAGGAAAAACCTGCAAGGGAAAAATACTTTCATCAGAAGCATCATTTGATTAATTCTTCACTTTGTTTAGAAATGACTCCAAACCATATTAATAAAGAACATTTTTGTTTCATCACATAAAACATCTAATGGTCTTGTTAACTGAAGACTTCAACAGTTAAAAAAATACTCCTTGCACTTATTTTTGTTTTGGTTTTTGTTTTTTTTCAAGACAGGGTTTCTCTGTATAGCCCTGGCTGTCCTGGAACTCACTCTGTAGACCAGGCTGGCCTCGAACTCAGAAATCAGCCTGCCTCTGCCTCCCAAGTGCTGGGATTAAAGGCATGCACCACCACCACCTGGCTAAAAAATACTCCCTGCACTTATAACAATAAACTGCTTACTTAAAACCGCAGAATAGCATTATTTTGATTCCCTGGAATGTATATGCTGCTAAGGAGATAGAAGCTCCTATAAGTTGCTCTCTGATCTCTATATTTATGCACACATACAAGCGTGTGTCTCCCAAATAAATACATAGCCAAGTATGGTAGTGCACACCTTTAATCCCAGCACTCGGGAGGCAGAGGCAGGTGGATTTCTGTGAGTTCCAAGTCTGGTCTACAAAGGTCTACAGAGATACAGTGAGACACTGTTTCAAAAACAAAACAAAACAAGTTAAAAAAAAATTTTTGAAAGCAAGCAATTAAAGGAAAACCCTGAAGTCAGAACAGTTCTTAGAACCTCTGATAATACTGTTGGGTCTAGGGCTACAGAGACAGCTCAGCAGTTAGAGAACTGACTGTTCTTCCAGAGGTTCTGAGTTCAGTTCCCAGCAACCACATGATGGCTCACGACCATCTGTGATGGAATCCGATGCCCTCTTTTGGTGTGTCTGAAGACAGCTACAGTGTACTCACAAACATAAAATAAGTAAATATTTTTTAAAAAAATTGTTTGGTTCTTTATTTTTGGCATTTAAGAAAATTGAGCCCAGGGACTCATGCACTCTAGGCAAGGGCTCTACTACCAAACTACAGCCCCAGTTTAAACACTTCTAGATATAGCAGCTTTGTTCTGAAAACAAAAATAAGCAATTGCTATCTTAGAATTTACTTTCAAATAGACAGTATCACAAATCTAAATATCAACTTTTCAATACTCCAGGTTGGGTGTGGTGGCTCAACCCTTAAATCCCAGCACTTGGGAGGCAGAGGCAAGCAGATCTCTGAGTTAAGAGACCAGTAGTTACATAGTAAAAATCTGTCTCAACAAATAGAGGGTTGGAATGGGAGAGGGCTCAGCAGTTAAGAGCCTTTGCTATTCTTCCAGAGAACCCAAGTTCTGTTCACAGCACCATGCAGGTGACTCCCAATTACCTGCAACTGCAGCACCAGGGAATCTGACACACACCTTGTCCTCTGAGGGTACTAGCATACAGTTGTCATACACTCACACACACATATACAAATGGAAAGAAAAAACATATGTATATAGGATATACAAAGTATAGATGTATATATATATATACACATATATACATATGTATATATGTACATATGTATATATGTATGTATGTATAACTTAAATTACTTTTTAAAAAAATTATTACTTTTTTTTTAGGATTTCTTTATTTTATGTATATGAATACACTGTCACTGTCTTCAGACAAACCAGAAGAGAGCACCAGATCCCATTATAGATGGTTGTGAGCCACCATCTGGTTGCTGGGAATTGAACTCAGGAAGATCAGTCAGTGCTCTTAACCCTGAGCCATCTCTCCAGCCCCAAATTACTTAATTTTATGTATGAGTGTTTTGCCTGCATGTAAATATATATAATTTTAAACATTTTAAATTATTTAATGTATGAATGCTCTGCTGGATATATACCTACAGGCCAGCAGAGGGCACGAGATCAGTTGTGAGCTACCACGTGGTTGCTGAAAATTGAACTCAGGACCTTTGGAAGAGTAGCCAAGGCTCTAACTGCTAAGCCATCTTACAGCCCCCTAAATCTTTAAATTTTTATGTAGGTATGTTGTGTGAGTATTCTATATACGTGCAGAAGGTATTGAAATTACAGGTAGCTGTAAGCCACAAACATACATGCTAGGAACTAAACTGAGCCATTTCTCCAGTTCAAAGATTTAATTTTTTCCCCTTCTTTCTTGGTTTTATGAGACAGGGTCTTACTATGTAGTCCAGGCTAGCATAGAATTCAAAATTGTTCTGCCTCAGCCTCAGGTACTAAGATGAGATGTATACACATCTGCTCCCCAGTTTTTTTTTTTGAAACAAGGTTTCATGTATACCAAACTTGATCCAGCCTTGATGTGCTGTGATATACATCCCTATCACACATAGATACACAAAATAAATAAATGTAAAAAAAAATTGTTTAAATATCAATGTTAGTGCAAGGAATGGTAGTACATGCCTGTAAATCCAGCAGGCAGCATTCAGGTAGGAGAGGCAGGAAAATCCAGAGTCCAAGGTCATTCTTGGCTATACAGTAAATTTGAAGCCTGCATGGGCAACATATGACCTTGTGACAAAGTGTTGAGAAGGGGTACTAGGTATTTAGCGCAGTGGTAGACTAACTGTTTAACACTTTAAGGGTTGGCCACACCACTGCAGGGGAAAAGGGTAACCAAGGCATTACAAAAAATGTTTAACCTGACTCCCAATGAAATATATAGCAAATTTGTGAAGTGTCCAACGTCTGTCTCTATCTATCAAGAGGATCTATCTATCTACCTATCTATCTATCTATAGAGGGTTTCACTATGTAGACAGAGCTGGCCTGGAACTAACTATGTAGACCATGCTAACCTCATACTCACAGGTATCTGCCGGCCTTTGTTTCCTAGGTGCTGGGATTAAAGGATGTACTACCATGCCCAGCCTGAAGTGCTGAACATTATAAAATAGTAATTAGAAAACGAGAAGCCAAAAAAAAAAAAAAAGCCAAAAAAAAGAAGCCAAGTATTTTATAATAATAAAAATCCAGTTTATAAAAAATGGGTTGATAAAAATATCCTAAAATGCCTATGAAAATTACAAGTACTATTTCCTTTGCTGTCAGCAAAGTCCATCTGCTTTATTTATATTAATGTTCTTAACTATAATTCTTACTTGCATATATCTGTAGAGTCCTGAGTTCCTAAAGCATATAATGAAGACCCAATTCTATTGTAGTCATCAGCAGCACCTACGGAGGAAGTTTTAATAATATATTAACCTATTGATTTAAAATACTTACTGATGATCACCAGTCTGCAAAATGTAATGGAAGACACCCAGTAAAGGAGGGAACTGTAATGCAGTATGGTGGACAACATCAGACAAGTGAACTGCTTTAGGATGGATGGGAGCCGAGCTGTATATATGCACACATATACACATATATTATGTACACACACACACACATTATATATATATATACATATACACACATATATATATATACACACACATATATATATTATATATATATACACACACACACACACACACACACACACACACACACACACACACAATACACACATACGTAAAACGCCACCTAAGCTGGGTCACGTGTGGAGGATGACCAAATCTTTACCGGGGGAGAGAACGCACCCGACTAAAGGGTCACAGCAATAGAGAACAGCACAGCAGAGAGCAGGTGTGACTCAGAACTGCTACAAACAAAGGGGAGTGGAGGAGTGAAGACAGGAAAACTGGAAGCACTCTGGAGGTCAAGGTCTCACAAACCACTACCGTTTGGGTTTGGGCCATAAATATCACTAAGTATTTAAGCCAAAAGGAGGCAAAATCAACAACAAAAAAAGGGGTTTTAGAGCTCTCTACCCCTCCAGAAAAGCCTGCTATCTACAATCTTAAAGTAGAAAGACTGAAAAGGCCGAATGACCAACCAACAAACAGGCATAATGATCTGGTAATAGATGCTAGCAATGATGGAAGTCGCTGCAAAGGGTGACAGGTAGGAATTATCAACAAGAGACTTGATATACATAGGACAAACACAAGTGATAGCGCCTTTATTCACAGATGCTACAGGTCAAGGACCGAATCTGAGCACAGTTCCCGGGATGTCCCCACAGGCAGCTCACTTGCTAAGAGAGGATTATAGTGAGAGCTTCTTTTAGTTCAGTGTGAAAGGAATGCAGTGCAGCATGGGACTACTCTATGTATGACCTTGGGTGCATCCCTGTGTTAGCAGCCTATGTGGAAATGACGATGACAATGGTACCCATACCATAATTTATGTGGAGGATTCAATGAGATATTCAATATTACAAAGTGTCTAGAATATACACTACATGCTACACAAGAACACAGCACAAAGTAATTACCATACATTAGCTAGTAATAAACAAGATCACTCTCTGGGAATACAGTAGAGTCTCTTAACAAAACAATAATCCTTACATTATATTTACCCTGCACAAAATTAACTGATAAACACTTGACTATTAGTTACTTAAATTAGAATGGTTCTCTATTTTTATAACTTTTTTTTTTTTTTTTTTGATTTTTTTAAGACAGGGTTTCTCTGTATAGCCCTGGCTGTCCTGGAACTCACGCTGTAGACCAGGCTGGCCTCGAACTCAGAAATCTGCCTGCCTCTGCCTCCCAAGTGCTGGGATTAAAGGTGTGCACCACCACTGCCCGGCAATTTTTATAGTTTAAGAACATTTTTTGCCCAGCATGGGTTCTGGGAGTTGAACTTAGGCTCTCTGGAAAGACAGCATGTGCTCTTAGCTCTGACCTCTCTCCAGCCTCAATGTGTCTATTAAATTTTAAATAAATTAGGTGTGATGGTGCATACCTATAATTCCAAAACTTATTATGAAGTGACCTAAGGCTCACTCAATCCTCCTGCCTCTGCCTCCACAATGCTAGGATTATAAGCATGCTACCATGAGCTGCTTTATTTTATTTTGAGATTATCAACTAGGAATACACACTCATGATCATTTTTCTTTAGGTACTATTTCTCTTTTGGACAAATTAATACAAACCACTAATATTTTCTTCAATTCATTTCCTGCCTATACCTTTTTCTTTTTCTTCTTTAAAAATGTATTTATTTAAACTTTATTATTAGGGACTGGAGAGATGGTGCAGTGGTTAAGAGCACTGGCTACTCATCCAGACAGAGATCCTGAGTTCCATTCCCAGCAACCTCATGGTGGCTCAAAAAAAAAAAAAATCTGTAATGGGATCCAATCCCCTCTTCTGGTGTGTCTGAAGTCAGCTACAGTGTACTCATACACATAAAATAAGTAAATCTTTTAAAAAATTAATAATAATAAAGAAATTAAATAGTATTATTTAAGTGTGTGTTTTGAGTATGAGCACAAGCATGTCATAGCACAGTGTGCAGGCCAGAGGACAACTTTATGGAACTGATTCTCTTCTTCCACCTTTATGTGGGTTCCTGGGATTGAACTAAAATCATCGTGCTTGTACAGTACAGATCTTTACCCACTGAGCTATCTCATCTCACTTGTTACATAGCCCAGGCTGGCCCTCAAGCAATGGGACTACCAGTACATACCAACAAAACCAACAGACACACCTTAAAAAGGTCTCAGGGGCAGCTGAGGCAGGAAGTCTCACAGTTCAAGGCCAGACTGAATCAAAACAGGTGGGGGCTAGGACTGCGGCTTAACTGGGAGTGTGTTGATTTACCATTCATAAAGCGCTGGGTTTGACGGCCACCACATAAAAACTGGATAGAGCACACACCTATAGTCTCAGTTTAGGCAAAGCAAAGGCAGGAAGATCACAAGCTCAAGAACATTTTTGGTTACACAGTGACTTCAAGAACAGCTTGGGATACATTCTGACCCAAAGAAGACACTTAAGGGGCCTGAATGTCACAGACCACTGTTCTATATCCAGACTTTTAAAGTGTAAGTAACATGTTGACTTTACAATTATTTCAGTTATAATCTAAGTTTGGAGGTAGTGACATGATGTAGCTGTTAAGAGCAACGGCTGGTCTTGTAGAGGACCTGCCTGGGTTTGGTTCCCAGCACCCATATCAGGTGACTCATAACCACCTACAACTCCAGTTCCTCTTCTGGCCTCCATTGTGCACATCCATACACCAAGGCATACACAAACACACATATTTGGGGGGGTGGGAGGAGGGCAGTTGGGGCAGGGTCTCTCTACAGAGCCCTGGCTGTCCTACAACTCACTATATAGACCAGGCTGGCCTTGAACTAACAGACTGCCTTCTGAGTGCTGGAATTAAAGATAACACCATGACCAGCAAAACAAACAAATCTTGAAAAAAAAAGAACCAAAAAACAAAAAACAAAAACTTTTACTACAGAAGCCTTACTTTTGTGAGATCTTGTCATTCTGTCAGATTTAGCAGATGCATCCTTAACTCGGTTGTGATATTCTAATAGGAATGTTCGTTCATGCTCAAAGAAGTCGTCTACATCCTGTGGGATGAGGAAAGAGTGGTGGCTGTTTACACGTTTGCTCTACCTTGTCATCTAAAACTTTGTCATCATTTACAGTCAAGAAAGGAGCACTATTTTCCAGCACTCTGGCTTTACCCCATTGGCACAGGGAGACTTTATGGCTGAAGGCTAGAGTGTCTGTGTTTACTCTAAAACAGGCACTGGCTGTGTGCTCTGCTGCCACAAACACCACTGCCAGAGGAGTGAACAAATGCTTCTGAGGAAGGGGGAAGATCTGGTATCTATAAATGAGAAACCTATTTTTCCTGATCTATTATACATTTCACAGGTCATTCAGGGGCTGCCTAGCCAACTAACTGCTTGGATAAACCTAGCCAAATGATCTCTGTGGGAATAGTGATACAGTTAAGCACCACTTTCAATCTTTTTTTTTTTAAACATTTATCTATTTTTCTTTCACATGCATTGGTGTTTTGCTTGCATGAATGTTTGCACACCACCTGTGCACCTAGTGCTCACAGAGGGCATTAGATTCCCTAGAAACTGAATTGCAGACCATGTGGATACCAGGTCAGCCACTGGTATTAACACCAAACAATCATTTTTCCAGCCCCCAATCTCTTCTTGAAATAAGGCTAGATATAGGTTTTAAATAAAAGAAAATCACTATTAGTGCTTTCTAGCAACTGTTCTTTGAGTTACTGATATAATTTAGCATTTACAGCAACAGAATCTGAGCAAGAGTCTGCTCTAAAGAAAAGTGTCACTTAACCATCACTTCAAACACACCACTTTTCTTAACCATGAAAACGAGGATAGACAACTAACTTGTAAGGCTGTAATGAAGACTGCAAGCACAAGCCTCTAATGAATATATTATACATGTTCAAGAATCTCCACTGATTACCAAAAGCATAGTTAATAGTGGTTTATAGTCACTAGCTAGGAAAACCATTAACCGTCAATGCACAGCAGCAGCAGGGGAAACAGACTGAGTCTCTATGGGAGAGCAGTCAACACCTGGACTGTTAACACCAGCTCAGAGTGTACATCAAATAGCACACACAGGCTTTCCTGCAGACTTAAGAGCTGGCAGTAACAATGAAATAGAAGCACTATTTATCTTAATATGTGCTGATATTGTAACATTTACAGAAAAAAGATGCCAGATAAGTAAATTATCATACAATTTAAAAACCATCATTAAGAAAAAAGAAATAGGTACTATTTAGTAAAGGACTAATAAATATTTTCTCTCATATTTCATTTATCTTTCCCACAACCCCATGAACCAAGTGATATTACTTCATTTGAAGATGGAGAAACAGACTCAGAGAAGGCAGTTTTCCCAAGACCACACTTTGTTTGTTTGTTTGTTTGTTTGTTTTCAAGACAGGGTTTCTCTGTGTATCCTTGGCTGTCCTGGAACTCACTCTGTACACCAGGCTGGCCTCAGAAATCTGCCTGCCTCTGCTCCCAAGTGCTGGGATCCAAGACCACACTTTACCCAAGGCAGCCCATCCACGGCTGTCTGTCCTGTGCCCTGAAGGTCCCACGTACACGGGATTTAACTTTCATTCTTTTTTTGTTGTTTGTTTTTTTTTCCGAGACAGGGTTTCTCTGTGTAGCCTTGGCTGTCCTGGAACTCACTCTGTAGACCAGGCTGGCCTTGAACTCAGAAATCTGCCTGCCTCTTTAACTTCCATTCTATACAGACATTTTCCCTTATCTCTCTCCTCTACCTAGTTGCCTCAAGGTCAGACCTCCAGAACATTCATAAAATACATAGGGCAGCCAGGTATAGGGGCACACACCTTTAATCCCAGAATCTGAGAGCACAGGCAAATGGGTCTGTGTGAATTCCAGTCCAACCAGAGCTATACAGACCCTATCTACAAAACAAAGTCTATATTCTTGACTAATGCTGTTCAAGTACAAATTTTACCTTTACTCCTGAAACAATTACTCCATCCGCTGACTTAACCATGTTTTTAAAGAAATCCTCAAGTTTTTCTTTTTTATTTTTTCCTCGAACACTCAACTGAAAGGCAATAAAAAAAAAAGTTAAGTTTAATACAGGACTTTCTTTATACATAAGAAATGTAGTAGGGGCTGGAGAGTTTGCTCAGTTTGAGAACATTGATTGATCTTCCGGAGGGCCTGAGTTCAACTCCCAGCAACCACACGGTGGCTCACAACCATCTGTAATGAGGTCTGGTGCCCTCTTCTGGCATGCAGGCATATATGCAGGCAGAACACTGTATATAATAAATCTTAAAAAAAAAAGAAATGTAGTGGACAACACATTGTTATGATACTCTACTAGCTCCGAAATATATTAGGCCAAGTCCGTCCTTTCTTTCTTTCTTTCTTTTTTTTTTTAAGATTTATGCATTTATCTTACATGAGTAAGATAAATCTGTCTTCACACACACCAGATGTAGAGCTCTCAGCTCCTTCTCCAGCACCATGTCTGCCTGCATGCCGCCATGCTTCCTGCCATGAGGATAGTGGACTGAACCTCTGAACTGTAAGCCAGACTCATTTAAACTTTTCTTTATAAAAGTTGCTGTGGTCACTTCACTGCATAGTGTCTCTTCACAGCAATAGAAACCCCGACTAAGACAGCTGCGTAGAACTAGGAGAGAGGGCTCTCCCTAGAGAACAGCACATCATCTGGTTGTCTAGTGCCCTAACGTCCGCCCTGAAAACATACAAACAAGTAACATTATATGGACTCAACGGGTCTAGAAATACATGTACATACAAACACATAGGTACCTGCAATAACCATGACTGATAGAAAGAAGTCATGAGTTTGAAGGAGACTGGGGAGGGGACATGGGTGGTTTGAAGAGGAAAGGGAAGGGGAAAATGCTACAATTAGAATGTTAACAAAGAAAGAAACCTCTAACAAACAAAAAGAAAAAACTCAACTAATATAATTATTAAAAAAAACAAAAAAAGGCAGGGAGTGGGGTACTGAAAAGATGGCTCAGCAGGCTCACAAACAAAAACCAGAACTGAGCTAGGTGCTGTGGCACACTCCTTTGACCTCAGCACTGGGAGGCAGTGGCAGATGGATCTCTCTGAGTTCAAAGCTAGCTTGGAGTTTCAGAACAGCCGGAGCAAAACAGAGACTCTGTCTCAACAAAAAAAAAAAAAAAAAAAAAAAAAAAAAAAAAAAAAAAAGAAAAAAAGAAAGAAAAAAGGAAACTAAAGTACAGCCAGGCATGATGGCACACACTTAATAGTCTCACTACTCAGGGCGGCAGAGGTAGGAGGATCTTTGAGTTAAGATTCCTGACTGGTCTATAGAGTGAGCTCCAAGACAGCTAGCGCAGCATAGGAGACCTAGTCTAAAAACAGACAAAGAGAAGTGCTATGTAAATCATTCTCTTTACTCAGCTTCTCTAAATAAACACCATGAAAGGCACACTGAATGGTCAGTAAAAGGTGTTAACTATACTTAATCTCTAACGAGGTGTGGTCATGTGTGCCCATATCCCAATACTAGGCACACAAAGCAGGAGGATTCTGCAAGTTTGAGGCTAACTGACCCTGTTTCTTTTGTCTTTTTTTTTTTTTTGGTTTTCAAGACAGGGTTTCTCTGTGTAGCCCTGGCTGGCCTTGAACTCAGAAATCTGCCTGCCTCTCTGCCTCATAAATGCTGGGATTAAAGGCGTGCACCACCACTGCCCACTGACCCTGTTTCAAAAGGCCAAAATAAAATTAAAATCTAATCTCTATTCCTTTTTCTAGGGCGGGAGGGGGGGTGACAACAGGATCTCTCTATGTAGCCCAGCTTGGCCTAGAGAGAGCCACCCGCTTCTTCTTAGTCTACCACACTGGCTTTGTTAAAAAGCATACAACTGGGCTAGAGAGATGGCTCAGCAGTTAAGAGCACTGACTGCTCTTCCAAAGGTTCTGAGTTCAAATCCCAGCAACCACATTGTGCCTCACAACCACCCGTAATGAGATCTGACACCCTCTTCTGGTATGTCTGAAGACAGCTAGAGTGTACTTATGTATAATAATAAATAAATCTTTAAAAAAAAAGAGCATACAACTTCCTTTCTCTGACAACTCAAATGCTACCAACAGCTGTTTCAAATATTAGTCAAAATGAAGGGCATGAGTAATAAACTATATTAAATAAAGGACAAATCCACATTATCAAACAGGAAGATGGCTAAGTAGGTAGAGGGACTTACTACTGAACCTAGCAACCTGCCTTCAATCCAGAAACCCACATGGAAGGAAAGGCCTCTTACAAATCATCCTGTGACCTCCACAAGTGTACCCACATACAAGAAATAAATGTAGGGCTGGTGAGATGGCTCAGAGGTTAAGAGCACCAACTGCTCTTCTGAAGGTCCCGAGTTCAAATCCCAGCAACCACATGGCGGCTCACAACCATCCTTAATGAGACCTGACACTCTCTTCTGGTGTGTCTGAAGACAGCTACAGGATACTTAGATATAATAAATAAATCTTTAAAAAAAGAAAGAAAGCAATGTAATTAAAGTTTTTTTTAAAAAGTGCTAGACTCAGGTAAGATGGTGCACCCCTTTAATCTCAGCACTCAGGAGACAACCTGGTCAACTCCCTATGTATGGAGTTCTAGACCAGCCAAGAGCCGGGAGCTCAAGAGCACAGGCTATCACATGTCAGAGTACCACCTACAACTAAGTTATAACTTTAGCCCTTTTACAATTATATACTTTTAAAAAAACTTTTTATTTGGGGCTGGCGAGATGGCTCAGCAGGTAAGAGCACTGACCGCTCTTCCAAAAGTCTTGAGATCAAATCCCAGCAACCACATGGTGGCTCACAACCACTGGTAATGACACTCTCTTCTGGTGTGTATGAAGATTAACTACAGTATACTTATTTATAATAATAAATAAATCTTTGGGCTGGAGCAAGCAGGGACTGAGCAAGTGGGTCCGGAGTGAGCAGGGTTGACTGGAGCAAGCAGACCAACAACCACATGAAGGCTCACAACCATCTGTACAGCTACAGTGTACTCATATACATAAAACAAATAAATCGCAATGGGCGGTGGTGGCGCACGCCTTTAATCCCAGCACTTGGGAGGCAGAGGCAGGCGGATTTCTGAGTTCGAGGCCAGCCTGGTCTACAGAGTGAGTTCCAGGAGAGCCAGGGCTACACAGAGAAACCCTGTCTCGAAAAACCAAAATAAATAAATAAATAAATAAATAAATAAATAAATAAATATCAATCAATCAATCAATCAGTCTTGGGACTGGAGTGAGCAGGGACTGAGGGAGCAGGACTGGAGTGAGCAGGGTTGACTGGAGCAAGCAGATCAACAACCACATGAAGGTTCACAACCATCTGTACAGCTACAGTGTACTCATATACATAAAATAAATAAATCTTTAAAAAAAACCTTTTTATTTATTTTTATTTCATGTGCATTGGTGTTTTGCCTTCACGTTATGTCTGTGTCAGAGTGTCTAACCCCTGGGTCTGGAGTTATAGACAGTTGTGAGTTGCCATGTTGGTGATGGGAACTAAACCCAGGTCTTCTGGAAGAGCAGCCAGTGCTCGTAATTGCTAAGCCATCTCTCTAACCCACAGTTATTTATTCCTGTAAGCACTTTTAAAATTACATTTTACTTTTATATTTGCATACTTAAAAACAAACAAACAAACAATAAACTTAGAGCCACCAAAATTGAGTATCATCATTAGCTTATTCATCCCGAGTTTACAAAAGAAACTTCTCTCAGTTTCTAATTAGTTGTTATGGTTGTTTTGTTTTGTTTTGTTTTTCAAGACAGTTTCTCTGTGAAGCCCTGGCTATCCTGGAACTTACTCTGTAGACTAGGCTGGCCATGAACTCACAGAAATCCACCTGCCTCTGCTTCCCAGTTCTGGGATTATTGCCTGGCCAAAAGAAACTTCTTACGCCACAAATATAAGCATTTGGCCTTACATTAATTGATATAACTAAAACCTAGAATACTTGAATATCAAACAATCTGGCCTAGGGCTCAGATGGGGTTTGGTGTTAAGAGAAAGGTTATTGGAACACAGGGGATAGAGCTCACATCAGGTGTCTTCTCTGAGGTATCTCACAGGCCCTGAAATTTACTGAGTATGAAAATGGTTTAAAAAAAATAAAAGGTTTGTATTTCAGTCTGGCTTTGATGGTGCATGCCTATAATTTTAAAACTAAGTAAGCAAGCAGAGACAGTATTGAGTTTGATGTTATCCCGAAATCCAGACTAAAAAGTAGAAAGAAAAAAAAAAAAGGTTTGGGGTTGGGGTCGTAGCTCAGTTCAGAGAGGCTAAATAAATCTCTAGGTTATATCTCCCGTACCACATCCAAACTGGGCAAGATAGCACATGCCTATAATCACAGCAATCATGATGGGGAAAAAGGAGCAGAAATCCTGTATCTTCCAGGGCTGAAGGGATTTTCAGACCTTGGCTCAATCTGCTATACTTTGGCTTCTGTTTCAGGGAAACAAAGTTTTTGACTTCAGGCTTTTGGATTATGGAAGTTCAATTTATAACTTGATTTAACTGATCCACTCAAGTTCTACTGAAATTCTATTTTGCTACTGAAAATGTGGTACTTTAAACTGCCCTGAAAAATCAAAGCATTCAGACCCTGAAAAATTAGAGGTGCCCGCTGGCAACTTAAGTGTGACCTCCAGGTCCCATGTGGTGGAAAGAGTTCTTTATTACACCCTCTGACTCTAAATCGTCCGGTGCTGGCATCAAGTCCAGCTGGGCCAGGGTTCCTCCCCCACCTTCCAAACCCTTATAAAAATAACAGACAGCAGCAACTTCCATTGCTGCTTTCATTAATCTGACACTCACATCTTGATTATATTCCAAGAAGACGTGGAAATTTAAATCTTTTCTCAAAATAGGATGTGCTGCAACCCGACACAGGAACACCTCATGCATCGCAACTGTCTTCTTGAAAATTGCCAGATATTCACTAGAAACAACATGAAATTAAGAGTAAACAATGGATTCAACTACAAAGTCATCCCGAGCTCCATTTGCTGGAGCATTCTAAAACTAAAAATGCAAAGACATAATTCATATCAATAAAGCTTTTAGTTTAACTGTTAAGTAAAAGAAGTTTAAGATTCATTTCTGAGAAAGCCTCATGCTATTTTAGTATTTACTGTATCTAAATGTTAAAATGTCAACTCTTAACAAACTTTTCTATTATGCAAGTTGATGTTAGGTTGGGATATTTGTTTAGGTAAAGAGTAATTTGATACAATCTTAACAACACAGTTTTTATAAATTACAGCTTGAATATACATATGCAAAAAATACCCACATCTTATTAATTATATTTCAGTGTTAATATTATTTTCACACACATACACCACAGAGCAACTATTTATAACATTATATTGAAGAAATGTGTTTAAGTTATATTGTCAATGAATTCAAGCAACCATAGAGCAGCACACAAGTTTTGTTGTGTGTGTGTGTGTGTGTGTGTGTGTGTGTGTGTGTTCGCACGTGCACAATGGTGGTGGTGGTGGGAACCAATCAAGGAAAAAGCCAGATACTTTTGGTTCAACTTCATGCAAGAAGCCTAAGTTTTATGTACGAGCACCACAGCAGGGTCAGTGTTGGGAGTGTTTGACCTCTGGGAGTGTGGTCACTCAGTGAAGACAAAAAGAAAGGTGCAGAGGATGCAGGTGGCAATGGGGCAAACCCAGTGTTCTGCTCTTCAGCCCCTACCCAGACCACAGAACCATGACCAGGGCCATGGGAAAGCCAGAGCCTCAACAGTAAGTGTTCCACTAGTTTCTAGCTTCTCTAGTCTTACTGGACTACCGCTGCACCCAGAACAGACAGAATTCTGATGTGTCACTTTACATTTCAACAACCATCTACTTTGTTTATTTATTGCTTCATAAT
This sequence comes from Mastomys coucha, assembly GCF_008632895.1. Lineage (NCBI taxonomy): Eukaryota > Metazoa > Chordata > Mammalia > Rodentia > Muridae > Mastomys > Mastomys coucha. The sequence continues at coordinate 69,672,945 of NW_022196912.1, forward strand.
ACTCATCCAGCATTCTGAAAAAGAGTTTAGCAGTACTGTGATTAGATGCTTGAAAGCAAACTTAAAGATAAAGAAAATGCACAAAGGGAGAAATGGCCGTACTGTGTTCATCACTTAAGATCTGGAAAGGTTGGCAAGTAGCTGTTGCCAGCAGGCAGCCGGATGGATGCTCTGGGATATAAGATCACTCATGATGGGGTGCCTACTATCACAAAACTAAATGTCCACAACTCCCAAAACTACAAAGTTCAAAAGAGAGTGAAACTATTTTATCAAATATGTTAATAGTAAAAAAATTATCAAAATTTCAAGAACCTAATATGTTCTGAGTGTATATAAAAGTAACAATTTTGTCTGCATGTGTTTATGCACATGTGTTCGATTGCCAGGGAGGCCAGAAGAGGCTGTCAGATACCCCAAAGCTGGAGTTACAGTTGTAAGCCATCTGATATGCTCTGGTCCTCTGCAAGAGCTGCAAGCACTCTAGCCTCTGAGCCATCTCTCCAGCCCCCTAAAAGAAATTAATGAGAAAAAAACTTGTCTAACTCTTCTCATTAGTGTGGTCCTAGTCGTCGTCTTTAGGTCACCTAGAGCTGCCAGAGGAAAGGAAAGGAAATATACATGCACTTTACACTTTTTCTTATTGTTCTTGTTCTGAGGCAGGGTTTTATGTGACCCAGGTTATATTTAAAATCACTACACAGATGAGGCTGGCCTTGAACTCCTGATCCTCCTGCCTTTACCACCCAAGTACTGGGATTAAAGGTCTGTGCTTTCACCCCATTTTGTTTGTTTTTTGAGACTGCGTCTCTCTCTGTAACGGATCTGGTTGGCCTGGAACTCACTCTGTAGAGCAGGCTGGCCTCAAACTCAGAGATTTGACTGTCTCTGCTCCACAGTGCTTGGATTAAAGGTGTGCGCCAGCGGACCTGGCTGGTTTGTGCTACTATGATTAGGCTCTTGTCACTGTGGAGTCTTGGCCAGCCTGGAAGCCACTGTGGAGCCTTGATCTGAGATGCACTTGCTCTTGTTTTCCAGGTGCTAGGTTCAAAGGCATGCACCACCATGCCCGTTTTATTATTTATCCTTTGTTTTTTGTTTTTTCAAGACAGGGTTTCTCTGTATAGTCTTGGCTGTCCTGGAACTCGCTCTATAGACCAGGTCATAAAAGAAAACATGTAAAGAGTTGCTCATCACACTTTCTACAAGAAATGGAAGCTATAGGGCAGATACATGTTGAGGAAACAGGCTAGTATGACTGAGGCCTTATAAATAATTTTTAGAAAATACTGTTTTAAAGTCATATTGCCTTCCTATTACTTCAATAAGGTTTTAGATCCTCAATTTTCATCCTCAATTTCCAATTTTCAGAGTCTATTTAAATAATTCAAAATTTGACAATGAAGACAATGGTATACTTTTCCTGAAGAGGCTCTGATCATAGTCATTAACAGACTGTTATGATTTACCCTGGTTTTTTCAGTCACTATGGTGAAATGGATATCATAGAGCACAGTTAACAAAAGGAACAAAAAAAAAAAAAATCACATACGCTTCCAGTTCCTGTTTCATCTTTGTGAATTCTTCCTTTGTCATCGACCCTTCCCCTTCTCCAAGCTTCTGCAGTTTTTCCCGTGAAGCATCAAAATCAGGTCTTGGTGGTGCTGGTGGGATCTATAACAAAACCAAATAACTAACTTTAAGGAACAATATGCCCCCTCCATATTTGTTATTATTTGTCTGTTTTCTAAATAGGAAAGTATGGGGATGGATGGGTGTGGAGACGGATGGGTGGGGAGTTGGGGAGAATCTAGGAGGCAATGAAGGAAGGAAAACCATGATTAGAATATATTGCATGAAAAAATGTATTTTTGACCTTAAAAAAGCCCAAATAAATAGATAAATATGAATTGAAATTTTTAGTTAAAAAACATTTATGTGCCGGGCGGTGGTGGCGCATTCCTTTAATCCCAGCACTTGGGAGGCAGAGGCAGGCAGATCTCTGAGTTCGAGGCCAGCCTGGTCTACAGAGTGAGTCCCAGGACAGCCAGGGCTACACAGAGAAACCCTGTCTTGAAAAACCAAAAAACAAAAACAAAAACAAAAACAAAAACATTTATGCATTTGTACATTTGTGTTTTGCCTCTGATTATGTCTGCGCACCATATAGGTGCCTAGTGCCCACAGAAGCCAGAAGAAGGCATAGGATCTCTGTAGTTCCCAGGTATTTGTGAGCTGCCATGTGGGTCCTGGGAACTGAACTTGGGTCACTGTAAGAGCAGCAAGTGCTCCTAACTGTTGAACCATCTCTCCAGTTTCCCTAAGTTAAAACAACAACAACAACAAATTGCTCTGAGAAAAGGGAGAGTCAGATAACATCCGATACAGTTCAGGATATACACATTAAACAGCTCCTCTACAGTAGGTACCGCGATGAGCACAGAGCTTAAAGATAATTTATGCTCTTTATAAAGTCTTAATGGGTGAGGAATAGTTAGCCTCCTGGTAGAGAAAGCAGAAAAAGGCACCCTCACATGAGAGGTTGGGGGAAAAGATGGGACTAGAATGCAAAAAGAAGGCATTATTGCTCAGACAGCACAGCCTGAGCCTATACACATCAAGGGAGTGCTGGTCTCAGGACGGAGACACAGTGAAGTCGTGATGACCTCAGGGAATCATAAATATTAACAGCTGGGGAAGAATAATCACTTACTCTTGATTGCAATATCTTCAGGAACCTTCTAAGCTTTAAGTACCTGTCCACTCAGAGCCCAAATCCAGAAAACATTTCCTCATTAATTACCTACCCCAATATTAACAGTAACTATCCAAGCTCAGAAGGGCTCCTATCTTTAATCCTAGAACTTGACAGGCAGCATCAAGGCCATTGCAGGTTCAAAGTCAGCCTGGACTACATAGTGAGTCCCAGACCAGGAAGGGGCTAGGCAAGACTCTACTTTTAAAAAAACCCAAAGAATTCAAGATCAAGTAAGAAATGTAACAGATTCAAAGTCAGATATGACAGCCCAGGGGAAAATGTGGTAAGCCAACGTCTCACAGCTGCCATTTTACAAGCCACATCAGTTACTAAAAATGCTAAATGAAACCACAGGAGTTTCCAAAATGCTCTTAGAAAATGAAAACTCAGGCTGGGGAGATGCTTAGCAGTAAGGACATCAGTGTCGTACAGAGGACCCAAGATCAGTTCCTGATGCTGTGGGGTGGCTCACAACCACCTATAAGTCCAGCTCTAGGGACATCCGATGCCTCTAGCCTCCACAGGCACCTGCATTCACATGCACACACCCACACACAGATACACATATACATCATTAAAAATAAACTAAGAGCTGGAAAGATGGTTCAGCAATTTGGTACTCTTCTATAGGACCTGAGTTTGGTTCCTAGCACCCATGTCAGGCAGCTTACAACTTACTTTAACTCAAATTCTCGGGTATCTCTTCTGGCCTCTGTGGGTACCTGCACACACAGCATGTAGATACATGTTTATAGGAAAAAAAGAAAGGAAGGAAGAAGGAAGGAAGGAAGGAAGGAGACCCCTGCCCCATACTTACAATGTAACCTGCATAGTCTTCATTCTCAACAAAGGAATCATGAAGCCAGATAAATTCCTCATGTTGTCGAACGACTGAAAATTCATTTTGCTTAAAATTTGGCAATGAACTCTGTAAAGACAGCAATTTTCTTGAATAAAAGTAAAATTATCCTCAGATCTCTGAAAAACAATAGGCACATATATTGTACTGCTATCATCCCTTAAAATTTATACTTTAGCTGTGGAGGTGCTCGCCTTTAATCCCAGCAGTGCAAAGGCAGAAGCAGACAGACCTTGGAGCTGAGGTGAGCCCAGTCAACACATTGAGTTCCTAGACAGCCAAAGGTACTTGCTCGTGTGTGTGCATGCGCACACACACAAACGACATGCTGTTTCAAAAAACACTTAAACAAAAAGTAACTTCCCTAACCTTGTTTGTTAAAATAGTAGTCAATTAAGACCTATGACGCCAATATATTTAAAATTTAAGTTCCAATCACCATATTATACAAGTAACAGCCCTCGTAAAGTAACACAAAACATAAAGCCCCACTTTACCTTTGTGTGGACGGTGAACTTGACTTTATCCCTTTCACTGAGAGCATCTGAAATGTCCACTTGCAGAGCAGCATCACTTTGGAGATCTACATTTATTGCTTTAAGCTAAAAGAGAAAGCACAACATAAAACTTTCTCTATTTTATCTGTGTGTGTCTGAGTGTAAATGTGTGTACCACATGCATGAAGGAGCCCGAGAGGTTAGAAGAGGGCGCAGGACCCTCTTTGAACTATATTACTGGCAGCTATGTGGTCTTAATGAAGGAGCCATCTCGTCAGCCTTTTTTTTTTTTAAGATTTATTTATTTATTTTACGTGTATGAGTACACTGTAGCTGTACAGATGGCCGTGAGCTATCATGTGTGTGGCTGCTGTTGATCTCAGGACCTCTGCTGGCCCCGCTCACTCCAGCGTAATTTACTGCAGCTGTCTTCAGATGCACCAGAAGAGGGTGTCAGATCTCATTACCGGTGGTTGTGAGCCACCATGTGGTTGCTGGGACCCAAACTCAGGACCTTGGGAAGAGCAGTCAGTGCTCTTACTGGCTGAGCCATCTCGCCAGCCCCTCATCAGTCTTTTTAAGTCTCTTTTTAAAAAGACAGATAGGTTGGCCTCAAACTTGTGATCCTCCTCCCTCTGCCTCCTGAGGGCTGGAATGAAAGGTGCGTATCACCAAGCCTGCTTCAGTATACTTTAAAGTAATTTCATCACTCTTCCAAGACTACACAAAAACAAAGCGGAGACCAGGCCTGCACTCTCCTGTGGTTATAGCACACAGAAGGCTGAGGCAGAATGGCAAATACAAGACCAGCTAGACCCCATTTTAACCTCTAATTTTTACCACCAAAAATATAGGGACTCTTTTTTCCTTTTTGGTTTGCTTTTTAACTCATGTTCAAGCCACTTTTAAAATAATTATTGTGGGGCTGGTGAGATGGCTCAGTGGGTAAGAGCACAGTCTGCTCTTCCAAAGGTCATGAGTTCAAATCCCAGCAACGACATGGTGGCTCACAACCACCCACAATGAAATCAGATGCCCTCTTCTGGTGCGTCTGAAGACAGCTATAGTGTACTCATTTATAATAATGAATAAATCTTAAAAAAAAAAAAAAAGGTAAAAAACCAATTTAAAAAAAAAATAGTGCTCATAAAAAAAAAAAAATAATTATTGTGGCCGGACAGTGGTGGCGCACGCCTTTAATCCCAGCACTTGGGAGGCAGAGGCAGAGGCAGGATTTCTGAGTTCAAGGCCAGCCTAGTCCTGAGTGAGTTCCAGGACAGCCAGGGCTACACAGAGAAACCCTGTCTCGAAACACTCCCCCACCAAAAAAAAATTACTGTGGCAGGCTGGCTATGGCTCCCAAAGGTATCTCTATCCAAATCCTCACAATCTGCAAATGGGCCTTAGGAGGCCAAAAGGATTTTGCAGATGTGATTCCCTTAGGGTTTTCCAGAGGAGATCATTCTGGTGTACCTTAAGTCTTATTTATATTTTATTTATTTATTTATTTTTTAAAGATTTATTTATTATATGTAAGTACACTGTAGCTGTCTTCAGACACACCAGAAGAGGGCATCAGAACTCATTACAGATGGTTGTGAGCCACCATGTGGTTGCTGGAATTTGAACTCAGGACCTTTGGAAGAGCAGTCAGTGCTCTTAACCTCTGAGCCATCTCTCCAGCCCCCTATTTTATTTATTTTATGTATGAGCACACTGTCGCTCTCTTCAGACACACCAGAGAGGGCATCAGATCCCATTACAGATGGTTGTGAGTCACTATGCAGTTGCTGGGAATTAAACCCAGGATCTCTGGAAGGGCAGAGTGCTCTTATCTGCTGAGCCACCTCTCCAGGCTATCAGTCTTTAGGGACAAAAACTTTGTATGGTGGCCCTTACACTCTGGAGGAGGAAGCAGGTGGACCTCTGTAAGTTAGAGGCAGCCTGATCTACAGATCAAGTTTCAAGCCAGCCAGGGTTGTATGGTTTTGAGACCCTGTCTCTAAACAAGAACTAATCCAACTGAGAGAAGGCAACATGACTGCAGAGCTTATAGTGCTGCCACCTACTTCTACGGTGAAAGGGAAAGAATAAGACCCTAAGGACCCTGGAGGGAAGATACTGGGTCTCCAGGCAGGCATGCTGAGTTCTAATTTCTGTCCTCTAGGATTATGAAAATTGCTGTTGTGGCCAGGCGGTGGTGGTGCACACCTTTAATCCCAGCATTTGGGAGGCAGAGGCAGGCGGATTTCTGAGTTCAAAGCCAGCCTGGTCTACAGAAGTGAGTTCCAGGACAGCCTGGGCTACTCAGAGAAACCCTGTCTCGGAAAAAAACAAAAACAAAAACAAAAAACAAACAAACAAACAAACAAATTGTTGTTGTTTTAGCCCATTAGAGGTGATTTGTTGCAACACCCAAAGCAAGCTAGTACATGAATCATATAGTTTTGGGAATAACTTTCTTTATTTTGTTCTTTGTATGGGCATGCATGAGCTGGGGGTGGGTGGGGCGTGGTGGGGTACGTGGTCAAGGGCTGCACCGCAGAGCTACACTCCCAGCTCACATTTCCCCATCTGTTTTCATTGGCCACATTAGCATTTCCTAAACACAACTGATAAGAATCAACAAACAGGTATGGTGAGCCACCATGGCAAACTCTGAAATCCCACGGTCAGAAGGCCCATCAGGAGTCAAAGTTTGTGGCTAGCTTAGGCTACATAATGAGCAATGGGCCAGCCTGAGCTGTGTGCCAGGACTCTGTCTCAGAATACAAAGATTACTCCAGATAATTAAAAGTTTTTTTTTCTTCAACTTCCTCATTTTTCTATACCAAACACAATGCTCTCTCCTTTTATCAATGGCACAACACTTTTCCCTGTTGGTTATCTGAGACAAGGTTTCACTTTACAGCCTGATTGACCTTGAGTTCAGGGGCTCCTGAGGGCTAAGACTTACAGGAACAATGGAATTATAGGCACCCACCACCATGCCCCACAAGACATTTGTCTTTTTGATTCTTCTATTTTTTTTTTTAAGAATTTATTTATTTTATGTATGTGAGTACACTGTAGCTGTACAGATGGTTGTAAGCCTTCATGTGGTTGTTGGGAATTGAATTTTTAGGTCAACTCAGCTCCCTGCTTGCTCTGGCCCAAAGATTTATTTATTATATGTAAGTACACAGTAGCTGACTTTGGATGCACCAGAAGAGGGCGTCAGATCTCATTATGGGTGGTTGTGAGCCACCATGTGGTTGCTGGGATTTAAACTCAGGAAGACCAGCCAGTGCTCTTACCTGCTGAGCCATCTCACCAGCCCTGGTTCTTCTATTTTTATAAATATCCCTGTGTCACATAATGAACTTTTTTTT
>NW_022196912.1:69680439-69695812 GCF_008632895.1 Mastomys coucha
AGTCCAGTGGTTCTCAATATTCTGCCACCCTCAATAATGCTGCCACCCTTTAATACAGTTCCTCCTGCTGTGGTAACCCTCAACCATAAAATTATTTTCATTGCTACTTTTTTTTTGTTTGTTTGTTTTTTCCGAGACAGGGTTTCTCTGTGTAGCCCTGGCTGTCCTGGAACTCATTCTGTAGACCAGGCTGGCCTCGAACTCAGAAATCCACCTGCCTCTGCCTCCCGAGTGCTGGGATCAAAGGCGTGCGCCACTACTGCCCGGCTTGATCCTATCTTTTGAGACAGGGTCTTTCATCAAACCTGAAGCTGACAGCTTGGTTGGTCACCCACCTCCAGGACCTGTCTGTACCCATGTCCCCAGTACTGGAATCCTAAGTATATACTGCCATGTCCAACTTTCTTTTTCAGCAGGTTCTGGAGGTCTGAACTGAGATCCTCATGTCTGTATGGCAAGCACTTTACCCAGTGAACCATCTCTTCTTCAGCCTGTTTTTTTGTTTGCTTGTTTTAAGATTTATTATTTTTATGTGCATTGGTATTTTACCTATATGTATGTCTGTGTAGAGGCGCCAGATCCTTTAGAACTGAAGTTACAGACAGGTGTGAGCTACCATGTGGGTGCTGGGAATTGAACTTGGGTCCTCTGCAAAAGCAGCCAGTGCTCTTAACTGCTAAGCCATCTCTCCAGCCCAGAGACCTAGCTCTTAGCTTTCTAACTTTTCTGTTACTTCTCTTTTACACACCTTATTAAAGCATATTATACACTTTGAATACCTTAAGATTTATTAACTCAATCTACCATGTCTTTTAAAAGCTGAGTTCACCACCCTGTTCCAAAAACAAAATCTAGCTCTAGCTTTGTTTTTAGGAAGTACATACCAAACAGGTGGTGGCACTACTTTAATCCTAGCACTCAGGAAGCAGAAGCAGGCAGATCTCCAAGTTCAAGACCAGCCTGGTCCAGAGAGACCTGGTCTTTAAAAAAAAAAGTAGACATAAAGGATTATTTTATTTGACAGTAAATTATACTTCATAGTACATACATGTAAAACTTTTTTCAAGACCTGTTTATAATAACCAAGATATACAGTGGAGAAGCCAGTCTCTAAAATGAAATCCCTCTGCTTCCTTATCTCAGGTGGTACTGTATCACATCAGCACAAAATTCCACTCAAAGTTAATTTGCTATTTTTCTTTTTGGTTTTTAAAACAGGGTTTCTCTGTGTAGCCCTGGCTGTCCTGATCTCTCTTTACAGATCAGGCTGTCTTTGTCCTCACAGAAATCTGCCTGTCCCTGCTTCCAGATTAAAGGTGTGTGTCACCACCACTGGGTGTTCAGTGAATATTTTTATATCCTAACACACTCGAAATAGATCTTTCCGTTAACTATATATATTACTTAGGATTACACAGAAAAAAATTGCAATCACCTTCACTTAAACATCATAAAACATTGTAAATTTGGCCGGGTAGTGGTGGCACACGCCTTTAATCCCAGCACTTGGGAGGCAGAGGCAAGCAGATCTCTGAGTTCGAGGCCAGCCTGGTCTACAGAGTGAGTTCCAGGACAGCCAGGGCTATACAGAGAAACCCTGTCTCGAAAAACAAAAACAAAACAAAACAAAAAAAACATTGTAAATTTAATGTCAATCACATAAATTATACAGATTTCTCAGGCAGACTCTGTTTTCCATTCTGGGGGGGAAAACACGTGTAACTTAAGAAGGTTTTACTAAGGGAAAGACTTAATGAAGATACATCCTCTTATTGCCAGCATTTAATCAAATTTCTGCAACTAATGAGTTCAGTTTGAGGAAATTTCTAACTAGACTTTAACTGGTCTAATTTTTATTCGGTCCAATAAACTTTGTACTTCAGAGACAGAGTAGGTTAAATATGTGTGTTGTTCTTCAAAAGACAGACACGTTAAACAACAAAAAGTACAGTATCATTAAAAATAACTTAAAAGACCAGGGAAGTGGTGCACACCTTTAATTCCAGGCTGGAGGCAGTTCCAGGCAGATCTCTGGAAATTTGAGGCTAGCCTGGTCTACACAGCAAGCTTTGTCTCAAAAAATGCATACAAATAAATGAAAAATTTAAAGATCTTGAGCTGGAGAGATGGCTCAGTCATTTTAAGAGTACTTGCTATTTTTCCAGAGAATAGAGGACAGAAATTTGATTTATAGCACCCACAACTACTGATAATTATTCTAGCCCCAGAGCTGGAAGTCCCAATACCTTCTTCTGGTTTTCAAAGGCACCTGCACTGCAGGCACTTACATAAGCACACATACACACATACTTAAAAAAAAAAATCTTATAATGATGATAATCACTTAAAGACCCTAAGCCAGGAGCGGTGGTGCACTTGGAAGGTAAAATTCCTTGGATCAGAAGTTCAAGGTCAGCCTCACCTATACAGGAAGCTGAAGCCAACCTAGGCTGTACAAGACCCAGGCTCTAAGCACCAGAACACAAAAAGAAAAACGATGCTGACCAGCTGCTGGGTGGTTAATTCTCCATTTATAACTACTTAGACAAAAAGACATTGTCAGGCTGGTGTGATGTTTTGGCTGGTAGATGTGCTTACTGCCAAGCCTGAGTCTGATACCTGGACCCACACACTGGAAAGACAGTTGACTTTAGCAAGTTGTCATACACGTGTGTCAATATAAGATAAGTAAGTATTAAAAATATCAATCAGTTTCTCTTTCTAGAAAAGCATCAGCATGCTGGACAGTGGTGGTGCATGCCTTTAATCCCAGTACTTGGGAGGCAGAGGCAGGTGGATTTCTGAGTTCGAGGCCAGCCTGGTTTACAGATTGAGTTCCAGAACAGCCAGGGCTACAGGGAGAAACCCTGTCTTGAACGCCACCCCCCAACCCCCCACACCCCACCCCCGCAAAAGAAAAGCATCAGCATTAGAAAATGTATAGAGATGATAAGGAGGGTGAAAAATAACAATTATTGTAATCTTCTGCTGGTTTCTTGTTTTTGTTTTGAACTTCAGCAATCTGTTCCTTATAGACCACTGCTACAATCTCATTACTCTAGATATTATTCCTGAGTTTAAAAAGGTTCCCACTTGGAAAAGCCAGTGTACTACAGCAACCCACTGGGCACTCTAACATCTCACCTGACATCATCTCTAATCCACTATGACTCTGGCTCACTATGGTCCTGCCATGGGTCCTTGTCATCTCTAGAATGCACAAGCAAGCAGCCACTTCAGAAGTCTCTGTACCATACCACAAGAGAATCCAATGCTTTGTATTCTAAGTAAAATGAACCCCATCCCTCAGAATTGCTGTGAGTTTGAGGCTAGTCTGGGCTATACAACAAGAACTAAATAAAACTAAGATGGTGGACATGCCTTTAATCCCGGCACTCGAAAGACAGAGGCAAGCAGATCTCTTGAGTTATAGCCTGGGCTATATAGTGAGACCCTGTCTCAAAAACAAAGTTGTTTTTATTTAAAGAGTTTATTTATTTATTTATTTTATTTTAAAGAGTTTATTTATTTATTTATTTTATTTTTATTTAAAGAACTTAAATTTTATTTAAATTCATGGTGGTAACAAAAAGGTTAGGAGTCCAGAAAGTAGAGCTCAATAGTGTGTCTGACTACAGCTCCTACTAGGTATATATAACCACAACCAGTTTTTTTTTAATCTTTCTGAATCTGTATAACTGTGTACATATTGTACAGGCACACAAATAACAAATATTTGTTCCAGGTTTTACTTTTTTTTTTTTTTTTTTTTTTTGAGACAGGGTTTCTCTGTATAGCCCTGGCTATCCTGGAACTCTGTAGACCAGGCTGGCCTCAAACTCAGGTAATCCACCTACCTTTGCTTCCCTCCCAAGTGTTGGGATTAAAGGCGTGTGCCACCACTGCCTGGCTGTTCCAGGTTTTAAAAGAATTTCCAGTCAAAGAAAATGTGTGAGGAGCCCCTTACAACACTGAACTGCATACACCAAGTAGACAAAGTACAGAGGCGCTTCAAAGACAGACAGAGCTTGTGTGGGGTGGGAGAGGTATGGGCCAGCCAACCACAAAGAGCTGTCAACAGTGATAAATAGGGCATAAGATGTCTGGACTTTACTCCAAAAGAAATGGGGTACAGGGAAGTCCTTTGGGGAAGTGAATGACTTAATGATTTTAAGTATGAAATGGTGAGAAGACAAGGAGGAGAATGGAAGCTGGAAGGATGGAAGAGCAGCAGTGAGCTCTGCTACACCCAGAAAAACACAAATGTTGCAGGAGAGAAAAACAGGAGGGCCAATGAGATGCACTTGCCACCTGTGCTGGTTTTTGTCAACACAGACAAAGTCGCTGGAAGAGCAAGCTTAACTGAGGAACTGACTTTATCAGACCAGCCCACGTAGGTGTGCCGCCCTACTTGGGTGAGCCTGGGTGGGTAAGTACAGCAGCACAACAGGCCAGCAAGCAGCACTCCTCCACAGCTCTGCCTCAGTTCCTGCCTTGAGCTCCTGCCCTGGCTTCCCTCACTGATGGGTTATATAACCTGTAAGCCAGATAAAGCCTCTCCCTCCCAGGGTGGCTCTGACCAGCACTGTATCCTGGATCGCACCAGACAAACCAGACCCACACACAGTGAGAGCCTGAAGGCCTATCCCTGGAACCTATGGAAAGGTAGAAAGAACCAACTTCATGATGCTGTCCTCTGACCTCCACATTTCCAATTAACAATAAATAAAAATTTTACAAGTTTTTAAAAGATACAGAAAATATTTCCAAGGTGAAATTAAGCTGGCCCCAATGACTGTTCTGACCTGAGGATCCATGTGTGCCTGAGCTGAAGGAGCTTTCTTTGCACAGCAGGAGTATGACACCACAAGACGGGGAGTCCAGAGGATGCAGCTGCCCCACCCACTACAGCTGCTTTTAAAACAGCATGCCATTTAGAATTGAAAGCACGTGCTAAGGGAATTAGGCCATTACTCTGACATGCACTGCACATCAAAACATAGTGACATTCCAGTTCAAAGGGCTCATTTGTCTATTAAATGATACGTTACCATCCTTCACTTGTGTGTGTGGCTCCTGAAGAAGTGGAGCTGAAGAAAACAAGGCTTGGCCTATAGCTGTGATGCTGTGAGGTTGTTTTGTTTTTTAACTTTTGCGGGTAGGGGGGCACACTCTCACACTCTTAGCCCTGCCATCCCTCCACCTCAGTTCTCTCAAGAACATGGGTTACTGGTATATGTCACCAAATATACTATTTTAAGCCTTCTTTTTAGTCACCATAAAACATTTTCTTTTTGTCCTGAGCCTGTCCTGATAAAAATACCATGATGAAACCCTACATCTGTTTTAAAAGATTTCCCTTAAAATACTGTCTTTACTTTTACCTACTCATTATTCTACATGCCGGTGTTATGTCTGAATCTTTAATGTTTCTTTTTGCTACCTAGATCAAACACTCACTTTATACTTTTCTGTCAGACTTCTTTTCAAAAGCTGGCTGTGATGGTGCACACAGGCAGAAGCAGTACTTGGGGAGGGGAGGAGGCAGGAAAACCAGGGTTTGGGGGCTACACAGGGAGATCTATCTGAAGAACCAAACAAAGAGAGGTGGAAGGGGGAGAAAGGCTGGCGCAATAGCTCAGTGGATGAAGGAGTCTGAGGATTTGAGTTCCCACATAGGAGGAGAGTCATTTGACCACACACGTGCATCCCACAAACAAAATAAACAAACAAATACAATGTGAAGGGGTGGGGAAAAGAGAGTCCCTATTCTATAGGCTGTGCAAAATGATCTAAAGCAGGGGTTTAGATCTTCCTAATGCTGCGACCCTTTAATACAGTTCTTCATGTTGTGGTGACCGGCAACCATAAAGTTATTTATGTTGCCACTTCATAACTGTAACTTTGCTACTGTTATGAATTGTAATATAAATATCTGTGTTTTCTGGTGGTCTTAAGTGACTGCTGTGAAAGAGTCTTTAGATTTCCCACAAAGGAGTCACCACATACTGGTTGAGAACTACTGAGCTGAAGTCTAAACAAAAACTGCAGTGCCTTAAAATCTGACTACTGGGATCTACTTCTAACAGGACAGACATGACACATGCAAATTTAAACAGGCCAGACACTTCTATTCCAAAAATGAGGAAATAGCAAACTAAATGTGCAACAGTAATCAAACTTCAGTGAATAAGAAACTTCATGGATTGTTGGAGCCAGAGAGAGAGAAAAAAAAGAGAGGGAGAGGGAGGGGAGGAGGAGGGGGAGGGAGAGGGAAAGGGAGAGCGTGCTCAGTAAGAGAACTGTGTGCTGTACAGGCCTGTTGACCTGAGTTCAAGCCTCAGGACCCACTGTCCAGCACAGAACCAACTCCTGAAGGTTGTATTCTAACATCTGTACATGGGTTAGAGGGTTGGCTGCATGGCTGCGTGTGTCTGCTGCTCTTCCAGGGGACCTGTGATTGGTTCCTACACTCACCTCCTTGTGGCACCATCACATACACACTTACACAAATAAATGTAAAAGAAGAGAGAAACTAGGCTTCGGATATTGACTGAACAGTCTGCACAGTGCTTAACACAACATCCAGCCGTAACTGCGACTCAGCAGCTCCATAGCACCAAAGCAAGGAAGAACTGGATGATGCACACAGCCACCACTACATCCTAACAGCCTAAAAACATTTCTTTTCAGAGATTCAGGGGCTGGTGAGATGGCTCAGCGGGTAAGAGCACTGACTGCTCTTCCAAAGGTCCTGAGTTCAGATCCCAGTAACCACATGGTGGCTCAAAACCACCTGTAATGAGATCTGATGCCCTCTTCTGGTATGTCTGAAGACAGCTACAGTGAGTTACGCCGGAGCTAACGAGGCTGGCAGAGGTCCTGAGTTCAATTCCCAGCAGCCACACACGATAGCTCACAGCCATCTGTACCACCATAAATAAATAAAATAAAACTTTTAAAAAAAAATAGAGATTCAGGCTGTCTTCTCTTTTTCTTTTTTCCTTAAACATTTTATTTAATTTTTTCCAAGTGGGGGATGAGGCAAGCCACAGAATGCATGTGGAGGTCAGTAACTCGGCAACTTGTGAGAACTGGTTCTCTCCCCATCATCTGCATCCCAGGACTAAACTCAGGCCTTCAGCCTTGGTGGAACCATGCTTGTTGTACATAATTTCTAACTCATGATGCCTTTTTCTACTTAGGGGAGGGGTATCCAAACCCAGTCACAGAACTATGCTGGGCAAGCCACACCAGTGGGCTACACCTCCAGGCTGTATTTGATTTGTGTATTTGTTTTTAGAGTATGCTCCTTGGAACCCCTTCGACTCTTACTTTTCCTTAATAAATTGACATTTGCTCTACTAAAAATAAACAATTTCTTTCTTTTTTTTAAAAGATTTATTTATTTACTATATGTAAGTACACTGTAGCTATCTTCAGATACCCCAGAAGAGGGCATCAGATCTCATTACGGATGGCTGTGAGCCACCATGTGGTTGCTGGGATTTGAACTCAAGACCTTCAGTAGAGCAGTCGGCGCACTGAGCCATCTCTTCAGCCCAACAATTTCTTTCATTCACAACATTCCACCATTATTCCTAGGCAGCTATGCTCTTTGCTTTCTCTTTAATTTTGTGACAAGTTCTCAGACATTATCACTGAAGTACTTTCAGTTCTGTACACAAATTTTACAAAGGCAAAAAGCCACCAACAAAAGTTATCCATTAGAAAACATTCCACTTTCCATATCATTGATGTAAAAAAATACTGGGGCTGGAAAGATGGCTCAGCAGTTAAGAGCACTGACTGTTCTTCTAGAGGTCCTGAGTTCAATTCCCAGCAACCACACGGTGGCTCACAACCATCTGTAACAGGATCCGATGCCCCTGTCTGGTGCATCTGAGACAGCTACAGTGTATTCACATACATAAACTAAATAAATCTTTAAAAAATATTTTAAAAAATTAACACTCTAGCTGGGCTGTGGTAGTGCACACCTTTAATTCAGCAGAGATTAGGAGGCAGAGACAGGTGGATCTCTTGAGTTTGAGGTCAACCTAGTCTACAGAGTGAGTTCCAGGATAGCAGAGGCCACACAGGGAAACCCTGTTTTGAAAAACTAAAACCAAACAAACAAACAAAAAAATTAACACTTGAACAATTCCTGTTTGCTTTTTATGGTATACTACAAAAGACAGTTTTTTAATCTAAACAAAGAAGACTACATGCTTTTAGAACAATCAATTTATCTGAACTAAAACTAATCTCATCAATTAACTGCTACTTTCTATTTTATTTCCAGTATCAAGGATTGAGGCCAAGGTCTTACACTCACCACTGATTTTCAGCCCACTTCTTTTCCCTTAAAACTCAAAATATGCCAGGCAGTGGCTCATGCCTTTAACCTTAGAACTAAGGAGGCAGAGGCAAGCAAATATCTGAGTTCCTTGCCAGTCATAGCTACAAAGTGAGACCCTGTCTCAAAACATCACACAAAACAAACCCCAAAATACAATCAGTAAATTCTAATTCTGTCTTATCCAAAATTCACACACATTCTGTAATTAATACACATAAACATTGTTTTATAGTTAACTAGAAGTTAAATTTTAGAAACCAAAAACGGCATGATGCTGCTGTGTAAACTTTTAAACTGAGGGAGTTAATTATCATTTATAAAAGCATCTGGCTGCTGCTCTCAAGTCCCCCTTGACGAGTCAATATCCACACCACAAGTCTCTTAGAAACGCCTTAGAGAAACTTACATCCCATGCTCTTGGGTGCGTCTGTCTTTCTTTCTGAGAGAATGCTCTTTCCGAACCCTCATGCCTAAAGCCTGTACTAAATAGCTTTATTAAACCCCAACCTTGGCCTGCAAGATGGCTCAGTAAGTAAAGTGCTTGCTAACAACCTGAGTTCAATCCCAGAACCCACATACAAGTGGAAGGAGAGAGCTGAGCCTACAAAGCTGTTCTTGGCAATGGAATACATACGACAGGAAAGCAGAAAGGGGACTATATGGAGGAAGGAAACAGATCAGTATGGGCCCCTCTATGATACTCAACTTTTAAAACTCTGCTTCAGGGGCAGCAGCTGAGATGGCTTCAGTAGTTAGAGCACACTGCTCTTACAGACCTGAATTCAGTTCCCAGCATCCACACAGACTGCTCTCAACCACCTGTAACACCAGCCTCTAAGGTCTGACACAGTCTGGCCCCTACAGGCACTCGCACATAGTTGCACCTACCTACCACACAGACAAAGAATCTCTTACCAACAACAATATCCTGCAATGTTTATCATCTATCTCCAACCCACTAACACCTGCATCTCTCACATTATTTAGGATGGATAAGTAAAAGCCAAATAGAAAATAAATGGGAGAACTAGGCTGGGTGGCATACACCTATCATCCACACTTAAGTTCCTTGTACAAGGTAACTTGTCTAAAAAGAAAAAACAAGCCTAGCAAATAAAGTGTGAGCTGTTAAATGATAAAATGGTGACAAGGAAACTTTGCTTGGCGACATACATCAGTAGCGGTATTTTTCAATCCTGCACCTGTATAAGGCACTACATGCATTGCTACCCTTCACTAAGACAAATGGAGCGCTGGGGGGGCGGGTGGGTGGGGGGGAGGAGGAAGAAGTGGGATCGAGAAATGAGACCTTTAAACAAGGGGCAGGAAGAGGGGAAGGGGGAAGGAGTGGTCAAAGAATACAAACTTTCAGTTTTAAGTTCTGAATACTTAAGGTACAGTGGAGTGATTAATAATAATGTATACTTGAAACTCTGCTGAGAGTGGACAAAGTGTTCTCCTCAAAAAGAAAATTAAGGTACCTGAGCGAGGTCTATGTTAATTAACTTGACAATGGTAATTATTTCACAACCTCTACTCGCATCAAAATATCACGCTGTACATTTTTATATAAATTATTATTTTGTAAGTCATACCTTAACAGAGTTAGAGATGGGAAACAATGCTGAGAGAACCCTGAAAAGGATGAGTGTTGAGGGATCTACTAGAAAAAGTAAAGATACTGAAGGCTATCAGTTCTCTGCAAAATCTTTTAGGGCACAACTGAGATTTGCTGACTGCAAAAAAAAAATCTCAGTACAAAAGAGTAAATTTAGACCAAATCCATACCATTCAGCAGAGAAAGGAGAAACGAGGTTCCAGAAAGCCACAGAAAGCAGATTTTTTGACGGTACCACCAGGAAGGTCTGAATATGGGTTTCCTGGCCCAGAGAGTCAAGGATGGGGGCGTTCCAACCCGGCCACCACCTTCGCCACCCCACCGACAGCGGGGCCTGGGAAAAGCATGCTCAGCACAGGGTTGGCTCGCCCGCCCAAGGCGAGAAAGCGGCCACGGGACCAGCGGAACCGAGAAGCGCCCGACCCCAGGGAAGAAGGGCTGCAGAAGGGCGGGGCGCGCGCCGCGGAGGTCGGAAGGGCGACGCAGGGCGGCAGCGCAGACGGGGACCCCCTCCTCAGACCACGGCGGGGGAGGGACAGAGGGTCCTAGACCACCGAAGAAGACACAACTTACTCCGCGGTCTTCCTCCGAGAGGAAGTCGGGGCCGTCATCCAGGCCTTCCTGCGGGGTCGGCGGGCCCAGCACACCGAAGGGGGAGGGAGGAAAGGGGGAGACACAAAGAGAGACATTAGCGCCCGGCCCGCGCCGTCCCCGCGCCCGCCGCCCCCACCGCGCGCCCCGAGTTCGGCGCCGCCGTGAACACCCACCATCATGGCTGCTTCGAGTCCAAGGTTCGCGCAGACGCACAAGCAAGGCCACGAACCGGGCTGGCCGCGCGGGTGGGACGGAGGGCGGGGCCGAGCGCCAGCCCCGCCCCCTACCCGCTCCCGGAGGGGGAGCTGTCCCCGAAGGGGAAAGGACGAAGGATCCTTTGCTCCAGGTAAAAGGGAGGGTCCGCCCAGAGCAATAGTCTCTGTTCACGGCTGGCTGGCGAGCTCAGGCTTGGGAAGGCCCCAGAGCCACCCGGAAAACGGTCCAGTTCTCTAGCCCCAAGGGCCCCTAAAAAACTGTATGCGCACTCCCAGGAAGTCACAGTAAATGTTCTTGTCTTTGTATTGAGTTACATGATGATTAATCACCATTAATACCATATTGCCTGTGGAAGTTTCAGGAACCAAGAGCCTTCACAGAGTAAGCAGGCAGGGGCTATAATCAAGCTTTTACTGCTGGGGAAGTAATAACTACCTCAGTTTGGGGTGCTAATGACTGAGCACTATAAAAGCAGAGCTGTTCTCATTGCAAGAGTATTCCTTGCCTTTATACTAAGAAACAATGCCCAGACCTGATCTAACTGTCCAGCTGAAGAGCACCAAGCCAGTCCTTTGGGCTAGCATGATGGCTTAGCAGTGAGGAAAAGTACTTGCTGCTAAGCCTAGAGACATGAGTTCAATCCCCAGGTCTGACCCACAAGGTAGAATGGTACTGCAGACTGTCCTTTTGCACACACACACACACACACACACACACACACACACATACAAAACAATAAATAAATGTAATTTTATAAAAAATAATCATTTCTAACTTACCGTACCTCACTTCTACAAAGGATCACTCAAGCAAAACTTGTGTCTCTATTTAATGATGTCATCGCTTTCAAGGTTTATACTTGTCCTATTCAGACCCTTCACCTCCTCACACCTCACATCCAAACAAATACCACCATGTCTGCAGTTTTCTCCACCTCCCTTCCTGCACATATACATGTATATATCCATCCCCTGGCATGAATCTTCTCCCTACCCCCTGGTCTTAGCAGCATCTCAGCCTTCCTGGGCCCTGACAATGACATACTAATTTCAGCTAAGAAGCAATTACAGAGAGATTACATTGCCCCTTATCATCAACAAAAAGTCTGAAATGTCAGATAACAAAAAAGGCTAACGGTGGTGCCTATTAGATACCAAAGTGCATGCTGGCCTCCAGGCTCTCTTAGCATCTCAGATACCTACTGCAGGGCCCATGCTGGCGGCTGGGCTCCTCTCAGCTCTTCTCAACCCTCCCCTACCCTAAACATCTCAAGATCGTGGGCTTCCCCTCCCCAGCTTCCATTCCTATATAGCCCTGCCATTCTGACCATGTGCTGCTCTCTTGGGTCTCTCTTCCCTCCCTCTTTCATCCTCTCCATCCCCCCTTTCTCCTTTCATGCCCTAGTCCAGTCTGCTGCTCATGTTCAATCTACTTTCTCTCCTTGCTCTGGACTCTTCCTGTACCCTCTCTCATATCTACAATAAGAACCTACCCTCAACCATACCTTGGAGAGACCATTGAAGCAGAAACGTTGGATAGTGTTTTGCTGAGGCAAACACATGAAGGAACATGCTGAGATAAGGTATGTGGAAGACACGTGATGTTTGGAGGGTATAAATAGGACTCTACGGAATGATGGAGACAGAGCTTGGCTTGCTCGTACAGCTAGGTGTGCAACACTTATGGGTCTCTCATTCCTGATCTTTGCTTCCCTCAGAGAGGCACAACTGAAAACTTCTGGTGTTCCTGTTGGTCCCTTCTGCTGACTTGAGGAGAGGCCTGAGGTCAGGCTGCCTCTACTAGGTCACTGCTGTTGCTAACCGGACTCTACCGAACTGGACTGCTATGTATCTGTGAGGTGTTTGCGAATGGACCGAGCTGCCACTTCCTGCTTGCCTGTAAACTGAACAGTTGATTTCCAGACAACACAGATGAGAGTTGCTCCAAAGAACCTTTCTAAACAAGTCCACTTCCCTGTATCATCAGTGGGTTACAAGGAAGGTTAAAGCATTTAAGAACCATCATTAAGGGCTTGGAGAGATGACTCAGCAGTTAAGAGCACTGGCTCCTCTTCTCCAGAGGTCCAGAGTTCAATTCCCAGCAACCACATGGTGGCTCACAACCATCTGTAATAGGATCCAATGTCCTTTATGGTGTTTGAAGACAGTGACAGTGTACTCATATACATAAGATAAAGTCTTTAAAAAAATCATTAAAAATAGGATTTAAGGGCTGGAGAGATGGCTCAGTGGTTAAGAACATTGACTGCTCTACCAGAGGTCCCGAGTTCAAATTCCAGCAACCACATGGTGGCTCACAACCATCTGTAATGGGATCTATATGCCCTCTTCTGATGTGTCTGAAGACAGCTGCAGTGTACTTACATATAATAAATAAATAAAGTCTTTAGCCGGGCAGTGGTGGCACACACCTTTAATCCCAGCACTTGGGAGGCAGAGACAAGTGGATTTCTGAGTTCAAGGCCAGCCTGGTGAGTTCCAGGACAGCCAGGGCTATACAGAGAAACTCTGTCTCAAAAAACAAAACACAAAAAACAAAAACAAACAAAAGATTTGAAAAAAATTAAAGTCACAGACTATGCCTTCACTTTATGTCTTTTGAGACGTACCTTTGACTGGCTAAAGTGGCCCATGTGAACTGTAGTAATCTTGGCTCAACCCAGAGAACACAGATTGGCTATAGATGGTTGCAATAACATGAGGTTTATTGATCCATGTAGGTGGGGTTGCCCAACCTTACAGGGGGGTCAACCCCAAACTCAGAAAGCACACATCTTTTATACTTTACAGAGGGCAGATTCCTGCAACAGGGTTAGCTGGCTTACTCTGGTTGGTGGAACACAGGACAAAGAATCTCATCAGGCATTGGTGGGCTTGCTCTGGGGACTGTTCTAGGCTTAGTCAGCTAACTTCCCTATCCAGCTCTGCACCTGGCCTTGAAAAGTCCCTGGGAAGGGGCTGAGTAACTAGGTGGTAGGGAGGATTGTCATCAGCAAGGTCAGGGTGACAGTTTGTGGAGGAGGAGGGGTTGGGGGTTCTTTCGAGAATTGCTAATCTTGTTTTCATAGACCTTCACATCATTGCGACCACCAGTTATTTTTGTTTTGGCCTTACTTAGCTTATTCAGAATGGCCTGGTCATTCTGTCTCAACATTCTGACCACCAGAACTTTGTTTTTATGGCATGTCCTTGGCTATCTCTGGAACACAACTTCTCAATGTCTGAAGCTGCTGCTTGCTACTGTAAAACTTTGTTTCCACACTGCGTGCTGCTTACAGGAGCTGGAACATGGCCCCCTTAGTTTATTTTATTTCTACATCTCCAGAACTCTGTTTTTCACTTTATTACGTCAGAACCAGGCTTGCCTCAAATTTGCAGAGCTCCTCCAGATGCCAGGGTTAAAAGTGTCTATTACCACACCTGGATTATTTTTGTGGGCTGTGTGTGTGTGTTTTCTTTGTTTATTCCCATAGTATTTTTCGGATTGTTCCCACTTCTCCACTTCCACAGTAGTCACCGTTGTTCATATCTCTTCTCTGGCCATTTGCAATTATCAGTCTTCTTTTCCCAAGACTTTCCAAGTGAATGTGTAGCCCAGGTTGTCATCAAGTTTGTGATCCTCCTGACTCAGCCTTTTAAATGCTAGGATTATAGTGTGCACAATCACTACTGAATATCTCCTAATCTTTCTTATGCTCCCATCTCTCTTTCTTATCCTGCACATGCTTCCAGCTGTTATTATACAACACCGATAGCAGCAAGGCTACTCTGTTCAATAATTCATGTGTTCAAGCTATGGTTGTATAGATGTGTATGCATGTCTGTGCACAGTGTGCCTCACATGTACTTGAGTGAAAGGTCAGAGGTAGAAGGGCATTATCTTCCTCTATCACACTCTTCCTCATCGCTAAAGAGAGTGTCTCTCACTGACCCTGGAATTCACCTATTGGCTAGGCTGTCTGGCCATCAAACCCCATGATACTCCTGTTTGTGCCTCCCCAGTCCTGGGATTATAGGTTCATGCTACCGTGTTCATGTCCATGTTTTGGTTGTCTTTGTTTTTTGTCTTTTTAATGTAACTTCTGGGGGTTTAAGTTCAGATCATCAAGCTTGCATAGCAAGCTCATTACCTCCCAGTTGTCCTAATGAGCCTCCACTATTCTGTAATGGTCCAAAGTGTTCAGACTGCAATTCTAAGCCCTCCCTGTTTGAATACCTCCTGACTTTGCCATGTCCTCCATCCTATCTCACTGAATTGAAACTCTTAAGAAATGTCAGGCTGGGGCCGGGCAGTGGTGGCGCATGCCTTTAATCCCAGCACTTGGGAGGCAGAGACAGGCGGATTTCTGAGTTCAAGGCCAGCCTGATCTACAGAGTGAGTACCAGGACAGCCAGGGCTACATGGAGAAACCCTGTCTCGGAAAAAAAAAAATTATTGCTGGGCAGTGGTCACACACACGTTTAGACCCAGTACTCAAAAGGCAGAGGCAGGTGAATCTCTGAGTTCAAGTCCAGCCTGGTTCACAGTGTGAGTTCCAGGACAGCCAGGGCTATACAAAAAAA
>NW_022196912.1:69696600-69697250 GCF_008632895.1 Mastomys coucha
CAAACACCCACACAGACACACACACACACACACCCACACACACACACACACACACACACACACCACCTCCACACATGGGCGTGTTCATAAAAAAGGGAGTTCTTAAATGATTTATTAACAGATAAAAAGGTGCTAACTTGTTTTCTGGCTGAAGATAATGGTGCCTGCCATGAATAGCTTGAGAAAGAGAAATGGAACTGCAATTAAGGAGGAGGATTTGTGTACAACTCATAGCAGAGCCGTGTTTGGCCATGTAGATGAAGGCTGAGAAGGACCACAAGGAAACACTTCAGATGCCTTGATTATTTTTAAATTTCTTTTGTTTTATTTTATTTTATTTATGTACATGAGTACATGATAGAGGTCTTCAAAGGGCATCAGATTTCATTACAGATGGTTGTGAGCCACCATGTGGTTGCTGGGAATTGAACTCAGGACCTCTGGAAGAGCAGTCAGTGTGCCTAACAACTGAGCCATCTCTCTAGCTCCCTAAATTTCTTATTTATTAATATTTGTGTGTATGATGTGAGTGAGTGTGGGTAGGCACATGTGGAGGTCAGAGACAACTTTTGAGAATATTTTCTCTCCTTTCATCATGTGTTCAAAGTCTTTTTTGTTTCTTGGGGTTTTTTTTGTTTGGTTGGTTTTTT
>NW_022196912.1:69698351-69723569 GCF_008632895.1 Mastomys coucha
AAAAAAAAAAGAAAAAAGAAAAACCCCAAAACAAATAAACCAAAAAATACACATATTTACAGTTCATCAGCTGTTTGCTATAATGAGATTATTATTTTCCGAGAATTGCCTGGCCCATTAAAGATTTATTTTATCTTCATTTATGAGTACATATGTATCTGTCTGTGTAGAGATATGTTCATATGAACATCTGCATGCTTTCGAAAGGACAGAGGAGGGTGTCAGATCCCCTGGAACTGGAGTTACAGTTGTTTGAGAGCTGCCTGGTGTGAACCCTGGAACCAAACTCAGTTCCTCTTAACTGCTGAGCCATCTCTGCAACCCCCACTTAAATCTTGAAGGAAGTTGTGACAGTAGACCAGGGACAAATCCTTAACAGACTTTCAGCAAGTATTTTTTAATTGAATTGCAATAAAATGCAGAAAGAAGCCGAAAAAGGAAGCAAGACAATGAGCAGAAAAGCTAGAGAATGAGGTTTCCAAACATTGACTTAAATCACAGAATTGCCCCGACTTGAGTCTTGGACTTGCCAGTTAAATGAAATAGAGTTTGCTTTTATAAATACTAAAATACCAAGTTTAGTCTGGCACAGTGTCACATGCCTGTAGGCCCAGCACTTGGGAGGCAGAGGCAAGCTGATCTCTGAGTTGAAACCAGCCTGTTCTACATAGTGAGTTCCAAGACAACCAGGCTGTATAATGAGACTTGTCTTGAAAGACTGACCTGGGGGTTGGGGGGTGGTGGCACATGTCTTTAATTCCAGCACTTGGGAGGCAAGAGGCAGGCAGATTTCTGAGTTCGAGGCCAGCCCGGTCTACAGAGTGAGTTCCAGGACAGCTAAGGCTACACAGGGAAACCCTGTCTCGAAAAAACAAAAACAAAAACAAAAAAACAGTTCTTCTAAAAACTGGCTTAAAAAAAAAAAAGAAAGACTGACTGACTGTCTGACTGTCTGACTGTCTGAATGAATGAATGAATGAATGAATGCCAAATGTAAGTCTCTAAATTTTGATATCTAAACTTTACTCTACAGCTTCCCATTTCTACGCTAAGATCTTGGAGGTTTACTGCCCCAAGCTGAGGCTCTTCCTTTCCAGGGGAGCACTGTGAGGTGAGTACCAGCAGACTGACTGCTTATTATTCATTTCAGCTCCATTCAGGCAGAGGGAACTCTGGAGGTATGGCTTTCCCTGTGGTATCATGGAACCCCCAAATCTTTCAACCCTCCTCAAACTCTGGAGTCAGCCTAGTCTGTGCAACAGGTCTTCCACGGCGAAGCTCCTGGTGAAGCTGGACTGAAGCCAGGGTGTGAATAGAGGTCTTCAGAGAGCTCAGACAAGGAAGGGCATGGCCGCAGATCCTGGGTTTGGGAGGCTGAGGCAAGAGGATCGCCACAAGTTTAAGGGCAACCTGGTCTATGTAGTAACAACAGCAAGACCCAGGCTACATACATTCAAATAAGAGGAGGACGGGGAGGAGAAGGAAAGGAGAGGAGGGTGGAGGGCAGAAGTGGGAGGAAGAGGAAGGGGAGGGAAGAAAGTAAGAGAGAGCGGGAGGGAGGGGACAAAAAGAAAAGAAAGCCTAGGCCCTAGTATAATGGTTGCCATGCCTGGCTTACACCCTCTTCCTGTCTGTCTACCCTTTATCTGTTCCCATGCCTCACCACATCTAGGAGGGATTTAGTTCTGGCCTTCTGAGAAGCCTAGAGCCAGCACCCACGACCTCCTGCTGTTTGTTTCTGCTCTGGAGTCCAGAAACGCTTTGAATTATTTACTCTGAGATTCCACAGCCGGATTAGTCACTGCCTCAGCCTTGCCTTTTACGTAATTTCCTTAGCCCTGCAGTTTCTAAAGGCAAGTAACACAGAACATGTGTATGTGCATCCTCACTTTAGAGCACATAGGCAGCATAGGCTGAGTTCTGAGTGTACGCAGATTGTTTCTCTACCCCTCTTCCATTTAACAGAACAGGTTAGAAAAACATTCGAAACTTCCAGAAGAAACCAACCTCAGTTGTACAGAATTCACCAAGACACTGAGACTGTAAAGGTCATGAAAGTGTAGCGTGACCAAGGTGTATGAATATTCTTTTTTTTCTTCAAAGTTTGTCGTTTTCATGGAGCCTAACAGCATTTACCTACCTCGTGGTACCCCATGCCTAGAAATGTCCATTAAAGTCTATATAGGAGGCAGGTCAGGAGCAGCTATGTAAGAGATTGAAGTGGGCTATGGCTTGGAAATGACATCTACCCCCAATAAACTTTCTCCCTTGGTTAAAGTCAGGGCTTGGCAGACCAGGAACCTTCTAGAGACTTGCAGGAGATGCAAGTCCTTGCATTTTCTGTCTTCTGCATTCCTAGGTTTTATGATGCTTTCTTGCCATCACTCCAAGTACTGAATCTTTTATCTCTTGCTCAATCCATCCTGCTTTGACTTTTGATATTTATTTAAACAATTTGTTTTGTTTTGTTTTTTGAGACAGGGTTTCTCTGTATAGCCCTGGCTGTCCTGAAACTCACTCTATAAACCAGGCTGGCCTCGAACTCAGAAATCCGCCTGCCTCTGCCTCCCAAGTGCTGGGATTAAAGGTGTGTGCCACCACTGCCCGTCTAAACAATTTTTTTTTTTTTACAATTATAGATTTCTGTATTTATTGAGAGGCAGCGTGAACATGTGGTGATCAGAGAATAACTTTCAGGAGTTGTTTTCCTCCTTCCTAATGTGATAGAACACAGTTCCTCAGGCTTAGGCAAGCAAGCACCTTTACCCACTTAATCATCTTGCTGGGTCATTTGTGTTTCAGACAGGGTTTCAGTATGTTTTCAAGATGGGGCCTCAAACTCAAAATACTCCTGCCTCAGTTTCCTCTGTTCCCAATTACAGTTGTGCACCACCATGGCTGGCTCCTTTTTGACCATCCTGCTTTCTTTTCTGTTGTTGTTTTTTCTGTTTTCTTGTTGGATACAGCTGTGTGGCCCTAGACAAGAATTGCTAATTAAGGGGACAAAGGAAGGGACGAACACTCACCACGGATCTAGTTTACCTTTCCTGCTGACCAAAGGTCGAGAATTTGAGCACAACTGATAATGTCTAGATTGCATGGAGAGAGAATGTGTGTTTCCATAGAGACTTCTCAAACAAGGGTTGTTATAAACAACAATAAATTGCAGCCTTGAGTTTTACTATTTAGAATTCCTGTAATCCTTACATCTAGACCTCATAAAACCACACTTCAATTTTGTTTAGAAAAGGAAATGCTTTAGGTAAGAGAAATGAGTAAACCATGTTTTTACTTAATTGTTAAACTATTTTTTTAATTTGCTTAATCTTTAAACGGCACTATAAATGATATCCTATGAGCATTGTAAGTTAAATAGTCATGGATCTGGTTCTAGTAGCAGTCCTGGTATCCTGGCACTTGGGAGCTGGAGGTAAGAGGAGGTGGAGTTCAGGGTCATCTTTGGCTGAGTTTGATCTCTGGGACCCACATGGTAGAGCAGAACCAATTTCTATAACCTATTTTATTTTATTTTATTTTATTTTGTTCTATTTTGGTTTTTCGAGACAGGGTTTCTCTGTGTAGCCCTGGCTGTCCTGGAACTCACCCTGTAGACCAGGCTGGCCTCGAACTCAGAAATTCACCTGCCTCTGCCTCCAAAGTGCTGGGATTAAAGACGTGTACCACCACCGCCCGGCCTCAACCTATTTTTTATAAACTGGATTTTTATTATTATAAAATACTTAGCTTCTTTCTTTTTTTTGTTTTCTCATTTTCTAATTATTATTTTATAATGTTCAGCACTTCAGGCTGGGCATGGTAGTACATCCTTTAATCCCAGCACCTAGGAAACAAAGGCAGACAGATACCTGTGAGTGTGAGGCTAGCATGGTCTACATAGTTAGTTCCAGGCCAGCTCTGTCTACATAGTGAAACCCTCGATAGATAGATAGATAGATAGATAGATAGATAGATAGATAGATAGATAGATAGATAGATAGATCCTCTTGATAGACAGAGACAGACAGACATTGGACACTTCACCTATAACCTCTCTTATGGCCTCCATAAACATCCCTTCCCCCAAATGAATAAATGTTAAAAAAAAAAAAAGAAAGAAAGAACTCAGTAAGACTGCCAGACATTATGGCATCTTTCTCTCTCTCTTTCCTTCATTCCTTACTTTGTTCCTTCCTTCATACCTTTGCTTCTTTCCTTCCTTCCTTCCTTCCTTCCTTCCTTTTTTCTGAGACCAAGTGTCACTCTGTATGGCATTGGCTGCCCTGGAACTCCCTATGCAGACCAGGCTGGACTCAAACTCACAAAGATCCAATTGCCTTTCTGCCTGCTGGGATTAAAGGCATGTGCTACTGTGCCCAGCCTGAAACTGGAATTTTTTGTTTGTTTGTTTGTTTTTTGTTTTTTTCGAGACAGGGTTTCTCTGTGTAGCCTTGGCTGTCCTGGAACTCACTCTGTAGACCAGGCTGGTCTCGAACTCAGAAATCGCCTGCCTCTGCCTCCAAAGTGCTGAGACTAAAGGCATGTGCCACCACCGCCCGACTGAAACTGGAATTTCAATAGTGAATGAAAATGAGGACAGGACTGTTCCCAGGTATGGTGGAGGAGGGGGTTTTTAACTGTAGCTATTAGGGAGATGTGGCAGGATATTTGATCACATTGTGAACTACTAGATTGTGAACTAGAAAAACCTTGTGTTGTGGCTTAGCCCTAGCACACACCTTTAGCCCAAGAGCTAAATAAACTCAACCCTAGGTTAAGAGACGGAGCAAGCAACCAGTTGACAGGGACTGAAAGGAGGGACACTGATGTGTAGGGTATTTAAGACAGCGTGGAGAGGGAGTTTTTCCTTCTGGGAGGGACATCAGTGGAGTAGGAAGGTCAGCTGGGTGCTTTCTCTGCCTCTCTGAGCTAGCAGGTTTTCGCCCAAGCATCTGGTCCCTGAGTCTTCAATAGTTGCCCAATGTCCCAATTGTTGAACAACTGGGATTTAGTTACTTAAAACAAGAGAACAGCCAGAGGCAACTGGAAGAGTTCAGACTGAAGAAGACCAGCTGAAAAGACCAGGGCATGAGAGGAGAGAGATAGGAGGAGAGCTAGAGAAAAAGAGGAGAGACACAAAAGAGGGGACCAGGAGCCAAGAGCAGTGGACCAAAGATGACAAGACAAGAGACCCAGTGGCTGAAATGGCAGGTTTTTATAGGAATCAAAGCTGGGAGAACGGCTTCCAAATGTCCTGAGTTCAATTCCCAGCAACCACATGGTGGCTCACAACTGTAATGTCTGTAATGGGGATCTGATGCCCTCTTCTGGTGTGTCTGAAGACAGCGACAATATACCCACATACATGAAATAAATAAACCTTAAAAAAAAGAAAGAAAGAAAAAACACAGGGGGCTGGCGAGATGGCTCAGCGGATAAGAGCACTGACTGCTCTTCCGAAGGTCCTGAGTTAGGATCCCAGCAACCATGTGGTGGCTCACAACCACCCATAATGAGATCTGACGCCCTCTTCTGGTCTGAAGAGGTGCGTCTGAAGACAGCTACAGTGAATTATGCCTGAGCAAATGGGGCCAGAGTGAGTGGGGCCGGCCAAGGTCCTGAGTTCAATTCCCAGCAGCCACATACATGATAGCTCACTGCCATCTGTACAGCTACAGTGTACTCATACACATAAAATGAATAAAATAAATCTTTAAAAAAGCAAAACACAGAAGCTGGGAGAATGGAAGAAGCTGAGCTCAGGGGCTGATGAGGTTTAGGATAGGGCATAGGGGTGAGAAGTGCTGGGAGGAACCAGGAGGCCAACTTATACTTTGGTGTGTTAAATAGGCCATTTGCCCTGAGTTTCTTTGGGACCCGTTTCACACACAGGTTAGTATAAAATAGAAGTTAGGACAGTTAAGTGAGTGAGGATTCTGGGAAAGGGAACATGGTAGCCAGAGTGCAGACTAGGAGTCTGACCCCAGTGCAGCAGCTGTCCTCAATGACAGACTGAAAGTGCCATGGTGGAAGAAAGTGAAGGAGAGGGCCCCAGACAGAAACAGACCAAGGGTAATGACAGAACTGGAGATGGAATACAAGGCCTGTCACATGACAAATACCTGAGCCACTTGCTGACTGGGCAGCCTGCTCTTGAGACTGGAACGCTAAAACATTCAGGTTGTTAGCGTGTCCTTTGAACCGTTTCCTGTGACTATGCAAACTGATTAGAATGTGATAATTGCAGAGAGTTGGAATGTAACAGATCCAGAGCCACAATTATCTTGGGGTATCCTTCATCTCCTTAACACTAATTTCTATATCAGACTTCCCATCCTTTAAATTACTGGTTCCCAACCTTCCTAATGCTGCCACCCTTTAATACAGCTCCTCATGTTATGGAGACATCCCAACCATAAAATTATTTTTGTTGCTACTTCACAACTGTGATTTTGATACCATTATGAATCGTAATATAAATATGTGTGCTTTCTAATTGTCTTACTTGTCCCCTGTGAAAGGGTTGTTTGTTCGACCCCAGAGGGGTGGAGACCCACAGGTTGAAAAACACTGCTTTCAGCCGGGCAGTGGTGGCGCACGCCTTTAATCCCAGCACTTGGGAGGCAGAGACAGGTAGATTTCTGAGTTTGAGGCCAGCCTGGTCTACAGAGTGAGTTCCAGGACAGCCAGGGCTACACAGAGAAACCCTGTCTCGAAAAACAAACAAACAAAAAAAAAACCCCACTGCTTTAGACTATCAAAATCTTTGTAATATATTAACTTAGCTGGCCAGTAGTTCCTCTTAATTTTAAAGCTAAGAATGTCATTTGAAAGCACTTGAAACCTACAGAAAGATTCTATCTATCCTCTTTGCAGTAATCCAGATGTCTGATCCCCCCCCACTGGTATATTGATAAATACATTTATTTATGCTTTTCTTTTGTTCTGTTACTATAAAAAGGTCATGTAACTGAACCTGGGCATGATGAAGCATGCTTGCAATCCCAGCGCTGGAAAGGTAGAGGCAGGAGGACCAGGAGTTCAAGGTCATACTTAGCTACAAAGGAAGTTTGAGAACAGCTTGGGCTAGAGACCTTGTCTCAAACAAATAATACAATCTATCTGGGTAAGGTAGTGCATGGCTTTAAGCCTAGTAATCAAGAGGCAAAGGAAGGTAGATCATTGTGAGTTCAAGGCCAACCTGAGTGTCTCCAAAGATAATAATTCAATCCTAGCAGGCCTAGAATTTGAATACTGGTACCAAGTGTGGTAGTGTACACCTTTAATCCTGGCACTTGGTAGGCAGAGGCGGGGGTGGGGTGGGGTGGGGGGGAATCTCCGTGAGTTCAAAGCCAGCCTGGTCTACCTAGTGAGCTCTAGAACAGCTAAGGCTACACAGAGTGAAACCTTTTCTCAAAATGAAAACAGACAGAGTGGCCAAGTAGCTGAGACCAGATAGACCAGGGACCTAGGGGAACACCAAATTCTACTGTACTGCTAAAGGAACATAGCCATAAGAAGACTCCTAACAAGATTCTGCTATGGGCTAAAGAGGTAGCTCAGCGGTTAAGAGCGCCAACTGCTCTTCCAAAGGTTGTGAGTTCAAATCCCAGCAACCACATGATGGCTCACAACCATCTATAATGAGATCTGACCCACTCTTCTGGGATATCTGAAGACAGCTACAGTGTACTGACATATAATAAATAAATAAATCTTTAAAAAAAGATTCTGCTATACTGCTAGACTAGTGTCTTTCTCAGTCAACATCAGAGGAGCTTCCTTCTGCAGTAGATGAGAACAAATACAGAGGCCCACTGTTGGACTATGTGCAGAGAGTAAGAGATCTTCCAACACTTAGTTCTAAGAGGGATATCTTCATCAAATTCCTCCCCACAGCTCAGGGAACTCTGAGGAAGAGATGGCAGAAAGAAACAAGGGATGGAAGACACCAAGGAACACAGTAGGACTGGTACACACACGAAGTCACAGAGACTGTGGCAACATGCACAGGCCAGAAGCCCATGTTCGTTCTTAACCCTCAGCACACAACAAAACCTCAACCCCAACTGCCCCTCCTTCTATATCCTGGCCCACACCTCTAGTGGCCTCCTACTCCACCAGAGGCCAGGCTGGTATCGTGAACTCCATAGGACCTCAGGCCAGATCAGAAGGCCCAGATCAGAAGGCATACACATCAACAGACCTTCAGACCCTAATGTGGGGAGAAGCCCTCTGCTTAACAAGAGGCCATTCAGGCCATAAGAAGTGCAGTTCCCAACTTGGGTAGAGATCCTCTATTCAACAACAGGCCACTCCACCCAGAAGACCAGAGAGGAAACAGAAACCAAGGAAGAAAACACCCATCCAACAAAGACAAGCCCAGAAATTGGCACCTAGACCTATAATCACTTCAAACCCACATGCTTAAACATCAGTGTAACAACCAACCAAGGCAGTATGCATAAGAAAACAACCTTAAGATGGGCGTGGTGGCACATGCCTTAATTTACTTGGGAGTCCGAGGCAGGTGGATCTTGTGAGTTGGAGGCTAGCCTGGTCTACTAGGTGAGTTCCAGGACAGCCAAGGCTACCCAGAGAAACCCTGTCTTGAAATAACCAAAAAAAAAAAAAAAAAAAAAAAAGGAAAAAGGAAAAGAAAACAACTTTAAATCAACTTTATGAAGATAATGGAGATCTTTAAAGAAGAAATGAACAATCAAACAATTGGAAGAAAGCAATAAATCCATTAAAGAATGTTAAGAAAGCCAAGAGAAAACAAACAGTCCAAGGAAATGGAAGATGGAAGCAGTTCAAGACCTGAAGATGGCAATAGAAGCAATAAAGGAAACACACACTGAAGGAATTCTGGAAATGGAAACTAGGTAAGTGAACAGGAACTATAGACCCAAGCATCACCAACAAAATACAAGAGATGGAAAAGAGAATCTCAAGCGTTGAAGACACACTAGAAGAAACAGACACATCAAAGAAATCGTTGAGTCTAAAAAAATCCCAACACAAAACATCCAAGAAATCTGGGACATTATGAAAAGACCAAACCTAAGAATAATAGGACTAGAAGAAGAAGAATCCCTGCTCAAAGGCTCAGAAAATATTTTTAACAGAATTATAGAAGAAAATTTTCCTAAGGGCTTGCCTATAAAGGTACAGGAAGCTTACAGAACACCAAATAGGTTGGACCAGAAAAGAAAATCACCTCACCAGATAATTAAACACTGAATATTAAAAACTGTAAGAAAGAATATTAAAAACTGTAAGGGAAAAGATCAAATAACATATAAAAGCAGACCTATTAGAATTATACCTGACTTCTCAATGGAGACTCTAAAATCCAGAAGGGCCTGGACAGATGTGCTGCAGACTCTAAAAGAACACAGATGCCAGCCCAAAGTACAATACCTAGCAAACATTTTAATCACCACAGGGAGAGAAAACAAGATATTCCATGATAAGGTCAAATTTAAACAATATCTATCCACAAATCCAGCACCGTAGAAGGTACTAGAAGAAAAGTTCCAATCCAAGAAAGTTTACTACTTCTACAACCACACAGATAATGAATAATCTCATACAGCAAAACCCAAAGAAAGGAAACATAAATACACACACACTACCACCACCACCGCCACCAAAATACCAGGAATTAATAGTCATTGGTCTTTTATTTTATTTTTTTAAAGATTTATTTATTATTATACATAAGTACACTGTAGCTGACTTCAGACACACCAGAAGAGGGTGTCAGATCTCATTACAGATGGTTGTGAGCCACCATGTGATTGCTGGTATTTAAACTCAGGACCTTTGGAAGAACAGTCAGTGCTCTTAACAGCTGAACCATCTCACCAGCCCATCATTGGTCTTTTATATCTCTCAATATCAATGGACTTAATTCCCCAATGAAAAGACACAGACTAAGGGAATGGATTTGAAAACAGAAACTGCCCGTTCTGGTGGCACAGACTGGTAGGATTTGCTGAAGGAGGCAGAGGCAGGAGGATCTGGAGTTCGAGGCCAGCCTGGGAAACACATTTCTTTTGGCCAGGCGTGGTGGCGCATTCCTTTAATCCCAGCACTTGGGAGGCAGAGGCAGGTGGATTTCTGAGTTCGAGGCCAGCCTGGTCTACAGGGCTATACAGAGAAACCTTGTCTGGAAAAACCAAAAAAAAAAAAAAAAAAAAAAAAAAAAAAAAAAAAAAGAAAGAAAGAAAACAGAAACCACCTTTCTGCAACATACAAGAAACATACCTCACCATCAAAGATACATATTACCTCCAAGTAAAAGGTTGGAAAAAGATTTTCCAACAAATGCCCCAAGCTGGTGTAGCCATTTTAATATCTAACAAAGTAGACTTCCAACCAAAATTATTTTTTTGTTTGTTTAGTTTTTTTTGTTTTTTGAGACAGGGTTTCTCTGTGTAGCCCTGGCTGTCCTGGAACTCACTCTGCAGACCAGGCTGGCCTTGAACTCAGAAATCTGCCTGTCTCTGCCTCCCAAGTGCTGGAATTAAAGGCATGCAATACCACTGCCCGGCCAAAATTAATTTTAAAAGATAGGGAAGACACTTTATACTCATCAAAAGAAAAATCCACCAAGATGACAGCTTCAGTTCTTAACATCTATGCCCCAAATGCAAGGGTAACACTTCTGTAAAAGAAACACTACTATAGCTTAAGTCACACATCGTCTCTCACACATGGATAGTGGGAGTCTTCAATACCCAACTCTCACCGATAGATAGATCATCTAGACAAAAACTAAACAGAGACATAATGGAGCTGATGGTTATCTGTAGAACATATCACCCACTCACAAAAGAATATGTCTTTTCTCAGCACCTCATGGAACATTCTCTGTTCCATAGACTGTCCACAGACTCTGTCACAAAGCAAGTCTCAGGAGATACAAGAAAATGAAAATGACCCCTTGCATCCTATCAGACGACTAAAACTGGACTTCAATAACAACAGAAAGCCTACAAATTCATAGAAGTGAACAACTCTATACTGAGTGACTACTGGGTCAAGGCAGAAAGAGAGCAACTAAAGATTTCCTAGAACTCAATGAGAATCAAGGCACAACATACACAAACTTATGGGACACAATGAAAGCAGTGCTAAGAGGAAAGTTCATAGTACTTTATAAAGGAGCCTTCTTCATAAAGAAATTGGAAAGATCCCATACTAGTAACTTCATAGCACACTTGAAAGTTCTAGAACAAAAAGAAGCCAACACACCTAAGAGGAGTAGAAGGTAGGAAATGTTCAAACTATTTCTAAGGGTAGGCCCCATACTCAGCTGTTGTTGGCCAACACAAAACAAACCCAGTGCTTGTTGGAGGTTCTTTGTCTCATAATGTTTTGTCAGGACATTTTTTTTTTAACCTGACAGATCCTTTGTGTATATATTATGGCTTCTGGCTATGAGTTTTTATGGGGTTCCTGTCTGTGCACATGTGCTTTGCTCTGTATGTGTTTCTTATGCTTTTTCTTTGTTTTCTGTTTGTTTTGTCCTAAGCCAGTTTTGTTTTATCTTGTTTTATTATTGTCCAGATGCCTGTTTGTCTTCTAAGGAGAGGCAGAAAGGGTGTGGATTTGGAAGAGAAGGGAAGTGGGGAGAATCTCAGAAATATATTCAGAAGTGTATGAAAAAAATTTATTTATTTATTTATTTATTTTTTGGTTTTTCGAGATAGGGTTTCTCTGTGTAGCCCTGGCTGTCCTGGAGCTCACTCTGTAGAC
Source organism: Mastomys coucha (assembly GCF_008632895.1). Lineage (NCBI taxonomy): Eukaryota > Metazoa > Chordata > Mammalia > Rodentia > Muridae > Mastomys > Mastomys coucha. The sequence goes on from NW_022196912.1 coordinate 69,710,115, forward strand.
CAGGCTGGCCTCGAACTCAAAAATCCACCTGCCTCTGCCTCCCAAGTGCTGGGATCAAAGGCGTGCGCCACCACACCCGGCTGAAAAAAAATTTATTTAATAAAAGAAAAACAGAGGGAAAAAAAAGCAAAACCAAACAAAACCAAACTTTGAGTGCTACTAAGCTCCCATGAAGCTTTGCCTTTCTCTCTTCCTGCCAATCTAAAGGCATCCTAATAGGAAGCCTTCTTCTGCCCTTGGCTGTGGCTTGTCCCGATGCCTGAGTAGTGACACGTGTCTCATACTTGCTTATTATTTTCTTATTTGGGGGCGCACGGATGTAGAAGTCAGAGGACAACTTCTGAGAGTTGGTTTTCTTCTACCATGTAGGTTCTTCCAGGGATCAAACTCAGGACTTCAGGTTTGGTGACAGTCACCTTTTGCCTGCTGAGCCATCTTGCAGTGGTAGCACACTTCTATGTTCAACTTAATGTGGTGCAATAGGCAAGGTACTGAGCATACCTTCTAGCCCAAGTCCTAACCTCTAACAACTGCGACTGTACTGCCTTTCATGACAAAGGACAATTAAGTTTGCAGAGGGAATTAAAGACCTGGAGATGAGAAGATCCTTCTGGCCTACACAGATAAGCATATGTCGGTATGACATATATATAGTCCAGAGGCTCTTACTTGTGGGAAGTGAGGCAGAGTAGCAATCTGAGAAAGCACTATGAGAAAGACTCCACTGTCTGGCTAGAAGCCAGAAGTGAGCCAAAGCTAAGCAGTGCAGCCAGGTTCCTGAAAGCAGGACAAGACCAGGAAATGGACTATCTCCAGAAAGAACGCAGCTCGGCCAACACCCTGATTGTAGACCTTGATTTTAGTGAAGTTTCTTTTGCACTCTGACAATCCACAACCTTATTAGTGTTTTGTTTTTGGGTTTTGTCTTTGGGGCTTTGTTTGTTTAGGATGTTTTCTTTTAAGACAAGGTCTCACTATGTAGCCCTGACTGGCTTGAAACTTGTTATCTACCTCAGGCTAGCCTTGAAGTTACTGAGATGCACTTGCCTCTATATCCCTAGTGCTGGGATCAAATATGTGCACCACCATACCACACTTGTTTTGTTTTTCCAACAGAGTCCTATCAGTCCAGGCTGGCCTGGGGCTCACGATGTAGGTGACCACGACATTGGCTTTTGGATTCTCCAGTTTCCACCTCTACAGTGCTGGGATTACAGGCAGGTACCACGACCCAGAGCCAGAGATTGCCCCAGGTCTCTGATTTGGCTTGCTAGGCAAACAGATTGAACTATACCCCAGTTCTAAGCTTAGAGGGATGCAGCACAGCAGGGGCGGGGAGCATGGGGGAAGGAAGGCACACAGCACTCTAAATTCTGTGGTGCTCAAGTTCTCTTAAATTCCCCTTTTACTGAAGCTAGTTTGTGTTGGGTTTTTTTCTTCAGCAACTCAGTTTACAAAGATTGCAGAGTGATTAAACAGCACTTCTCGTTAGAGGGAAGAAAACAGATATTTAGCCCTCTACCTACTTCTTTTTAGTAGTTCTTCTCACAGTCAGAACCAGGCCTCACCTTTTAGTACTTTTCTTTTTCTTTTTCTTTTTTTTTTCTCGGCTTTTTTTTCCCCCTATGACAGGGTTTCTCTGTTATAGCCCCAGCTGTCTTGGAACTCACTTTGTAGACCAGGCTGGCCTCGAAGTCAGAAATCTGCCTGCCTCTGCCCCCCAAGTGCTGGGATTAAAGGTGTGTACCACCACCTCCTGGCCTTTTCGTGCTCTTCAAAGACCACTGGCAGACGTCTAAACTGTTCCTTCAAAACCTTGTTCTCCTTAAAAAAAAAAAAAAGAAAGCTCTGTAGCAAATTTACTTCCTGTTACTCAACTGGCAGAAATCAGAAGTCAGACATTGCAATTACAGATGCAGAACTCTTCCCTGAGTTCTGTTACCCTTGCAGATGTGACGTCCTCAAGAGTCTCAGAGAAGAGATCTACAGACCACCTGTCAGTTTCACAGACCTTCCCAAATTCTTTGAAGTTCAGACAGTAGTTCACAACCTTTCTCAGTTTTGAGAGGCTGGCAGGATGGTGTCCTACTTAGGGTTACTATTAATGTGATGAAACACCATGACCAAAGCAAGCTGGGGATGAAAGGGTTTATTTGGCTCACACTTCCACATCATAGTCCATCACTGAAGGAAATCAGGACAGAAACTCAAACAGGGCAGGAACCTGGAGACTGGAGCTGAGGCAGAGGCCTTTGTGGAGGGATGTTACTTACTAGCTTGTGCCCATGCCTTGCTCAGCCTACTTTCTTATAGAACCCAGGACCACCAGCCCAGGGATGGCACCACCCACAATGGCTGGGGCCTCCTCCATTAACATCAATAAAGAAAATGCCTAAACGGAATGTGATGGATCATGCTTCTAATTCCAGCAACTCAGGAGGCAGAGGTAGGTGGATCTCTGTGAGTTTGAGGCCAGCCTGGTTTACAAAGGGAAGGACAGCCAGGACTGTTCCGTTCTTGAAAAACAAACCCTGTCTCAAAAAACAAACAGAAAAGGAAGAAAGAAAGAAAGAAAGAAAGAAAGAGAGAGAGAGAGAGAAAGAAAGAAGAGAAGGAAGAAAGAAAGAAGGGAAGGAAGAAAAGAAGGAAGAAAGGAAGAGCATACCTGGCTCTTGTGGAGGCATCTTCTCAGTTGAAGTTCCCTCTTTTCAGATGACTCGAGATCCTGTCAAGTTGACATACAACCAGCCAGAACAGATGGCTCAGGAGTTAAGAGTATGTGTTACTCTTGCAGAGAATCTGCATTTGTTTCTCAGCATTGGTAGCTCGCAATCTTCTGTGACTTCAGTTCCATCGATCAGTCACCCTTCTGGCCTCTGAGGGAAAGGAGCACATATGTGGTACACATATAAACAAACAGGCAAATACTTACACATATAAAATAAAGTGTATTTACTTTACTTTATGCCTGCATGCATGTATGTGTACTACATACATGTATGCCTGTTAGATCCCCTGCAATTCGGGTTAAGATGTTTGCAAGCCTTTGTGTGGGTACTGGAAACTAAACCCTTGTCCTCTATAAAAGCAACAAGTAGGGCTGGAGAGATGGCTCGGTGGTTAAGAACACTGACTGCTCTTCCACAGGAGGTCCTGAGTTCAATTCCCAGCCACCACGTGGTGGCTCTATAATGGGATCTGATGCTTTCTTCTGGTGTGTCTGAAGATAGCTACAGTGTACATAAAATAAAATAAATCTTACAAAAAAAAAAAAAAAAGAGGAGCAACATGTACTTTTAGTCACTGGACCATTTCTACAGTCCCCCAAAATAAATAAATAAACAGACAAGCAAGCCATTCCCAGTTTGTTGGGAGCACAAGGGGTGTCCTTTGACTCTTGAGATCTTGCCAGAATCCCACCCTTCAGTGTGTCTCCTCTCTTCCCTACCTCACCTCTTCTCCTGGTTAGTGTTTTGTCAACCTACTGATGTTTGTCAGCATCATTGGAGAGAGACCCTCAGTTGAGAAAATGGCCTATAAGCAAGTCTGTGGGGGCATTTTCTTAAGATTGCCATGGGAGGGCACAGGTCATCATGGGTGGTAACACCTCTGGGCAGGTGGTCCTGACAGGTATGAGAAAAGTAGCCTGAGATGCATAAGGCAATAAGTGGCACTCCTCCATGGCCTCTGCTTCAGTTCCTGCCTCCAGGTTCTTGCTCACTTTAGTTCCTGCCTTCACTTCCCTAAAATGATGGGCCATGATTGAGATGTATAAGCCAAATAAACCCTTTCCTTCCCACAATGCTTTTGGTCGCGATGTCTAGAACCTCTTGTAAAAACATCTCTCTAAAGCACCACTCCTCCCTAGTGTACTTGAGCAGGTATTATTGAAGGCAGAAGCTAGGACTATGACTTCTAGAGTCGAAGAACTATACTAGAATGTAATGTTTCTGATCTACAAACCCACCATCCATTCTTTCTTAACATGAAGCTATACTGTTTATTCTCCTCTTTTTAGCCTGTAGCCCCTAGACATTATGCTAGGTCCTTCTGAAGGTCCCTGCTGTGCACACTTTGAAAAGGGCACCACAATGTCAGAGGCTGTAGGCCTTGAAGCCTGACAGGAGAAAGTAGGCAAGTCCCCCTGCCTCCTCCTGTCTTTAATTTCTCAAAGTCTTGTTCTTTTCATTTTGTTTGTTGTTGTTGTTATTGTTATTTGTTTGTTTGTAAAAAATATTTATTTACTTATTTTATGTGAGTATCCTGTCACTCTCTTCAGAAATACCAGAAGAGGGCATCAGATCCCATTACAGATGGCTGTGAGCCACCATGTGGTTGCTGGGAACTGAACTCCGGACCTCTGGAAGAGCAGTCAGTGCTCTTAACCACTGAGCCATCTCTCCAGCCCCATTACTGTTTATTTGTTTTCTAGTCAGGATTTCTCTGTGTAGCCCAGACAGTCCTGGAACTCATTCTGAGACCAGGCTGGCCTTGTACAAAAGAACAAGACTGCCTCCAGAGTGCTAGGATTATAGATGTGGGCCAGCAACACCCAGCTTGTTACTTATTAGCTTGCCACCTTCTCCTTCTCCTTCTCCTTCTCCTTCTTCTTCTTCTCCTTCCCCTTCTCCTCCTCCTCCTCCTACTTCTTCAATTCAAAATATTTTATTCTATATTGCTTGCTGTATGTATGTATGTATGTATGTATGTATGTATGTATGTAGGCATGTGTATGTTACAGGATACATGTGGAAGTCAGAGGACACCTTGAAGGACTCAGTTCTCTACTTCTACCATGTGAGTCCCAGGGATTGAACTCTGGTCATAAGGGTTAGTGGCATGTGAGTGATCTTGCTGGCTCTTGTTCATTTTCCATAAAGAAGTTTAACTCTTTCTTGACTGAATCCCAGGCTATTTGGCTTGTTTTCAGAGGGCCTTATCCTTATAATTAATTGTAAAATGTGTCCCTATATGTCTACAATTCTAAGACTGGAGATTGTGGAGGTTTTATGAACACCCTGAAGATGGTGGTGACAAAGAATGACAACAGCACTTAAGTGACTGTGTTGGGTTTTGTTTTGTTGTTGGCTTTGTTTTTGATACTTATTTATTTATTTTCTGAAACATGGTTTCTTTGTGTAGACTGGAACTCACTCTGTAGACCAAGCTGGTCTGGAACTCACAGAGATCTGCCTGCCTCTGCCTCCTGAGTGCTGGGGCTAAAGGCGTATAGCACCACCACCTGGCAAAGTGAATATGTTTTTATATGAAGGAAAAAAAAAATGACTTTTCCCAAGAAAACAGATGGCCTTTTATTTGACACATAATAGATACTGCTGTTCACTGTGGAATATAAGCCAGTGTCTCTAAAAACACTTTAAGCGTTTAAAATAAAAGATGCTTAGCTCTGCAGATGGCTTTTGTAAATGTATGCATAGGGCAGCATGCCAGCAGGTTCCTGGAAGGCAACAGGATATGAGCCTCACTTTGTGAAGCATATGTAGTACTGGAGTCATCAGATTCTCCCACTGACCAAGGAGAAGTAAAAAGACACAGGCACCGTTTGACATAGCTTATTCTGCAGTTCAGATAAGTGCTGACAGTTCCTGAGGACGATGAAAAGCATATTAAGTGTGCATGCCAAGTATAAGCTGCATTCTGATTTAAAATTTAAATAAGATGACGGAAGCTGTATCTTGGAACGAGAGAAAACAGTGGGAGCTTCTGCCTCCATCACCACACACATTCCCGTAGATCCTCAGCAGTGTTGTGATTAAATAAACACAGAGCAGGCTGTGGTGTTTTGTTTGTTTTTGAGATGGTCTTACCATGTAACTTTAACTAGCCTGGAACTCCTGGCATAGACAGAACTAACCATAAACCCACCAGACCTACCTGCCTCTACCTCCTCAGTGCTGGGATTAAAGGTATGCGCCCCTTGGCTAGCAATGGGTAGACCTTTAACTAGTGTAAGGCCTTTAATCCCAGCACTTGGGAGGCAGAGGCAGGCAGATTTCTGAGTTCGAGGTCAGCCTGCTCTACAGAGTGAGTTCCAGGACAGCCAGAGCTACACAGAGAAACTCTGTCTGGAAAAACAAAAACAAAAACAAAAACAAAAAGAACAAAGTTAAACAACAAAGAACTACCCCTTATTTCTGACATAATAAACGTGGAGATGTGTTAGAACAAGGTCCTTGTTTATGATAATAAGAGCAAATGATCTTGTAGGGAGCCTGAAGGACATTGACCAGGATGAGCAGCTCGTACTTGTAACCCCAGCATAGGGAAGTAGAGGAAGGAGGATCGGATCAGGAGTTGAAGGTCCGTGCTACCACTCACAGTGGGCGGTGTGCTCCCACCTCAGTCACTAATTACAAAGATACTGACCTGCCCACAGGTTGAGCTCACGGGAGGCATTTTCTCAAACAAGGTTCCCTCTTCCAGGTGACCCTTGCTTGTCTCAAGCTGACAAAACTGACTGAGAGGTTAAAATTTTCAAACTGTACTGTGGGAACTTAGCCGCTAGTTGAACTCAATGAGAAACCAGCTCCCAGAACATAGAAGAATGGGAGACCAGCTCCCAGGACATAGAAGAATGGGAGACCAGCTCCCAGGACATAGAAGAATGGGAGACCAGCTCCCAGGACATAGAAGAATGGGGGACCAGCCCCCAGAGCTTAGAGACTGGAGTGGCCTGGCAGGAAAAAAGAAAAATAAGGTAGCAAACAATTGCCAAGTAGCTAACCTACTTCTGAACCCTAGCACAAGCCAGCACCAATCAGAGACTACCCCGTACTTTCCCCTGCCTTAGTTTCCCCTTTTCCCCTAGCAACTGTGTGGGTATAAAAACCTGTTTAAATTTTTGCTTGGTGCCAGACTCCTCTACCCCTACGAGGGATATGAGTCTCGCCCCAGCTAGCTGGAATAAAAAGCCTCTTGCTGATTGCATCAAATACATGTCTTGGTGGTGTTTGGGGTCGCCTTTCCCGAGCCTTGAGTGTAGGGTCCTTCCCCCCATTTTTAAAGAGCTCTAACATGACCAGCACAGTTGGGGAGACAGGTGCTCAAAGCCCTGTTGTCTGGTTTTAAGGTACCAAGTTAAGATGACTTTGTGACTGAGATGGAGTGAGAAGATGCCCCACAGAATTGGAGGATTTAAGCAAAGAAGGAAGCAAAAGGGTCAGACTCACACTTCAAAAACAAAACAAAACAAAAAAAACAACAAAAAAACCAAACCAAAACAAAAAAAAAACCTCTTCTACCAGCGCAGAAGAAAGTGGAAAAGCTAAGACAAGGACCAGAGTTAAGAAGCTACTAAGCCAGGCTAGGGATGTAGGTCAGCAGAAAAGGAGGATGAGGAGTGGAAATGGAGGAAGGAGAAGAGGAAGAGGAGAAGGAGGAAGGAAAAGGAAGAGGAGGAAGAAGAGGAGGAGGAAGAGGAGGAGGAGGAGGAGGAGGAAGAGGAGGAGGAAGAAGAAGAGAAGGAGAAATATCTCTGCCTCCCTAGTGCTAGGATTAGGCACGTGCCTCTATGCCTTACCATCTTCATTATCTTTTTATTTGTTTGCTCATTTTTGTTTTGTTTTTGTTTCAAGACAGGGGTCTCTATGTAGCCCTGGCTGTCCTGGAACTCACTCTGCAGATCAGGCTAGCCTTGAACTTGGAGATCTGCTGTCTCTGCCTCCTGTGCACCACCACTACCAGCTCATCTTCATTTTCTTTTCTTTTCTTTCTTTCTTTCTTTTTTTTTTCTTTTTTGGTGTTTTGAGACAGGGTTTCTCTGTATAGCCCCGACTGTCCTGGAACTCACTCTGTAGACCAGGCTGGCCTCAAACTCAGAGATCCACCTGCCTCTGCCTCCAAGTGCTGGGATTAAAGGCGTGAGCCACCACTGCCTGGCTCATCTTCATTTTCTTAATAAAGTTTTGTTTTTGTTTTTGTTTTGTTTTGTTTTTAACGTTTAACCTTTGTTTACATGGAAGAAGCATCACAAGTGCATCACCATGACAAAGCAAGACTCAAGGCAGGAATATGGAGGTGGGAGCTGAAGCAGAGGCCATGGAGCAATGATGCTTACCGGCTTGCTCTGCTTGCTCTCTTAAAGCACCCAGGACTGCCTGCCTAAGGGTAGCGCTGCCCTTAGTGAACTGGGTCCTTCCACATCAATCACGATCCCCAGGCTTGATATGATGAGCAGGCATTTTCTCAAGTAAGGTTCCTATTAATCCCAAAGATGGGAGGAGAAGGACTACTGACACCAATCAGCATGACCAAATTAACTAAAACAAACAACTTAATAAAGGTTACAGGTGTGATGTAGAAGTATGAGCCAAATAAAAACCCTCTTTTTCCACGTTGCTTATGGCATTTATCACAGCAATAGAAACCTACCCAGTGAAGCATGAATATGTATATCTTCTATTTGCCTAGGAGCTGCTCGCTCTCCAATCCTTCTCTTCAGAGCCATTGACCTGTATAGAGTAGTTCAGTGCAGTCCACTAGAGTCCAACCAAAGAAATACTCCATGGACACTGGAAGAGAGGTCAGCTTGAATGGAGTTATTGCCCAACTTCATCCTCAAAAGCTCAACTAGGGCTGGTGGGAAACTCCCCATGGCTCCCTCGCTTCTCCCAGCCCCCAGGAGTAAAGCCTTGATGTTTCCCGGGACAGTAGTGCAGGACTGTGTTACACTGGCCCTCCCTTGAGTTCTGCTAATTGAGTGTGCCACCTGTTTCCTCTTGGGACTTTGACAGATACACCTTGATTGAAGCAATTTACTACACTAGGCTTATCCATAAACATCCACTTACAAATTATTTATGAAACTCCTTTCAAGGACTAATGACACATAGTTGGCCCCAAGAGGACTGGACGGAGAACAAAGACATCTTCAGGAATTATAAGGCGGCAGGGGGTGTAGCTCACTGGTAAGCTCCTGCCTCACGGATATACAAAGACCTGGGTCAGATTCTATGTTGAAAGGGAAGAGACATGTGTAAGGGCAGGAAGCAAGGCTCTGGAACATCACACCATCCTGAGGGTCCACACGAGCAATTTGCTGTGGAATGCCTCTCTCTCTCTCTCTCTCTCTCTCTCTCTCTCTCTCTCTCTCTCTCTCTGCAAGGGTGCCCCTAGAAACCTATCTAGTGCAGCAGGAATGTGTATATCTTCTATTTGCCTAGGAGCTCTTTCTCCTTCCCGATAAACCTGCCTTTACAACAATCTAATCTGGCAGCAATAACCTATCAGAAATGTAGAGGTGCAGAAGAAATAAAGAGATAAATCTGTCTTAGTCACTGTTCTATTTCTGTGAAAAGATATCTTCACTAAGCCCAACTCAGGAAAGCATTTAATTGGGCTCTGTTTAGAGTTTCTGGGGCTTAGTCCATTATCATCACGGTGGGGAGCGTCGAGGTAAGCAGGTATGGTGTTGAAGTTGCTAAGAGCTATGTCCTGATCTGTAGGCTGGGCCTGGCACAGGCTTTTGGACACTTCTACCTGCCTCCCCAACCCCTGCCATGCACACTTTGCGTGATGGCGATATTTGAGGCGTAAACTTCAAGGAAAGTCAGTCTCCTGCCTCCTCACCTGGCACCCCAAACTCAGAGGTAGCCCAGATATGTCCTCATACTTGTGTGCTAGGGGCCCACCAAGATATCATTTCTTAACAGCTTAGAAAAAGAAAATTCGGACATTGCTCCCTGACCTTCACCAATGTTCCAATGTCCTAGTTAAACCCTGGTTTGGAATGTTAAGCCATTCTAACTAATTGCCTCCAGCATTGTGGGTAGGGCATTAAAGCTTACAGAAAGAGAGACAGCATAGAGCATTCAGCATTCTAGAGTCGGCATTCAGCATTCAGATTCGCATTCGGATTAGAACCAGAACTCAGGTGGACTAGGGCTTAGATTCATGCAGTCTGTAGCTCTTCCCCCTCCCCACCCCCCCACCCCTGCCCGGAGCGATTAGGCCGGGGGCGGGGGGGGGGTGCAGCACCAGTCAAGATTCGAGAGAGTGAGCATTTGAGATTCGAGCATTCAGCATTGAGGACTCGAGATTCAAGCTTCTACCCTCCTGGCTGGTGCACCTGCAGCCCCCCACCCCCCGAACCCTGGCCAGGACCATGCAGCCCGAACATACTTGGAGCCCAGGGGTGCTGCACCAGTCCAGAGGAGATGGCTGCTGTTTTAGACCTAGTGTGTTTTAGATGGCCTCAGATGTACCTCGACTACTGAGCGGCCAGATTTTTCATCTCTCTTTTGCAATGATTGTAAAAGCCTCATGTCATTTTTTGAGAAATACACTCAGACCTTACACTACTCGTGTCTAGTCTGTTTGTCAAAGCCGAATCCCGTGCACACCTGGCCAGAACCCATCGTCCCGCGGAACAAGAGACCCCGTAGGAAACCCCAGTCCGTGGCACACCCCCAGGACACACTTCCTCTAACAAGGCCACACCTAAACATTCTAATCTCTTCTTCAAAGAGTTTCTGCCCTGGTTACTGAGCACTTAAATATATGAGCCTATGGGGTGGGGATGGGGGTTCTGACACCTTCTTCTGACCTATGAAAGCATTGCATGAATAGGGGTACATGACTACAAAAAACACCCATTCACATAAAATAAAATAAAATCCTGTTTTAAAAAAGGCAGGACTCATTGGGCGGTAGTGGTGCACGCCAGGGGGGAGGGGTGGGTAGAGGCAGGCAGATTTCTGAGTTTGAGGCCAGTCTGGTCTACAGAGTGAGTTCCAGGACAGCCAGGGCTACACAGAGAAACCCTGTCTCGAAAAACCAAAACAAACAAACAAACAAAAAAAAGACAGGACTCAGAAGAGCGAGGCAGGTTGAGCCTGAGCTATATATTTTAACTGGGCCCCAGACCTTAGCACAATTGACTCCATGATGGAAGTGCTACTCAGGCTGTAAAACTCAGCACATAGACAGCACCTGGCGAAATGAAAACAAAGACTTACTCCATCAAAGTCCAGAGTTCTGGGACAGTTTCTAAATATTTTAACTTTTTTGCTTTTTGGTTTTCGTAGTTTTGCTTCTGGCTAACTGTTCTTGTTAACTGAAGTATGTGGAGCTAGAACATGGTTTTTGTGTTTAAAAACTCACCCTGAGAAAGGCTCAGCAATACACTGGGATCCCAAACCCAGTAGAGTCACCATTGGCTAATAAAGACTTTCTATCGGCTTAAAACCAAATACGAGCTGTCTTCTCTGGTGACTGCCCCACAACAATATATCAAGAGTGGTTTTTTTTTTTATTTGTTTTGTTTTTTTTTAAATTCAGATAGAGACAGGTCTTGTGGCACACACCTTTAATCCCATTACTCAGGAGGCAGAGGCAGATAGATCTCTGTGAGTTCAAGGCCAGCCTGGTCTACAGAGCAAGTTCCTGGACAGCCAGGGCTACACAGAGAAAACCTGTCTTGAAAAACCAAAAAAACCAAACAAACAAAAAACCAAAATAAATCCCCACTTACGACTAAAGAATGAATTTAGCACTAAAAAAAAAAAATCTAAAACTACTTTTTTTTTTACCAAGTATTAACTTTTTTTTTTTTTATTTTTCATCTGGAAAACTAGACAATCCTCCAGTACAGCAAGGAATTAATCCTCTTCCTCATCATCACCAGCTCCAGCACCACCCTGGCCTTTCTTGGCATTCTTCTTCTTCACTCGGCCCGTACGGCCACCACCATAAGGAGAACGGAGGGAGAAGTCAATGTCCTTCTGAGAGTCCAGACGCACAATAAAGGATGGGATATTTACCACCTGTGTGCGGACCCTGATGTGACGTTGGCGGATGAGCACGCGGGCATGATGAATAGATTTGGCCAGGCCCAGCTTAAAGACCTGGGTCTGCAGCCGTCTCTCCAAGAAATCCTCAATCTTCAGGCCCAGGATGTAATCCAGCTTCATCTTGCCCTCATCTAGCACTCCAATGCGAACAAATCGCCTCAGTAGAGCATTGCCTTCAAAGAGACGCCGAGAATCCTTCTCGTCCAGCATCAACAGCTCTCGGGCTGCCTTATGGATCAGGGTAAATTTGACCCTCCACACCTCACGTTTGTTTCGGAGTCCATACTCTCCAATCAACTTTAGCTCCTGGTCGAGACGCGATTTCTCGAAGGGTCTCCGTGGGGGTCACATAGGTTTTGCGACAAACCCAGCTTCTGGCGACCGGCATGTTGACTTCGCTAGGCCCACTGCGCCTACGAACTCAGGCCCGTGACAAAGAGCCTAAAACTACTTTTAATAGGATATTACCAGAGATAGAGAGTTGTAATTGCCCCAGTCTACAAAGCTTTAGTGGTGCGTAGCTCTGCTGAGGGAACCACTAGAGGGCGGGCTTGGCCTTACAGACGGTGGAAGATGGCTGTGGCTTCCTCTGTCAGCTTTACCAAGCTTCTTCAGACTTTACTACAGGAGCTTGCCTGTTGAACTATAGAATGGATTCAGGGGTGTGTTAATTAACATTAAACAAATAATTTAAAAATAATTCCCAGAGCACGAGAAATCAAAACTGCAAGAAAACATCTGTAAAAGACGCATCTGGCTGGGTGTGCTAGCAACAGACCTGTGATGCTGGCACTTAGGAAGCTGAGGCATTCCAAGGCAGCGTTGGCTATGAAGGACGCGTGAGGTCAGTCTGGATTTCAAAAGAGATCTTGTCTCAAAACAAAAAAGGTCCAGAGGGATGGTCAAGGTTGAAGACCTGAGTTTGGGTCCAGCACCCATGTTAAAATGAGAGCATGGCCTCACTGTTGGAGGTGGACACAGAGAACTGGTGGCCTACCTCCAGGTTCAACGAGAAACAGTCTCAACAAATTTCAAATGGTGCATGTAATCTCACACGTTTGCATACACCACACACACATACACACACACACACTCATACACATGTATACACACACCAAGAAAGATGTCTTCCCAGGGCGGCCATACACACCTGGAATTAATCCCAGCGCTTGGGAGGTAGAGGCAGGAGTATCAGGAGGACGGGGTCATCATGGGCTATATGAGGCCCTATCTCAGCAATACTCCCTACCACATGTCCTGCACAGTGAGTGGACAAACTGTATTATATCCCGACAATGGAATATTAGCTCAGTACTAAGAAAGAAATGAGATTCAGACCATGAAAAGACATAGGGCACCTTAGTACTTTAATGCCTGTCAGTGAAAGAAGCCAGGGATGCATGCTGTGTGATTCCAACTTTACCTTAGGAGAGAGAAAACCATGGAGCTGGTAGACAAGATGAGTGGTTGCCAGGGCTTAGGAAGGGTGGTAGTGGGTAGGACTCTATCTATCTATCTATCTATCTATCTATCATCCACCAATCTATCTTTAAGGCAGGGTCTGGCCTTGACCTCCACCTGAGGTTTGGATTACTTTCTTTTTTCTTTCCTTTTCTTTCTCTCTCTCTCTCTTTTTTTTTTTTTT
>NW_022196912.1:69723816-69730256 GCF_008632895.1 Mastomys coucha
TTTTAATGCAATTCTCCCGAGGAATAGAACATCCCTGAGGTATTTAGTGTTTTTTGAATCAGTTAGTTAACTGTACAGGTTTCCAAGCTATAACATAAGCACAGTTAACAGGGTTTCTGAATTGTAAACACTCTTTTCTGAACAGAATTCCTGCATACATCTGTTGGTTTCTCCTGTTCCTCTAGTTAACTCAGCACTACTACTTGTGTTCCATCATGCCCTGAGCCGCATGGTGGGCATACCTTCTATAACAGGGTATTCATGGGATTACCATCTCCCCTGCAAACACCCAGAAATGGAACTTCTTCAGAAATAAATCGGTATGTGCTTCTGCTGCATCCAAGTCCACATGGAGGAGGACAGGAACCGCTGGAGTCCTCCCAGTGTGACTTGGTGTTTTGCATACCTGGTCTCATTTCACAGCTCTGTGCTAGTGCCTCCTCACAGCAGGGAGACTAGAGCTGTCTGAGGGAGAGCAGCTAGTTAGAGGTAAGGGCAGGGAGAAGCAATCCCAGAGATTACTGGCTCCTGTGTCATCTCCTGGGAACTGGCCTGATCTATATTCAGACACTCTGCCACGCCTTTCCTTAGCGCTCCGTAGGGTTAGCTGTGTCTACAGTGGGGTTCACGCTTAGTGACTCCTGACTTTTCATCTTGGAATCTGCTTTCTGTTCAAAAGCTTCCAAAGCCAGCATGGTGGTGGTGTTTGATTTGTATATTTAAACTCTTTTGTGGGGGCAGGGGGATGGGAGAGGGAGGTTGAACAAGGGTAGTGATGGAAGACTGGCTATGTATACTTCTGTAAGTTAAAAATATTTTCTAGTTACAATGTATTCACGTTTAACCTTTTTAGAAAGGAAGGGTAAAAGGAAATTTCTAGACAACTATTTGGAAATAATGCACAGCTACACTGCAATATATATTCTACTTTTAACCACACATGCACACTCAAACTATCATATATTTAAGAAATTATATACTACATATATGTATATATTTTATGTTCCTTACATAAATGCATATATATGTATATATAGAAAGAAAGAACATGAAATTGGATGGTAGGGAGGGGAACAAATTAGGGGAGGGGCATTATGGTCAAAATAGATTCTATGGCATGTTTTTTTTTTGTTTTTGTTTTTGTTTTTTTTTTCAAAACCAAAAAAAGACAGCCGGGCAATGGTGGTGCACACCTTTAATCCCAGCACTTGGGAGACAGAGGCAGGTGGATCTCTGAGTTCGAGGCCAGCCTGGTCTACAGAGTGAATTCCAGGACAGCCAGGGATACACAGAGAAACCCTGTCTCGAATAAGCCAAAAAAAAAAAGACAACGGTGGCAAACCCCACCCCCAGTCAGCTACTCTGTCTTGTATAATTTATTTTGAAAGAATTCATTATTAAATAAGATTTTAGGTTAAAAAGATTTTATTATATATGTATGATTAATGATGCTTTTGAGAGGAAAAATGAGGATCAGCATGGCAGTATGTGGGTATTTGCTGTTCTTTGTCCCTTGTACCCCACACAGAAACACAAACAAAAGCTTCTCATTGTTGCCTCTAACCAGCTGATGACTAAGGGGCTGACTAAGTCATCCTGAGTGGCTGAAACCCCATTCCCAGTCACTTGACACCATGTAGGGAATACTATGTTGGAAATGTGCAGCTGTTCAAGTCTCCACCCCGCCCCCACTGGAGAGCCCAGCCCCTGAGGAGCAGGAGCAGTCAATTCTTTACAGGAAACTCCAGTGAACAGCTCTCTCGTTAACCTAAGGGCGAAACACACTTCTCCCTTTTCCGTAACTGAAGCAAGCTGTTTTCATAATTAATTGGACGCAAAATGCAGTGCTAGGGGTTGGTTTCTTAGCACTGATAATCTCACCATGATGAGTCACTCTCTGAGGAGAAAAGCTCACTGCAGAGAACATGGCAGTGACACTCACACTCTTCTTCTGCTCATTCTGCCTCAAAGCTTGAACTACAGTAGCCCCCACGCAGTGAAGGGTCTGGCTTTTGCTGTCCCTTGTTTTGAGATAGGATCTCATGTAGCTCAGGCTGAACTTGAACTCATAATATAACCAAAGGATAACTTTAAACTCTGGACCTGTGGTGCCACAGTTGGTTTCATTCACTGCATCTCAATCTGATTAAACTTGATAAGTTGAGTGGATTTGCTGTGGTCATTTGTGCCTGTTATATTCATCGACTGAACATCAACATGTTTTATTACGTTTATTTGTGTTCACGTTTGTGGGCATGCATGTATCATGGCACATGTGTGGAAGTCAGAGGACAACTTGTGCAAATCAGTCCGCCCTTTTATCATATGGGTTCCAGGGGTCAAACTCAGGTCTTGAGGCTTGGAGGCAAGCGCTCTTCCCTGCTGAGCTGGTGTGCCAGCTGAACGCTTTTTATCTCATGATTCTTTGGTAATTATGCTTTTTTGGGGGGAATGGGATTTTAATTCTTTGCCTTGGGCCATCTCAATACACACACGCACACACACACACATATATATATACACAAAATATATACATATACGTATGTTGTTTGTACATATGTATGTATTCATATGGGATCGAGGGTCAAAATAAGTTGTTTTTCTCAATAACCCTCCATCTCATTTGTAAAAAATCCTTTGTGTGTGTGTGTGTGTGTGTACACATTTACGTACCATAGTGCACTGAGTGGAGGGTCATAAAACCACTTCTGAGACTCTAATTTTTCACTCCACCAAGTGGGTCCTGGTGGCAGCGGCCCTTACCGTATGAACAGTCTTACTGGCCCCTCTACTCTATTTTTTGAGTAGAATCTCTCACTTATTCTGCTGGAGTGGCTGGCCAGTGAGCCCCCATCCTCCTGCTGTTCTAGAATCAGTATTAATATGGCATCCCAGGGAGAAATCACTCCTTATACTTGGAAATTAACCGAGGGAAAAGGCTTTATAGTATAGTGTGTGCATCCTGCTCTGGCTGAGGAAACAGCAATGAATAGATTCTACTAACCTACATACACTTTCGCTTTATGCATTCCACAAACACTTTCATCCTAAAGCTTCTTGTGAATCCTGGCTCCAGGACACACTTTGAACAATTTAAACAGAGACAGGAAGCTGCTAGTCTGGCTGTTTAGTCAGATGGGAGATTTACACAGCACTGGTATTACATGTCGCTAGAAAGATTTTAAGTATACAGTGTTGTTCTGTTTTGAATGGTTATTATCTGGGGTCATCTTGCCACATGGCAGAATTAATATATATATATATGGGTGTTTTGCTTGCATGTATGTCTGTGCACCCGTGCATGCCCGTGGCCAGAGAGGTCAGAATGGGATATCTGATTCCTCTGAAACTGGGGCTACAAGAGGTTGTGAGTCACCCACCAGCACAGGAGGGTGCTGAAAACTAAACCCAGGTAGGTATTCTGGAATAGCAGTTAGTGTTCCTAACTGCTGAGCTATCTCTCCAACCCTGGAAGTAGCTTTTCTTCAGGAAAGAACTGGGGGGTAGGGGGTGGGGGAGCTTTATGGCAGGCCAGAACTTAATGATGGTTGCCACCTGCTCTGCTCCCTTAAACTTTAGCATGCAGGCAAATACTCTGATAGAGAAATGGGCCTAAGAGAGGCCTGTAAGGCAGAGTTGTCTCTTTTGTTATGGAATGGAGACTGATGGCTGGTTGTAAGGCAGGGTTTGTCTTGTCTAGGGCTAGAGCTGGTCAGTACTTGTGATCAGTCATTTCTGTCCTAAATGTCCCTGTCACTCACGGTTAGCACAGTACTAACCTTTGGGGTGTTTGGTGGCAGCACTCACTCCCTTAGCTAACTTCTACTTGTATGACTTAATGCCTCCCCAGCAAATCTATTAGGAAATCATTTTATTGTTGTTGTTTTGATTTTTTTGAAAGACGGTTTTTCTGTGTAGTTCTGGTTGTCCTGGAACTTACTTTGTAGACCAGGCTACAAAGAAAGAGATCCTCCTGTTTCTACCTCACAAGTGCTGGGAATAAACTCGTAGGCCATTGTGCCTGGGGTTAAAACTTTTTAATTGTTTTTTTTTTTTTTTTAAGTTTAAGTTTAAGTTTTTAAGTTTATTTATTTGTTTGTTTGTTTTTCGAGACAGGGTTTCTCTGTATAGCTCTGGCTGTCTTGGAACTCACTCTGTAGACCAGGCTGGCCTTGAACTCAGAAATCTGCCTGCCTCTGCCTCCCAAGTGCTGGGATTAAAGGCGTGCGCCAACACCACCCAGCCTAGAAGTATTTTTTTTTAAAGATTTATTTATTTTGTGTATATGATTACACTGTAGCTGTACAGTTGGTTGTGAGCCTTCATGTGGTTGTTGAGAATTGAATTTAGTACTTCTGCTCATTCAGGTTGGCCCTGCTCGTTCCTGTCAACCTAACTTGTTCAATCCCTGCTTGCTCCAGCCAAAGGATTTATTTATTATTGTAAATAAGTATATTGTAGCTGTCTTCAGACACCAGAAGAGGGTGTCAGATCTCATGACTGGTGGTTGTGATCCACCATGTGGTTGCTGGGATTTGAACTCAGGACCTTTGGAAGAACAGTCAGTGCTCTTATCTGCTGAGCTATCTCACACATTATTTTAAATTATGTGTGTAGGGAGGTGGACATATACAAGTCTAGGTGACTATGGGGGCCAGAAGACGGGGCAGATCCTCTGGAGCTGGGGTTATAGATAGTTAGAGCTGACAGCTATGGGTCCTAAGGACCAAACTCTGATCCTCTGCAAGAGTAGTACTTTTTTTTGTTGTTGTTGTTTTGAGACAGATTCTTAATCACTCCAGCCTCCTAGTCTTTAATATTGTCCCAAGTCAGGTTTAGGGATGGAGTCGAGAGCGAGAGAAAGAGAGTGCCAATGACTCCGGAGGATCAGGTTATACTAGTATTTATTCATAAAACAACTAGAAAGTGAAATGGGATCACATTCATTCACACACTCACTTCACTCACCTCAGGTCTGACGTAAGTCGTAGCCTGGCTCTGATGGCTGTGTAGGTAAGGCCCTCGGCATTTTCTGCTGTGCTTCGGATCTCCGCAGGAGCCTTGGTCCAGAGTTAGGGTGTCTGAAATTGGTGGGCTGGCTCTGGGGATGAGCCTGTCTCCACCCGAAGTATCTTCGTTGGGCCCAGGGATCTGGACAAGTGGCAGTTGCCAGACCGGGGGTTTTTACGACTCTTTCAGCTCAAGCATTCAGCATTACTTTATCTGGCAATAGGTCTTATCACCTCCATTCACACACTCCAGGCTTGGTTTTCACAGTAACATTTTAGCCAATCAAAATTGAGGCGTTCACCTAGTCAGGGCATTTACCTTATCACATTTCACACACACACACACACACACACACACACACACACACACACACACACACTGGGCTGGGTTACATTTGTCATTTCTTTTATATTGCTTACATTTGTTCTTCACAAGTATGTTCAGAAATTTATTCTATACAGCAAGCTTTCTGGAAGTGTCATGTGTTGCTTTTGGAGTCGGCTAACATAGTGGTTCCATTTTGTCAAGGACACAGATTCTTTCCGCGTGTTCCCTACCACCCTGACTGAATTGGCTTTACTCCCAGCTTGTCTCTTTGTGAGCTCCTTCTCTTCCTGATGATTATTCTTGAATTCCTGCCCCTCGCTCCCAGCTCCAGTGCCCGCTCAGGTCTTCCTCAAGGGAGTCTTCCTCAGGAGTGCTGAGGGCCAGCGCTTGGCACCTCACCTAACCTCTGCTCTGCCCCTCCAGCTTATCCGATATGACTCCAGCTCCACCCCAGCTCTTCTACCTCCAACTTAAGAATTAAGCCACATCTCTAGTGAAAAGCCACTACTAGCACCTTGGGAGTAAGGTTTGTTGATGTCTTATTATCTGATCCCACTTTCCTTCCTTCCCCCAGGAGTCCTGCCTCCCTTGACCTTCATGGGACTGCAGCAGATGCTCCCAGATGCATCCCAGAGTTCAGACGCATTCATTCACACACATGTCTCTTCTGGGAATAGTCACCCATTGTGGGGACCCCCCACCCGACCCCGGTCACATCTCTACTGGTGGCTTTTTTCTTTTTCCTTTTAAAATTATTTTTATTTTCTTTTGTGTGTATGATAGTTTTCCTTGTATATGTGATGGTGCACCAGATACACACCTGGTACCCACAGAAGCTAAAAGAGGCCATTAGTTATAGATGGGCTACAAACCACTTTGTGGGTGCTGGGAATTATTAAGTAAGTCTAGATCCAAAAAGCAAAAAGAAACTAAACATTACTTTGCATTTAACTATCTTCACCACTCTCATCTGCAGATGACTGACTTATTTACTTTCGTGGTTTGCTTGTGTTTGTTTGAAAAAAAAATTTTTTTTCTATGTAGCCCTGGCTGTCCTGGAAGTTGCTCTGTAACCCAGCCAAAGCTATCTTAGTTTTGTTTTG
>NW_022196912.1:69730266-69739090 GCF_008632895.1 Mastomys coucha
CTTGGCTGTCCTGGACTTGTTTTGTAGACCAGACTGGCTTCGAACCCACAGAGATCTGCCCACCTCTACCTCTGATGGCTGGGATTAAAGCAGGCCATCTTTCTCTACCTTAAAAGGTTCCCCTCTTCATGTCTTGTCACCTAGATAGCCTGTCACTACTTAGATGTGCATGTGTCCTAAATGGAATGCTCTTGTTTCTCTGGTCTGCCAGCACCTGTCACTATGTATGTATATGCTGTTAACATTTATTATTGGATGTACTTATTGGTCAAAGCTAAGAGCTGAGTAGAGCTACATTCAGCACAAACTGCCTTCTCCATTCCTGTAAATACTTGTCTAAAAAAATGGTGACTCTGGAGATGGAGACAGGAAGATTCTGAGTCTGGGGCCAGCCTGGTTATAGGAAGAGAACTTATCTACAAAGCAATTGATGATGATGATAATGATGATAACAAATTGCTGGGACCTACATTTACCTATGACTTCTTTACATATGACCTACACTGAAGTAAATAAAAATGAATAGGGAGACCACACGCCTAGCTCCAAAAGACCGGAAGGCTCAACTTCAGAAGTGATTGCAAGAGATATGATAGTTAAATGCAACGTGACATTTAGTTTCTTTTGGATCCAGACTTACTTTTAATTTTGTTCTTCTATTATGAGTTCATGTATGTGCATGTATGTGTGTGTGTGTGTGTGTGTGTGAGTGATATATCTATGTGTGGACTTCAGTGCATGCATAGAGGTCAGAGGACAATTTTTTTTCGGAGTTTGTTCTCTCCTTTAGTCTTTATGTAAGTTCTGAGCATTGGGTTCAGGTCTCCAGGTTTCCAGAGCAGGTGCCTAACTTGTTGAGCCCTTCCTTGGCCCTTGTTTTGTTCATTTGTTTTTAGTCAGGGTCCCATGTTCATATAGGTGTGGGCTTGAAGGCTGGGTGAGAAGAAAGAGTGTCCTACTGAATGTTCTATTGCTCCCTGGAGACACATTCTCTCACTGACTCATGGGCCAGTGAGACTCGGTGATCTTCCCTCTGCTCTCCATGGCACTGGCATTACAGGGTATGTGCAGTCATTCTTGGCTTTTTACATTGGTTCCAAGTTCTGGGGATTGAGTAGCAAATAAACACTCTCACCCACTGAGCTAGCTTCCCAGTTCCCTGTTTCAGAATTTTAGATGGATTACAGGTGTGAGCCACCACACCTTGCTTACCATTTTTACATATTTGAAATATTTCAAAATGAATAGGTCCAGAAAAGCTGTGGCAGAGAACTCCTGAGGACTGACTGAGTGTGTGCCTGTTGTATCACAAGCAGGGCCTGCTGCTGAGGCCTGGCTCTCTCTCTCTCCCTGGTGCTGACCTGTGGCTGCACGTTAGTTAAAAAAGAGGCAATGTATAAATGAGTTATTTTATTGTACGAAGGAGAAAATATGCTGGTCAAGTAGAGAGAAAGAAAGGAGGGGAAGGGGAGAGAGAAAAGAGAGGAAGAAAGCAAGAGAGGAACAAAGAGCAAGAGAAGAGAGAGAGCAAGAGAAGAGAGAGAGCAAGAGAGGGAGAGCAGAGAAGAGACAAAGAGCCAGCGAGCAAGAGAGTGAGGAGGGGGCAAACCGCCCCTTATATTGTATGGGGCGTGGCATGCCTGGCTTGTGGTCAGATGACTGGGTGTAGGGTCCAGCTAGAATGCTGGGAGCTTGAGGCATTGTCTGCCTGATAGAGCACACATCTCCTGCAGGGGCAGCTGTGAGGGGTTGTGAGTGAAACAGGAAGCAAAGACTCAGGAGTTACGGCCAAGCTTCTTCCGCCCTCTGTAAGCAGAAATTGCCCACAGGGGTCCAGGGCTCAAAACCAAGTACTCGACTGAGCTTAAGTTACCTGCACAGACCATTGCCCTACACTGCCCCACAGGGGCATGCACACATTCATTTCAGATGAGTAGAGTGTATCGCCTTCTATATGTCTGGCATCTGTGATGGTTTGTATATGCTTGGCCCAGGGAGTGGCACTATTTGGAAGTGTAGCCTTGTTGGAGTAGGTGTGTCACTGTGGGCCTGGGTTTAAGACCCTTGTCCTAGCTGCCTGGAAGCTAGTCTTCTCCTAGTGGCCTTCAGATGAAGATGTAGAACTCTCAATTCCTCCTATACCATGCCTGCCTGGATGTTGCCATGCTCCCACCTTGATGAAAATGGACTGAACTTCTGAACCAATTAAATGTGGTTCTTACAAGAGTTGCCTTGGTCATGGTGTCTGTTCACAGCAGTAAAACCCTAACTAAGACAGCATCTTAGCTAACAAAAGTAGGCTCTCAGGGAAGACTGTCAATATTTTCACTTGACAAGGAAGGCCACAGTCATTTCTGTCTTTCCACATTGGATGGTGATGATGGTGATGATGCCTTGTGGAACGATCTCATCTAGGCAAATGTGACTGCCTCAGCTAGGATTTTCATTGCTGTGAAGAGACATCACAACCAAGGCAACTCTTTTTTTTTTTTTTTTTAAGATTTATTTATTTATTTTATGTATATGAGTACACACTGTAGCTGTACAGATAGTTGTGAGCCTTCATCTAGTTGTTGGGAATTGACTGTTAAGGACTTCTGCTCACTGCAGTAGAACCCACTCGTTCCGGTAGACCCTGCTTGCTCAGTCCCTGCTCACTCAGGCCCAAAGATTTATTTATTAGTATAAATAAGTACACTGTAACTATCTTCAGACACACCAGAAGAGGGCATCAGATCTCATTACGGGTGGTTGTGATCCACCATGTGGTTGCTGAGATTTGAACGCAGGACCTTTGGAAAAGTGTCAGTGCTCTTACCTGCTGAGTCATCTCACCAACCACCTCCAAGGTGGCTCTGCTGACTTGTAAATTCAGAAGTTTAGTCCATTAATATCATGGCAGGAAGCATGGAGCTAGAGAAGGAGCTGAGAATTCTGCATCTTGATCTGAGTGAAGCCAGGAGAAACTGACTCTTCTGCATTGGGTGGGGCTTCAAAGCCCACCCCCACAGTGATGCACTTCCTCCAACAAGACCACACTTTCAATGTGCCTAACAATGGCATTTTCCATGGGCCAAGCATATTCAAACCAGACATTCTACTTCCTTGCTCCCGTAGGCTTATTCAAACATATGAGTCTATGGGGGCCATTCTTATCCATAGCATAATGTAAAATACATTTAGTCCACCTTCAAAAGTTTCCATAGTCTGTAGCAGTCTCAACAAAGTTCAAAGTCCAAAGTTCAAAGTTTCCTCTGAGATTCATCCAATCACTTAACTGTAATCCCCTATAAAATCAAAATAAAAAAGATTGCATACCTCTAACATCACAGGATATACATTATCATTCCAAATGTCATAATGAGGAAATACTGAACCAAAGCAAGACCAAAACCAACTTGGCAAACTCCAAACTCCAATCTCCATGTCTGCTGTCAATGCTCTCTTCAGATCTCCAACTCCTTCCATCTTTTGTTTGTTTTTCTTTTTGATTTTTTGAGACAAGGTTTCTCTGTGTAGCCCTGGTTATCCTGGAACTGACTCTGTAGACCAGGCTGGCCTCAAACTCAGAAATCCGCCTGCCTCTGCCTCCCAAGTGCTGGGCTTAAAGGCGTGCGCCACCACTGCCCAGCTCCTTTCATCTTTGTTGACTGCAACACAATTCTTTCTCTTTGGCTGCTTCTCCTCCTATTAGCAGCTTTTCTTAGCAGGTATCCCACAGCTCTGACATCTCAAATATCTTGAGGTATCCAAGGCAACTTCAACTTTACAGCTTCTTGTTCCAGTAACTGAGATCCACACATGATCTTCTGGACTCCTTCAAAGGGCTTGAGTCACTTCTCCAGCTCTAAACTCTGTAGCATTCTAGGCTTTGGATAGCTCACTCCAATAGCCTCTCACAGGCTCCTTTCATAGTGCCAAGCCTAACTTCTTTGCATGACCCCTTCAGTCCTCAGCTGTTAACTGCAACTGAGGCTGCACTTTCACTAATGACCTTTCCTGGTCACTCATAGTGCCAAGTCTCAGCCGCTCTCTGTGACCCATTCATGTCTTCAACACCAGTACCACCTAGGCGATTTCTACACACTACCAAGTCTAGCTGCTAGCATGGGGTACAACGTTGGCCACCTCTGGAGTACAGCTTCTTTGTGCTCTCAGAAAACACTTCCCAGAAGATTTTACCTCAGTGATGCTGGTCTCTTCTTAATCACTGCTAATTTCTTAGCTCTAGCTAACCAGCATCAATTGTCCCAGTAGTCCTATCTGCTCTTGACTCTAAAGCCGGAGCCACATGGCCGAAGCTGCTGAGTTCTGCAGCTTGCAGGAGCTGGAACATGATCCTCTTGTTCTATTACATCCTTACTGCCTAGTCTTGGCTGTCCTGGAACTTGCTCTGTGAACTATCCTTAAACTCAGAGATCTACATGCCTCTGTCTCCTGAGTTCTGGAATTAAAGGCATGTAGCACCACATCTAGACCTAAGCCTTGCTGTACTTGGAACTTGCTGTCTGTTTCAGACTGGTCTTGAGCTCAAAAATCTGCTTGCCTCTGTTTCCTGGGATTAAAGGCATGGACAACCATGCACGAACCTAAGCTCTTCACAGTTACTGTGCCTCAAGATCCAGATCAAAAGCTTGTGTCTTCCAGCTACAAGATCTGGATCTGGATCTAGATCTAGGTGTGCCCTCTATTTCTGGACTGTAATTCATTCCAGATTAAAAGTCCAAGTGAAAACAATAACCAGCTCTTAATAATGCCAGACATAATATAACTATCCCCTGTTCAACTGCAAACTCATAAACCATAACTTAGCTGGGTGGGATTTTGCCCTGAGGTCACTATTCCACTAATCTGTTATCTCCTTGAACACAAGATTTAGCTCCATTTCACTTTCTGGTGCACCTTTATTACTTAAACCATATATTTTGTATTTTTTTCCTTTCTAAGCTTGCTATACTTGATCAAAATGTTCTTCATGAGAGTAAATCAGAGGACCCCATCTATGCTGAGCTTTTTTGAGATTTCCTTTGTTAATGCAATTAATTTAATTCTCTTACTTTAGCCTTAGCCTCAGGCAGACTCTTCAGACAAGGGCAAAAAGCAGCAAAAATATTAATTATAAGAATAGTCTCTAGCCATATACTAAAATTCTTCTCTAAAACCTCCTGAGCTAGGACCCCACAGTTCAAATCACCCTCAGCAACAATGTCTTCCATATTCCTCCTAGGATGGTCCATTAACCCTTACTTAAAGCATTCCACTGCTTTCCAAAGTCCCCAAACCCACATTCCTCCAAACAAAACAATGGGCAGGCCTATACCCCAGTCCCTGGTGCCAACTTCTCTTTAAGTCAGGGTTTCCCATTGCTAGGAAGAGACACCATAATCAAGGAAATTCTTATAAAAGACAGTGTTTGATTGGGGCTGGCTTACAAGTTCAGAGATTTGAGTCCATTATCATCATGGCAGGAAACATGGCAGCATGCAGGCAGACATGATACTGGAGGAGCCTAAGGTTCTACATCTTGATCTGAAGGCAGTCAGAAGAGAATATCTTCTAGACAGTTAGGAGAAGGGTCTCTAAGCCCACCCAAGCAGTGACACACAAGGCCACACCCACTCCAAGACCACAACTACTCCAACAAAGCCACACCTCCTCATAGTGACACTCCCTGGGCCAATCATATTCAAACCACCACATAGAGTTTCTCTGTATAGCCTTGGCTATCTTGGAACTCACTCTGTAGATTAGGCTGGCCTTGAACTCAAAGATCCACCTGCTTCTGCCTCATGAATGCTGGGATTAAAGGTGTGCTTCACGACTGTCTACCTAAACCTTGCACTTTAAAAAAAGATGTATATTTCCTTGATTATTCTTTTATTAAAAGCAAAATAAAAAGCCAGAGATCGAGATGGAATATTCTACTAAAAGCTCTAGAAATCCATGATAACCTATATTATTTTCAGTTTATATGAAAGTTTATTAATATAATAACCTTTCATTTGGATGATTTTGTGTTGCAGGAACCATTTCAGATGCTAGAGTTCAAATTTTTAGAGATGCTAAAAAGAGTCTGAAGCATAAAAAATGTTAGGAGGGAAGTAAAAAAGAAAACTACTCAGAGATATTCAGAGGAGTAAACTGCAAGAAACAGTAACTGGAGTCTTCTCTCCACTCTCCAGGCCCTTCGAGCACTGGCTACTCTTTCTTCTTTAAGGAACTGAGAATAAGCACTGAGAACATTTTAGAGATACCCAACACTGAAACACAGAACCAGTGGATCTGTGTGGTGAAGAGTTGTTTCCCAACTCTTGGGGTGGGTAGCATATAGCTGAAGCTAGGAACTGTTGCCAGACAGTTTGTTTATTCTGAGTCAGGGTCTTAGGTAGTCCAAATTAGTCTTAAATTAGCTGCTGAAGGCAATCTTGAACTTTTGACATTACTGGAGCTACCTCCCAAGTGCTAGGATATAGGCATGCTCTACCATACTCAGTACTGAATTCTAGGCAAGCACTCTACCCATTGAGCTACATCCTCAGCTCTTCTTTTTTAAAGATTTATTTATTTATTTTATGTACATGAGTACACTGTAGCTGTCTTCAGACACACCAGAAGAGGGCATCAGATCACATTGCAGATGGTTATGAGCCACCATGTGGTTGCAGGGAATTGAACTCAGGACCTTTGGAAGAGCAGTCAGTGCCCTTCACCACTGAGCCATCTTTCCAGCCCATATCCTCAGCTCTTATTTTGACTATTTTGGATCTCATGTAGCTGAGGCTAGACTCCACCTCTATGTAGTAGAGGATGAACTGAGGTCTGACTTCGCTTGTCTTTACCCGCCTCTGCCCATGTGCTGGAATTACAAGCTCTTCCTGTTGTTAGTTTATGACACACTGGAGAATAAAGACACTCTGCTTCATGGATGTTTGGAAGGCACTATCCTTTGGGTATGGTGTTTTCAGTCAGTCCCAGGGCCTGGTAGGTACTAGGCAATCACTACCACTGAGCCCCCTATTTCTTGTTCAGCCTTTAAGCTATTTGAGTTAGCATCTACAGGAAAGCCTATTGATCTTAGAACCAAATTTAGACTCCATTCTATCCTCATGTATGACATGCCTGCAGTGTCTGTACTCCTGAGTTGGCAGAATCATAGCATGTGTTGTGCCCTATGACAATTCTGCCTTTGAGACTTCTGTTCTATCACTCCTGGCCCATCCATCCATTGCTGTCCTCATATATGCTTTTTGCTAGGCATTTCACTGATGCTCCATGACTTCAGCTATATGTTGTCATTTTCAAATGTCTCTTCAGAGTTACAAATCTGCTCAGCATGTTTACAAGAGAAATCAGTTTACAGCTATAAGAAGATAGGTGGAGAGTCACTCTTTTCACACAGTTACCTCCAAAGGTGTCAGGGTGGTTCACATCTGCAATTCTAGGATGTAAGAGGTTAAGCATTGCTTGAGCTCCAGGCAGGTCTATCCTGTATTACAAAACCCTGACTTGAAAAATGTTATTTTAAACATTATGTATGTATGTATCCCCATAATTCACGTGTGTGTGAACTCATTGTGTAAAGCAGACTGGCCTTGTGGCAGCACCCAAACCTCATCTTGAGCTGAGATTAAAGCCATATGCCACCAAGATTATCCAGAAACGGTTTTTTTTGTTTTATTTTTTTGTTTTTTCGAGACAGGGTTTCTCTGTATAGCCTTGGCTGTCCTGGAACTCACTCTGTAGACCAGGCTGGCCTCGAACTCAGAAATCCACTTGCCTCTGCCTCCAAGTGCTGGGATTAAAGGCGTGTGCCACCACCACCTAGCCAGAAACAGTTTTTAAATATTTACTTTTGTTTTATGTGTATGAGTTTTTGCCCACATTATATGTCTGTGCACCACAAGCATTCAGTGTCTTGGGAATCTAGAAGAGGGTGCTCGACCCCTTGGAGCTAGAATTACAGATGGTTGTGAGCCTCCATGTGGATGCTGGGAATTGAACCCAGGTCCTCTGCAAGAGCAGTATGTGCTCTAAACTGCTGAACTGTCTCTCCAGCCCCCAGGAACTGTTCTTATACCAAATAAAATTTTATAAAAATATTGATATATGGAACAAAATAAAAGCAGGAGTAAAGCACCCTCTGTCCCTGCAGTTAGCCTGGAACTTCTTAGGCTATCCTATATGCCACAGGGTTTCTTAACATGGATAGGCAACTCCCGGGGTGTGACCCTGCTTTGGTCCCATACCTTCTGCAAAATGTCTTGATAGGAGAACTTCTGTTCTTTTTTATTATTGAAAAGCTCTATTAGCTTTATTTACTTCTGTATGTGCTGTGTATGTTGTATGTAGGGGATTTTCCGTAATCAGTTCTTTCCTTCCCTGCTGTGGATTCTAGGGACTGAACTCAGTTGTCAGCCTTGGTGGTGGGCACTCTCACCCACTGAGCCAGTCTCACTAGCCTGGCCCTTTTACTCTGGATTCTGAGTAGATATGCTCAGTGTAGAGCAAGCCTATCAGAAATTCACCTCACATGATCTGTGTTTGGAGGGATCACCCAGGTTTATATGTTCTAAGCACACTTTAAAATTCACTTTTGGCAACATTTTTGTTAGATCTTTTTTTCTTCCCACGAGCCATTCAGTTGCTTATCAGTGAACACTTATTAGTTCACAGATCTGGTTTATCTCTCCAGCTGGAGTATAAAAGTGCCCTTGAGAAGTTTCTTGGGATAGACTGGAGTGTTCTACAAATAGACACTCAATGAACACTTTCTGGTGACTGGAAGGCTTTCAGAAAAATGAATTTACTTACCAAAAAAAAAAAA
>NW_022196912.1:69739100-69750113 GCF_008632895.1 Mastomys coucha
AAAAAAAAAAAAAAAGACAGATTAATAACTTGTATTATGATGGGAAAAGAGAGGAACTTCTGATTCTAGATGCTCTCTATGAAAGGAACTAAGAAATTATGTTTAGATGGCTCAGTGGTTAAGAGCACTGACTGCTGTTCTGAAGGTCCTGAGTTCAAATCCTGGCAATCACATGGTGGCTCACAACCATCCATAATGAGATCTGACACCCTCTTCTGGTGTGTCTGAAGACAGCTACAGTATACTTAGGTATAATAATAAATTTAAAAAATCTAAAAAAAAAAAAGAAATTATGTTTAAATAGCTTCTATTTGCTAATAGGAGATTGTTTATCTGTTTGAGACAAGGTCTCACTGTATATCCCTGGCTGGCATGGAACTCACTATATGTGTAGACAAGGCTGGTCTGGAATTCACAGAGACCAATCAGCCTCCCCAGTTCTGGGATTAACTGTGTGCATCACTATGCCTGGCCTAATGGGGGGTTTAAATGTTTAATTGAAAGTGGTTGTTCAGATAACTTGAAAATTCTGGGTTTATTTATCACCAGCAAAGAGTGGGGCAAGCTTTCTTTACTGAGCACATTATGTAAGCAGATGATAAAGGACAATGAAAATTTGACCTAAAATTTATCCTTTTTAGATGTATTTTATGTTTGTTTATGTATGTGTCTGTGTGTGTGTCTTTCAGAGAACCTGAGTTGGGTTCCTAGCAGCTATATCAGGCAATTTGCAAGAGGCTGTAACTCTAGCACCAAGGAATCTGATGATGTCTCTGTCCGGTCTTTATGGTCATCAATACATATGTGGCATATACTTACACTGATGCACATAAATACACTACAAAAATATTAAGAAGCTTTAAAAGTCCAATATTCCATGGATATATTTTAAAAATATATAAGTACCAGACTGTCTTAGGGTTTCTATTGCTGTGAAGAGACACCATGACCATAGCAACATTTTTTTAAGTGGTTATTTTTATGTGCATTGGGGTTTTGCCTACATATATGTCTATGTGCCAGATCCCCTGGAGCTGGACTTATAATAGATATTTGTAAGCTGCCATATGGGTGCTGGGAATTGAACTTGGATACTCTGGAAAAGCAGCCAGTGCTCTGAAGCAATAAGCTATCTCTCTAGTCCTGACCAAGGCAACTCTTATAAAGAAAACATTTAATTGGGACTAGCTTACAGTTTCAGAGGTTTAATCCATTATCATCATGGTGGCACTCATGCAAACATGGTGCTGAAGTAGCTGAGTGTATACATCTTGGTCCAAAGGCAGCAGAAGCAACCATATGTCACGTAGGAATTTTCAATAGGACATAGTTTATGAATATGAGACCTGCCCCCACAGTGACATATTTCTTCCCACAAAGTCACACCCACTCCAACAAGGGCACACCTTTTTCTTTTTTAAATTTCTTTAAAAAATTTTTTTTTAATTAAGATTTTATTTTTTTTTAAGATTTATTTATTTATTGTTATATGTAAGTACACTGTAGCTGTTTTCAGACATACCAGAAGAGGGCGTCAGACCTCATTACGGATGGTTGTGAGTCATCATGTGGTTGCTGGGATTTGAACTCAGGACCTTTGGAAGATCAGTCAGTGCTCTTAATCGCTGAGCCATCTCTCCAGCCCCCAAGGGCACACGTTCTAATAGTGACATTTCTTATGGGCCAAGCATTCAAACACATGAGTCTATGGGGGCCATACCTATTCAAAGCACCACACAGACCAATAATCTCCCTGCCCCCATTCTTTTTTTTTTTTTTTTGGTTTTTTGAGACAGGGTTTCTCTGTGTAGCTCTAGCTGTCCTGGAACTCACTCTGTAGACCAGGCTGGCCTTGAACTCAGAAATCTGCCTGCCTCTGCCTCCCAAGTGCTGGGATTAAAGGTGTGCACCACCACCGCCTGGCTCCCATTCTTTTAGAGAGAGAATCTCATTATGTAGCCTTGTCTGACTTGGAAATGGCTACGTAGATCTTCGGGCTTGCCTTGAATTCACAGTGATGCTCCTGTCTGTCTCCCCTCCCTTGATGGAATTAAAGGAAATCCACATACCTAATCATTTGTGTGTATGTGAGAGTGTGTGTGTATGTATATATGTATGTATGCATGTGTGTATTTATGTATGTGTGTATATGTATGTGTATGTATGTGTGTGTGTGTGTGTGTTTGTTTTTGTTTTTATTTCTCTGACACAGGGTTTCTTTCTATAGCTTTGGCTGTCCTGGAACTTGCTTTGTAGATTAGGCTGGCCTCAAACTCAGATATCTGCCTTCCTCTGCTTCCCTAGTGCTGGGACTAAAGGGACCACTACTTGGAATGTGTGTGTGTGTGTGTGTGTGTGTACACTTTTGGGGCTAGAGAGATGGTTCAGCAGTTTAAGAGCACAGCTACTCTTCCAGAGGACTCAGATTTAACTCCCAGAACCTACGTGGTAGCCCACAATGATCTGTAACTCTAATCCTAGGGATTTGACTCCCTGTTCTGGCCCCCACAGGCTTTGCATGAGTGTGACAAATAGACAAACATGCAGACAAAACATACACATAAAATAAAAATAAAGCTTAAAAATATTTACTCTTGGGTTAGAGCGATGACCCAGCAGTTAAGAGCACTGGTTCCTCTTCCCGAGTACCCAGGTTCAATCCCAAGCAACCACACAGCAAGCAGTTAACAACTATCTGTAATTCCAATTCCAATACTCTTTTCTGTGCAGACATACATGCAGGCTAAACATCCACACTGATAAAATAAATAAATCTTTTCAAAAATTTACTTTTATTATTTTTATAAATTGTGTGTGGGTGTGTGACCGTGAGTGTGTGTGAGTGTGTGAGTGTGTGTGTAGGTGCATGAAGAGTTGTTTGAGTCTGAAGTATAAGTGGTTGTGAGCTGTCTGATGTGGGTGCTGGGGACTGACAGCATTACATGCTCTTAATTATTTAGCCCTCTCTCCAGTCCCAGAAGTAATCATTAGTTTGAAAGGCACGGGTCTGGTCAGGCATGGTAGTGCAGGCTTATAACTCTAGAACTGGGGAAGGGAAGCTGAGCAGGAGGACCTTGAGTTCAAGTCTATGTGGGCTACACAGCAAGACACTGTTAAGGGGAGGGGCAGAAAAGAGGAGGAGGAGGAGGAAGAAGAAGAGGAAGAGGGGCAACAGAATCCTTTAGTGGGTAAAGGCACCTGCTGTCAGGCTGGTCCACCTTAGTTCAACCTCTGGTATCCTATGGTAGAAGAAGATAAGTGACTTCCACACATTGCTCTTTAAATGCATGCTAGGGCATGAATTCACCACTCAGCCCCAATAAATAAATAAAATGTAATAAAATAAATTAAAGGTCAAATTTTGTAGCTGGGATGACGGCTCTGTAGCTAACATGCTTGCTGTGAAAGCATGAAGGATTGAGCTCTGAACCCATCCCCCACACGCTTTTGGCATAGGGCCGGGCAGTGGTGGTGTATACCTTTAATCCCAGCCCTCCGAGGCAGAGGCAAATGGACCTCTGTGAGTTTAAAGGTAGCCTGGTCTGGGCTGGTAAGATGGCTCAGCTGGTAAGAGCACTGACTGCTGTTCAGAAGGTCCTGAGTTTGGATCCCAGCAACCACATGGTGGCTCACAACCACCTATAATGAGATCAGACGCCCTCTTCTGGTGCGTCTGAAGACAGCTATAGTGTATACTATAGTGTATTAGGTCAATCACTAAGTAATACACTATAGTAGTGTATTACTCCAGAGCGAGCAGGCAGGGCCAGAGAAAACAGAGGTCCTGAGTTCAATTCCTAGCAGCCACATGATGGCTCATGGCCATCTGTACTATACAGCTACAGTGTACTCATACACATAAAATAAATAAAATTAAATTAAAAAAAAAAGGTAGCCTGGTCTACAAAGCAAGTTCCAGGACAGCCAGAGCTGTGACACAGACAAACCCTGTCTCAAAAAAAAAAAAAAAAGCGGGGCTGGAGAGATGGCTCAGTGGTTAAGAGCACTGACTGCTTTTCCGAAGGTCCTGAGTTCAAATCCCAGTAACCACATGGTGGCTCACAACCATCCATAATGAGATCTGACGCCCTCTTCTGGAGAGTCTGAAGACAGCAATAATGTACTTAGAGCTCCTGTGATGGTGGTGAAGACAGGCAAGTCTAAGCCTTGCTGGCTAGCCAGCCTAGCTAAAATGGTACAGTAAGAGACCCTGCCTCAAAAAATAAAGTGGAGCTGGGCAGTGGTGGCGCACGCCTTTAATCCCAGCACTTGGGAGGCAGAGGCAGGTGGATTTCTGAGTTTGAGGCCAGCCTGGTCTACAGAGTGAGTTCCAGGACAGCCAGGGCTACATGGAGAAACCCTGCCTCGAAAAAAAAGTGGAGAAGAAGCTAGAGAAATGGCTCTATGGTTAAGGGCACTGGGCTTGATTCCTAACACATACACAGTAGCTAATGAGTAGTCTATAACTCTAATTCCAGGAAATCCCTCTTTTGACCCCTGCAGATAATAAACACATGTGGTATACAGGCATATATATGCAGGCAAAATGACCATAATCATAAATTTCTAAGTAAATAAATAAGGTAGAGAGCTGGCTATGGTCGCACACATATTTAATCGTAGCACTCTGAAGGTAGAGGAAGGAAGATTTCTGTGAGTTCAAGGCTAGCCTGGTCTACATAAGAAGTTCCAGTCCAGCCAGGACTACGATAGTAAGATCCTGTCTCAAAACAGCAACAACAACAACAACAATAATAATAAGCAAGGGAGAGAGTCACAGAGGAAGACCCTGAACATTGATCTCTGGCCTCCACATGCACATGCACAGGCGACTGCAACTGCACTCAGTTGTGCATAGCATACATGCACACGCATGCGCAAACTCACACACACACACACACACACACACACACACACACACACAAAGTTGTAAGTTGTGGGAAATTAATGGAGTTCTGAGTGAATCTGTCCTGTTGACATGGCCACACCCACGCCAAGTACCCCTGTGTCTTGTCTCAGACCTATGGAAACAGCAAATCTTTCACCAGCTGAGGCTCAGGGCAATGGCAAAGCCCTGGGCAAAGATTCTTGAATGTACAGAAAGGATTAACCACACCAACCGCGGCCTCCCCCTGGATGACGTCAGCCTGAGACTCCTCCCCTATGTAAATTGCTCACTGAAACTGGCTAACTAGTGCCTCCTTGTCCAGCTGTATGCAATAAACCGTCATAACTCAAGGCAGACGTATAGAATAAATGTGTTGAGTCTCCAGGCTGCCGCGGTGAGTGTGGCTCCATCACAGAGTATGGCCAACACGACCCCAGCCTTTTGGTTGGTGTGTTTGTAATCCTTCAACACCCCAGTTACATCGATCCCTAAGTGGTACAGAATACAGCAATAAATAAGGAATTTAAATTCTCCTATCCTCTTATTTAATAAGTTTTAAAAGTGTTGTCATTTCTTCTACAACCTCTTAAGGCACCTGCCCGAGATGTTCCTTTCATAGCCTCCACCAGGCCTCCAGGAGTTTCTTTTTTTTCTTAAATTGAAAATAGATCTTGCCAGGTAGTGGTGACATGTGCCTTTAATCCCAGCACACATAGGTACAGAGACATGTCGGCAAACACAGAAATTCCATAAAAAACACAAAATCAGAAACCATGATATGTAAGCAAAAAACTTTTAGGGTAAGAAAAGAAGAAAAGAAAATGCTCAGTCAAAGAATTGTGAGACCAAAACCAACCAAAAACCACAACCAAAACCCTCCCAAAATACCATTGAGTTGGTTTTATGTTCACCAGCTACTGCTGGGCCTAGGGCCTGCCCCTAAGAGTAGTTTGTATACCCAGTGAGACTCCATTGAATAAAACTGACGATAGCTCCTGGGTTAGGGATGTGGCCTTTGTCCACCTCCACTCTCAGCACGGGGCCTGGGCATGCTGCCACAGTCTGTGAGAGTTCCTATGTGCAACAGTCCTGCTGCGTTAGAAGGCCTTGTTTCCTTGATGTTCTCCGTCCTCTCTATTCTCTCCCTTCCACAATTCTCATTACAGTACCAGTCAGAGGTGCGTTTCAGAAAGAGCAACCGCTCTGCCTTGACAGGCAGAGTTGTTCTTCAGCTACTACAGGTTTCGCACTTGACCTTGTGACATGGTAGCTTCAAGGACCTGGCTCATACCATCTCTCCCAGCTTATCCAAGGGCTTCGCACTAACTCCACTGGCTGTGCTGCTTGGCAGGAGCTGTGGACAGCTTTCCCTTCTCTAAAACATATCATCCCTTAAAGTCCAACCAGAGTAATACTTCTGTAAGGCCTTCTCAAACTCATCCTGACCCCGAAGTTAACCTACTCCTCCTGCTAATTCTGGTAGTCTATCATTGCACTAGCATAGCATATCAAGAAAAGGGAGTTTTTGAGAATAAAAAAGGCATGTATGTTTGTTGAATGGAACTGACTTTGATGTACTGATCTAAGTAATCAGGAAGCAGAGATGGGATGCTTCCAGAGTGATTCACAGCTGCAAGGTGATCAAGTTTCTCCAGAGTAAACATAAATCTTACATTGCTGTAATCCTGGGGATTACCAGACTCTCTTGGAACAGCACACAAAAAACAAACACTCTCATATGCTAAATGAAAGGTAAAGAATTACTATTAGGCCTGAGGGATAGGAGACAAATTAATGAAAAATACTTTTCTATCATTTGTAGAGTACCTCTACTTAATGCAAAACACAGACATCCTGCTTCATCTTCAATCTTTTAGCAAAGACAAACAGAATAGAGGTGGCTTAATTCCAGCAAGATTAGTACCTATTCAACTTTATCACACAAGTAATAGGAAGGTAGAGTTTTCATTATATTTGAAATTATTTTGTAAAACAATTCATGCAAATGGTGCAATATTATCAATGCCCAAAAGTAGGAGGCATAACAATATAGGAAAAAAGTTGTGGTTTCAAATACAAAACTTCAGAACCTTCCTATAAGGATGTCCTTAGATATTTTTAAAAAAAACTGTAAGGCTCATTTTCTAGTATCCTACTCATTATTTTGTACATTGCAAGTATTTACATTTATTCTACACATTTCTTCATTGTTTGTCAACAGCAGCAAATAAATCTGAATAACAAGTCGGAATAAGACTAGCTAAGAGTAGGAAACGTCTGTGGTGGCAACGACATTGAATGACATCTAATTCTGAAACTTTTTCTATAATTAGGACCCAAGACACTTACCTAAACCACTCCTCTGGTCCTCATCATCCCCTCTCCTCCCTCCTCTTCTCAGACAGGGTCTCGCTATTTAGCCCAGGCAGTATGCTCTACCATGCTCACACTTCCAAACAGACAAACACATTTTTTATAAAAAGGTATTTAAAGACAGCAACCAGGCCCTTGTGCATGCTCATTACACACTCTACAACCCTAACCCCTAGTACTGTACTTACTTGTTTAATGACAGGGTCTCTATGCAGGCCTTGAGCTAGCAATCTCCCTGCCACAGTCTCTAAAGAGCTAGAGTAACAAGCATGTATACCATGACTTCCAGCTTAACTAATTTTAAAAATTACATTTATTTACATGGATGGGAACCCAGAAAGCAACCTGTGGAAGACAGTTCTCTCCTTTCATCATGCAGTTTCTGGGGGTCATGAGTGTCTTTACCCCAATCACCTTGCTAGCCTCTGATTTTTGAAAAAATCCCATGTCTATGTTCTGACTATAATTGTGAGATTCTCTCTCTTTTAAAAGATTTTTTATTTATTATATTAAGTACACTGTAGCTGTCTTCAGACTCACCAGAAGAGGGTGTCAGATCTTGTTACAGATGGTTGTCAGCCACCATGTGGTTGCTGGGATTTGAACTCAGGACCTTTGGAAGAGCAGTCAGTACTCTTAACCACTGAGCCATCTCTCCAGCTCCTCATTTTTCTTTCTGATGAATTGACTTACTAATTTATCATTGTGTGATATCTGTCTGTCTTTGGCAATATTCTTTCTCTTGAAGTGTACTTTATATAATAGTCTACTTTTTATTCTACTTTATTATAAAAGTTCTTAGAAATAAAACATCACACACCCAGGCTGGTCTATAAAGTGAGTACCAGGACAGCCAGAGATACACAGAAAAGCTCTGTCTCAAAAAACCCAAACAAAACACACACATACACAAATATATTCAATTTTTAGTGATGCTTGCTTTCTTTTACCATTACTACTGCCTATTTAACTATTTGTAATTCTTTAATTAAAAATTTTTATAGACAGTGGGTATGATTGTATATATTTTTAGTCCCAGCATTTGGGAAAGCAGAGGCAGATGGGTCTCTGAATTTGAGGCCAGCCTGGTCCTCACAGTGAGTTCCAGCCCAGCCAAGTCTATATAGATGAGACACTGTCTCAAAAATTATTTTTCTATAGACAAAATATTCTGAGACTTAAAGATTAATTTACATGCATGCATGCGTGTCTGTGTTCATGTACATGACCTGTTGTCCACTAAGGTCAGAAGACGACCAGGAGCTGGACTGAAGGCTGGTTATGAGCTACCTGCAGTGGATGAAAATCAAACTCAGGTCCTCTTCAAGCACTCTCAACTACTGAGCTCTCACTCTAGCTCCAGTTATGCTTCTTTTTAAAAGACAAGGCCTTGCTATAAAGTCTGGGCTAGTCTGAAACTATAGAATCCAGCCTGGCCTTGACTTTGTTCTGCATCCCAAGTATAGGATTATAGGCTTACCTTACCACATCCAGCTTAAACATTATATATTTTTAAGATTTGTTTATTTATTTTATGTGTATGAGTACGCTGTAGCTGTACAGATGGCCATGAGCCATCATGAGGCTGCTGGGAATTGAACTCAGGGTGTCCCTCTCGCTCCGGCCCCGCCTGCTCCTGTGTAATACACTGTAGCTGTCTTCAGATCTTATTAGGGGTGGTTGTGAGCCACCATGTGGTTGCTGGGATCTGAACTCAGGACCTTCAGAAGAGCAGTCAGTGCTCTTACCCGCTGAGCCATCTCGCCATACCTTGAACATTATTTTTAAATCATTTATATGAATTTGTTTTTTTAAAGATATTTATTATTTATTTATACATATACATATGTAAGGACACTGTTGCTGTCTTCAGACACACCAGAAGAGGGCATTGGATTCCATCATAGATGGCTGTAAGCCACCATGTGGGAATCGAACTCAGGACCTCTGGAAGAGCAGTCAGTGCTCTTAACCACTGAGCCATCTTTCCAGCCCATGAGTCTGTCTTAAAACTGGAATATTTACTCCATTCATACTTAGATGAAATTTGGCTGCATTTAGTTTGTCAGGATTCAATAATTCTCAGAATTCTGTTTTTTTTGTTGTTGTTGTTCTAGTCCTGTCTGGCTTGGAACTTGTAATGGAGACCAGGCTAGCCTCGAACTTCCATCGATTTTCTTGCCTCTGCCATCTGAGTATGTATGCCACCTCAGCTAGTTTCAGAATTCAATTAGTTATTGCCAATTTAGCTATGTCTCTTCAATTTTTTCTGCTTATAAAGAACAAACATTTATTTTAAAGATTTATTTATTTTATGTATATAAGTACACACTGCAGCTGTACAGGTAGTTGTGAGCCTTCATCTTGTTGTTGGGAATTGACTTTAGGACCTCTGCTTGCTCTGGTTGGCTCTACTCCCCTCCCTCAGTCCCTGCTCGTTCTGGCCCAAATATTTATTATTATAAGTAAGTACACTGAAACTGTCTTCAGACGCACCAGAAGAGGGCGTCAGATCTCATTATGAGTGGTACGAGGGTTGTGAGCCACCATGTGGTTGCTGGGATTTGAACTCAGGATCTTCGGAAGAGCCATCTCACCAGCCCAAGAACAAACATTTCTCACTGTTCTAGAAGCTGATAATATATGAGCAAGACTGTAGCTGACAGTGTCTGTCAGCAGGCTCTCTGGTTTATTGATGGAGTCTTCTGTGTCCTCAATGGTAGGACTTACATTTTACTTAGTAGCTATATTTACAGTCCATTTAAAGCAAAATGCTACAGCAGTTCTCAGAGAATCTGAGAATCCTGAGCTTGCACAGCTCCATGAATATCTTCCCTGCTCCACCATAGCTATTAATGTCATACAGATCTTTACTTACTTTACAAAGCTACCTTGGTATACCATAATAAAAGATTTCTGGGTCCAGGTGCCCATGCTGCAGTGCTCGAGTCCTGCTTACCACAGCCAAAGCTCTGGGTTTCATTCCTAACACTGCAGTTAAACAACAGAAAAAGAAAAACTAAAACATGTTTCTTTGGTAAATTGATAAACATAAAATAAAGACACAGAAACAGATCTACTATCTTTCCAATAAAGAATTTTTTTTCGAGACAGGGTTTCTCTGTGTAGCCTTGGCTGTCCTGGAACTCACTCTGTAGACCAGGCTGGCCTCAAACTCAGAAATCCGCCTGCCTCTGCATCCCAAGTGCTGGGACTAAAGGCGTGCACCAGCACTGCCCGGCTGTAGATTTTTTAAAATGCTGCTTTGATTACATTTACAGTGGTCAAAGGACAACTTTCCAGAGTCAGCTCTCTCCTGTGGGTCCCAGGCATCAAAACTCAGACTGTCAGCCTTGCTAGTCAGCACCTTTAGCTGCTGAGCTTGTATTGTCTTTTAAAGTAATTTTAAAAGATTACTTCAATGTTTTTGAACCTTATTATTTAGCCCAGGGTAGCCTTCACTATGTAGCCTGCCTCCTGTAGGGCTCATAAGTGTATACCACTCTTGATTTACAGGAATGAAATCCGAAGGTTTGTATCTGTTAGGCAAGTACTCAATCAACTGGGACATATATATATGGATTATATGTCCATATATCTTACTTCATAGCTAGCCACACCTGGTCTTAAATTTGTGGTGACCCTCTAGCTTCTGCCTACTATGTGCTTGAAGGAGAAATATGCACCATCAACATTCAGAATTATATCTTAGCTATTTTTCAATAATCTTTTCTTTTCCCTTCTTTCTTTCT
>NW_022196912.1:69750123-69755788 GCF_008632895.1 Mastomys coucha
TCTCATGTAGCCCAGACTGGCCTCAAACTTATGATGTAGTTTCCAGGCCTGCCAACGGTACATAGTGAGATTCTGTCTCAACAAAAAAATTAAAGGTCTTTATGTGACAACCCAGGCAACAGATGCTCAAGTACTACAAAACTCTACCATATACTTTTCTCAGAACTAGTACAGGTAGCATGGTGTAGTGGAGCATGCTGGTTATTCCAGTGTTTGGGAAGTTGAGGCAAGGCACAATGACTTATTAAAGTAAGTCTTGGGCTATACAGAGATTCTATCTTAAAACAAGTAAGCCAGGTTTGGTGTGGGATGCCTGTAACTCTAGCACTTATGAGGTGGGAGCCTGAGGACCAGGAGTTCAAGGACACCTTCCTACATATAGTGAGTTTGAGGTTAACCTGAGCTGTGTGCAATGTCTTAAAAAATAATAATCATGAAGTTATAGATATTTCAACACTATGGGTAATATGACTTTATTTTACTTCAAAATTACTTGGAAGCAAAAGGCCAGCTCTCACTACTCACACATCAAGACACCCAAAATGTTAAAAAGTTATGGGCATTAACTATATTCTATATTTGTGTTTGTGTATGTGACTATGGAGGCCAGAGGTCAGTATTCAGTTCAACTGCTTCTCTCTTAGTTTTTGAGACAGGGTTTCTGACTGAAACTGGAGCATCCAGATCCTACAAGGCTGGCCTGTCTCCAGCTTCCTAGCACTAGGATTACGGTACATACAGGTATGCCTGGCTTCTACAGGGGTGCATAGTAAGCACTTTGCAGAGTCATCCCTAGCACTCTGTATGATATACTTCTAAAAGAAGATGTTCTCTATCAGCTAATTAGTACTTAAACTATGAGATAAAGTAGAACTGTTATAAAAATAGAACCAGTGATCTTCAATAAACCAGTCTACTCCCTGCCTTAGCTTTCTAAGTGCTGGGATTACAGGTGTGTGTCACCACACCAAGCTTTTTTATGCCTTAAAAAAAAAATCTACTTAACTATTAAAGTCAAGTGGTGAGATGGCTCATCTGTGAAGAGCATTTGGTGCTCTTGCAGGGGACCTGGATTCAGTTCCCAGCACTATACTGTGGCTCACAGCCACCTATTACTCATGTGCCCTCTTTTGGTTTCCCTAGATACCAGGTACACATATGGCACACATACATATATGCAGACATGCATACACATAAAATCAAAACAAATACCTTTTTAAAGGTAAGTGGTTTAAAACTTTTTACATTTACATACCATTTTTGTTTTTACAAAGCATTTCCAGGACCACCTGGAAGCACAAAACTCAAGTTTGACTCCCAGGACTGCAAAAGCACTTATTTCTACATTTGATACTCAGATGCTAGATATAGTAGACATTATCTTTCCCTACATTATGACTCAACCACTCTGAAACTCACCAGGTGTCATGTTGTACATCTTTAATCCCAACAGAGACAAGCAGATCTCTGAGTCTGAGGCCAGCCTCGTCTACAGTGAGTTCCAGGCTGGCCATAGTGATAGGGAAGGCAGTATAGTATCTCAAATAAAGCAAAATTAAAACCTTAAACCTGTGCTATCTGAAAAGTAAGTCACATTCAGAGGTCCTCACAATTTGTTTGTACAGGATCTTGCTTTGTAGCTTTGGCCTGGACCTTGTTATATAACTCAGACTAGTCTCAAACTTGCATTGATTCTCCTGACTTAATTTCCTGAGTGCTGCCAGGCAGTGGTGGTGCATGCCTTTAATCCCAGCACTTGGGAGGCAGAGGCAGGCAGATTTCTGAGTTCGAGGCCAGCCTGGTCTAAGAGTGAGTTTTAGGACAGCCAGGGCTATTCAGAGAAACCCTGTCTTGAAACAAACAAACACAAAAACAACAACAAAAATTTCTTGAGTGCTGGTATTTTAAGCTTGCACCATGACACCAGTCTTTCAGTGGCTTTTATATTCAGAGAAAAGTGAATGTTCATGGCATTTAGTATAGCCTAATACTAATTTCGCAAAGATAGGACCTAACAACAGAAGCCCCCTCCTCCCATTTATTTATTTGTGTGTATGTGTGAGTATGTGGAAGTCAGGACATCTTTTGGGAGTTGATTCTCCTAACATGTGAATTCAGATCAAACTCAGGAAGTCAGACTCAGTGACAAATGCCTTTTCCCAATGAGCCATTTAGCCAGTTCTAAGGTGAGTTTTGTTTGTTGGTTGTCCGGTTATTGTTTGTTTTCCATAGTCTAGGCTAGCCTCAAACTTACTATAATCCTCCTGCTTCAGCCATTAAGTGCTAAGATTACAGGTACATGCCATATCTGGCTTAAGATATTTTTTTTATAAGAGGGAAACAACCTTGACATTGATAGCTGAGACTATCTTTAATGAGAAAACCATTTTCAAAAGATCCCATACAGGCTAGAGAGATGGCCCAGAAATTTAGAACTGCTCTTTCAGAAGACGTGGGACCTTACACTTACCTGGCAGCTAGCAACTATCTGTAACTTCAATTCCTGAACCTGCTCTATAAACCAGGCTGGTCTTGAACTTGCACTGATCCTCCTGTCTCAATCTCCTGAGTGCTTGGACCTCTGCAGGTACCAGGCACTCACACTGCACATAACATAAATCAGGTAAAACACCCATACACATAAAACAAAAACAAATCAATCTTTTTAAAAGGATAATGCTGGCGACATCATTATATATAGAAAATGACAGGTAGGAATCAGTTTAGGACAAATGCCAACTGTACCATTTGTCTGAAAATGCTAACATTGCTATAATACTCAGTGACACTTTTTTTTTAAAATCACATTTTTTTTTTTTTTTTTTTTTTTTTTTTTTAAGTCACGTAACCTAAGCTGGCTTGGAATTCACTATGTACCTGGAAAAAGATCTTGAAGTGCTGATCCTATTTCTGAAACTCCTTGAGTGCTGGGATTTCAGATATGTGCCATCAAGCCTAATTCTCAAATTGGGATTTCTAAAATCATA
This sequence comes from Mastomys coucha, assembly GCF_008632895.1. Lineage (NCBI taxonomy): Eukaryota > Metazoa > Chordata > Mammalia > Rodentia > Muridae > Mastomys > Mastomys coucha. Next base: position 69,753,111 of record NW_022196912.1, read on the forward strand.
TCTACTATTATTATGTTTCTGTGTGCATGATGTGTGTATGTGCACACATATGTGCCACTATGTAAGTATGGAGGTCAGAGGACAATGCTACAGGGTGCCTTTGCTCCTTCCTGTTTTTTTGTTTTGTTTTTTGAGACAGGGTTTCTCTGTATAGACCTGGCTATCCTAGAACTCACTCTGTAGACCAGGCTGGCCTCCAGCTCAGAGATCCGCCTGCCTCTGCCTCCCAAGTGCTGGGATTAAAGGCGTGCACCACCACTGCCCGGCTGCTCCTTCCTCTGTTAAGTGGGATGTGCTCAGGTGGCCAGGCTTCCATCAAGTCTTTATCTACTAAGCCATCTCTCTGGCCTGAAACAGGATTTCTAAAAGAAAGCAAATTAACTAAATCCTGAAAAGGGTTGCAGATAATGTTGCCTCTTTAATCCACAATCTTAGTTTTTCAACTTTCAGTGTTTTAAATGGAAGTAAACACATCTCAACAGCTTTAAATATTTTCATGTATTTTATTTTTAAAACACTTTAATTTTGCAAGCTAGCAGTAAAATATTGCCCTCAATATTTTACTAATTAGCACCGTATAGCTTTTAAAGCTAACTGGAACATTGTTTTACTGTAAATGACTGTAAAATAAGATGTCAAGTTAGTCTCAACATAAAATCATAAATTAAATCATTTTTTTGGCTCTAGGCACATATGTGTACTTTAAAGATGAATTTAACTACATTAATGTATTTGGCCAATCTAAAACTCAAAGTATAATAGTTTAAAGCAGCATTTAATCTCTAAAATTATTCTAAAAAAGCATATAAAGAAATTGAGAAATCAGCTATAAAAACAAAAGGTCACCCCTTTACTTTTTAGACATCACTTAATATTTGGAAGAATAACAAAAACAACTTAGTGAAAAGGTCCTTTGGTGCAAAGATCAGTTAAATATATGGTTAGTACACATTACCATTCTCATGCTTTGCTCATCATCAGCCTTACCAAAAGGCGGCAGAAAGGTTGAGAGCAACCCACAGCAGCAGCTGGAAGGCTGGAATAAAGCTGCTTAGTGCTGAAAAGACCCCGGGGCATTTGTGTGGTTTTAAATGGAAGCCTAGACACTGAACCACTATGTCAATGTTCTCAGCTGAAAAAAACAACTTTCCAAAAGGTAGAGAAAAATTAATTAGACCCAAATTACTTCCACATATTTTAAAAAAGGATATTTTCATTTCCTATATTCTGATAAGAGCATTCTTCAGAGCTATGGTATTAGAGTCCAGAGCCACAAATGACTGCTCACTAGCACGCCTGTCTTACATACCGGTAGAATCAAGTCCAGTTTTGCCATCTGTGGATGACTATGACAAGATACAAAAGCATGTGTTTGCCATAAATAGCTCTGGCTAATAGCAAAGAGTGCACACTGAGCGGATCAAATTCTCTATAAGGAGAAAGCTCTGGACCACAGCCAAATTCCATTACTAATATTTAAGACTGCTATACTATTTTTTTCCCCAATTCATTTTGGCAAAGATATTACGGAATTGTGGCTGAAACAAACATTCCTAAACATCACAATCATCATTAAACCTTTGAATGACATTTTATAAATTATTTTCATTATGACCAAGTAATAAAAACACCCTACTTATACTACTCAGTTATTTGGTAATGTAACTCTGGATTAATATCCTAATTTACTTAGAGAACAAATAAGATACTGGAGTATGTCAAAGTGCAAAAAAAATTTTTTTTCTGATCTCCATATTTTTAACATAAACATTTATAAAATTATCACTCTCTTAATGATTGTATACAAGTGATTTTAAGATGTTTTTAAACCAAAGATTAAAGGAGAAAAATTCCAAATACCAGTGCAGAGCTTAATCAGTGTTTACCCTAAAATTTCACATAACAATTTGCAAAATTTCCAAGGAAAACAAGGCAACATTCTGTAATCTGCCACAATTTTTATTGCAACGTGGCCACTTTTGTGAGGGTAGGGAGTTTGATCTCAAAACAATGTTCCATTTAAGGCTCTTTTATACAGAAATTGCCATCATGACTGATATTCAAAATATCTGTAGTGTTTCAAGACTCATATGGTAAACATAAAACTCCTATAATTATACAGTAGTGTACACTCATTGGGAAACCAAAGACATCAACACAACTATTTCTTTGAAGAAGAATGAACATTGAGATACTAGGATAAATTGATGACAGGTAATGAAACTTAATTGGCATTCTTTATAAGGGATTAAACAAATTACAAAAAAAAGTGCTTTTAACGAATAGTGTTAAATCTGTGCTGCCATGTCACAAAAATAGGCTTGCCAAGGCAGGTGAGGTGTATGAATGCTCCAGTGCCTCAGAGAACTGTAATCAAGTGCAACTATAAATAATACTGAAACAAGTTTCCCATATGACCAGTGGATAATACTTTCAAGGCATTCAATTAGCTTACCCTTTGTAGTACTCTAAGTTATTCACATTGACAATCACATCCATTGTAGTGCTCACTGCAAGGAAGGCATGTAACCAGTTGTTTTGGCTAAAATAAGACAGGAAGGCATTCCTTGGGATCTACAGAAAAGTAACCGTATGAAACAGTCTAATGGCAATACTGACAGGCTTCTTATATTCACTCATTCATTGTGTTGAACGGGACCAGTGGAAAGGGAATAAAC
>NW_022196912.1:69755798-69756028 GCF_008632895.1 Mastomys coucha
AAAAAAAACAAAACCTAATACAATTCCAGTGGACTGAGCTGGAGAAATAAATGTAAGCCCCTTAAGATCAAATGGCACTTGGCTATTATTTTATAGTGGCTTTCCTTCAAGGGAAACTACAACACTGCCTCCCAGTTTCTCTCCCAGTGTCGAGCGGTCCTTAATATCGTCCAAGCCATTTACTTGCCACTCATGTTTAATACCTAAAAAGAAAAAAAAAAACAACACCC
>NW_022196912.1:69756054-69782937 GCF_008632895.1 Mastomys coucha
TTTTTTTTTTTTGTACAAAACAGTCAATGTTGGTACCTGTAAATTTCTTTTTAATGGCATCTTTAGAGCTAGCATAAATCATCTTGCTTTTTAACGGTGCACTTTCAGGAGCCCTATGGGGGAGAAAATGTTGAATTTCAAAAGAAAAACAGGCAAAAACTGACTATGATAATAATAATCCTTGCATTTTTAAAAGTACTTTTTTCTTTTGTTTTTACACACCAGAATATAAATACTAGGTCTTCTTTCTTAGACTCTTTTGTTTCGTATGTGGCATCGTACAAAGCATATCGGCAATCATTCAGAGGTAGCAACTTCACAAAAGATGTGTAGGGGTCCTCTACAGTATCACCAATGTCACCCACCAAGATCTGCTTTGCTTCCTCTACAATTATTTGTCTTTTGTCATCGCTTAAGCAGAAGAGAACTGCTTTCTTTCTTTTCTTGATCTCCTCCTGTGTAGAAGATTTTCTTACTTTCATATCATTAAAGACTTTGATGACTTCATCGTTCACTGTAACTCCAGATGCCTGAAAACAAACAAAGGGTGGCAACTTTGAACAAGGATTCTGGTTTTAACCCAAACCGTCGGCTAACAAGGCTTCAACTTCAGTCTGGCCAGACTATTAAAAACTGCACCAAACAACGTAAGCAGTCCTACTAGATCTGTCACATTTAAATATCGGAAGAAGATACGGTTAAGATGTCTAACTCACACTGCCCATTCATCCTTCTTAAAAGGAGTTCGGAGAGAAACGCTAACGGGAGGTGGGAAGGGACAAATAAGAGTTGAGCCATGCCCGAAATGTTTCCTATTTCACGGGGTGATGTCAGAGCTTCAGGAGCAAGCAGCAAAAATACCTTCTGTATTGTGTCAACTCTGCAGGCCTTAAAAAACACTCCAGGATTTCAGTTAACGCTTCTACTATTTTTTTTTTTTCTTTAAAGCCGTCTTAGCCACTGCTGCTTCCACATAAGGAAAGAGAATCAAGTGTAAACTCCAACCGGCTGCGGCTACAGCAAAAACGCCCCACCGCCCATTGGCAGCCGCTTTGAAATTAACGGGTCCGGTGAAAAGGCTTCCCATTGGCAGCCGCTTTGAAATTAACGGGTCCGGTGTAAAGGCTTCCTACGGCGAGAGAGCGTTTTAAAAGAGGCTTCTACGGCTCGATCTTCTCAGAACGGTGCTATGGTCGGCCTCCTAGACCCTCACTCACCCAGAGGCTTCTGGACTCGTACCAACCTTACGGCGCGCGAGTTAAAAAACCTTATGCCGCGCAGGGCTGAGCGGCACGCGGGGCCGTGGCCCATGGAGCGACCCTCTCGCGCCAGGCCCGCGCCCGGCCCTCCCGCCTGAGGACTCCGAGCGGCCGCAAGTCAGCGCCCGCCTGCCGCAGGGCCTCGAGCCCCCAGCCCGCAGCGCGGAAGCGCCCACCGCACAGGCCCAGGCAGGGTAAGATGGCGGCCGCGCAGGGGTCCGCGCCGCGCCTAGCATCCCCCGCTGGCGCGCCCACCTTACCATAGTGCCCGCGGCTGAGGTGGCTGCGGCGGTGGCGGTGGCTGGGGCTCCGGCTCGGTAGCACTTGGACGAGAAGAAGGAGGGGCCGGCAGCGGGCGGCAGAAAGTGCAGGGCACGCCGGGAGCTGCAGCCGGGCGGGCGGGCGGGCTGGAGGGCCGCAGGGCGGGCGGGGAGGTCACGTGGTCCGATCCCGCCCCGCCCCCGCCTCCTGCCGGCCCGCCCGCCGGCTCGTGTCCTCCGCCTGACCCCCGAGCTCCAGAACCGCTAGTAGAACAACGCCCCGGCCGGCGGGAGCCCCGAGACTGGTAGCGATCAGGTTCGCGGGCTCCGGGCGCTGCTCCGGGGTTGCGATGTGAGGAAACGGGGTGTGGTGGTCGGGTAGAGAGCTCTTGGCTTCATTCCCCTGCGCTTTCCATGGAAAGGGTCAAGATTGTAAGATTTCGAGTCCTTTGGGGGAAGCCCCAGCTTTGAATGAATCGTTAAGATCTTACTCTTCTTTGTGTGTTTGAATTGAGACAGGAGCTCGTTTGGAGCCTTTGCGGGTCTCTTGATGCATGAAGTAGCTGCAGATGACCTTGAACCGATCATACCTTCATTCTGCAGGTCTGGGGATTCCAGGCAAGCACCACCTCCCTGGGCTTAGGCGCTCCCCACCCCTCTTATCGCTAAAATGAGAACAAACACACTCTAAGTATTATTACCTCACTGACTGAAGTACTAAGCACAGGCGGGACGAGAAACAGGATTGTTGGCTTACACCTGGAATCCTGCAAGAAGAGGGAGAGGTCACAAAGTGCTCTGGACACCGTGGTCAGAATCCTAATCCAAGGAAAACCAGAAGCTGCTGGAGTTACACGTCTTTTTCCCCTGTAAATGGGATGTATTGAGATTACCAGAGAAATACATGTTTATATGTGGAGAGAAAAGGCCTTACGCATTTGATTTGGTAATTGTGTTGAAATGTGTGTGTGTGTGTGAGTGAGTGAATACTTGTGCTGTAGCACACATGAAGAGGTCAGAAAGACAGTTTATGGGAGTCGTTTCTCCTCTATATGGGCCCTGGGAATTAAACTTAAGTCATCAAGCTTTGGCAGTACCCTGTCCCCATGCCAGGCAGTACACAATGAGCCACCTGTGACTTCAGCTCCAGGGACCCTGACTCCCTCTTCACAAGCACCTGCACCTGTGCACACACAGAAAAAAAAAAAAATCTAAAAAAAAATCCTTTTATTTTTACTCAATGTACATGTGGGTGTATCTGCATGAAAGTCTGCTATGTGTGGTGTGCAGGTGCCCTTAGTAGCCAGAAAAGGGTTATCACTGGAGCTAGAGTTGCAGACCGTTGTGAGCTGCCTGATGTGGGTGCTGGGAACCAAACCTGGGTCCTCTGTTAGAGCAGAAAGTGCTCTTAAGTGCTGAGCTATCTCTCCAGCCCCATATATATATTATATAATCTCTGTCTCTGTCTCTGCCTCTGTGTGTGTGTGTGTGTGGTGGGGTGTTTCAAGACAGGGTTTCTCTTGTGTAGCCTTGGCTGTCCTGGAACTCAGTCTGTAGACCAGGCTGGCCTCAAACTCAGAGATCTGCTTGCCTCTGCCTCCCCAACACTGGGATTAAAGGTATGCTCCACCTTTTTATTTATTTATTTTTATTTAAGTATACACTTTTTTCATGTTTTTAATAACACGAGCAGTTGTAATAAAAATGAAGGCTCATGACAACACCTTCTTATAGTTTGTTATTCTTAAGAAGGAGTGCTTCCTGGGATGGGGGAAGGATTGTGGGAGGGGGTTACTGGGAGGGGGGCAGTGAGCAGGATGTAAAGTGAATAAGGAAAAAAGAAAAATTTAAAAAAGAAAGAGGGCTTGCTTTTAGGAATTGTATAATGAAGTCCCATGCAGGACAGCTGGCATTAAATAAACAAGCCAAGAGTAGAAATCTACTATCCTGGTAAAGCCTATTGCTGACCCAGTGCAACTTGTCCTTTAAAAATTTATTAATATTTTTTGAGACGGTGTTACTACATGTGTAGCACTGACTTGTCTGCATTTGTTATGTAGACCATGTTAGCCTACAGAGATCTGCCTGCTTCTGTGTCCTGAGTTCTGGGATTAAAGGTGTACTGACCTGTTTTATTAGTTGTTAACATTATGACTTACACATCTCATCTGTTATCATCTCCCTCTGCCTTCTGAAGCTTTGGACCTCACATGGTTATTTGTCAGTTATTGGTGTTATTTCCTGAGGTACTAGAGTTCTTTTCAGAGAATTCTTGCCTAGGCCTGTATCTTGCAATATTTTTCCTATAGCAATTTCAAAGTTTGGAGTCCCACATGAAGGTTTTAGACCCGTCTTAAGTTTGTTGTGTCCATGTAGAGTGAGACCATCCTCCTTTATGTGGAAATCCAGCTTCCCAAGATCATTTGCTTAACAACCTTTCCCCCAAAGTATCTCAAGTTCTTTTCATTGAGATTTTATAGATTTTTATTTTATATGTATGAGTTGTTTGGCCTGTATGTATCATCTCTGTGCACCATGGAGATCAGAGAGGGCTCCAGTTCCCCTAGAACTGGAGTGACAGATGGTTGTGAGAGGACATGTGGGTGCTGGGGATCAAACCCAGGTCTTCTGGAAGAACGGCAGTGCTCTTAATTGCTGAGCCATCTCTCTAGCTCCCCAATCTATGTATGTGACATCTTTGCCCAAATTAGACAACTGTAGTTGGGTTTCTTTTTGGACCTTGTATGTCTACTTGTGTTTGATGTTTTATTTCTGTGACAGACCAAGTATTTGAGACCAAGTCTTCTAATAACTCCAGAATTACTCGTTGTCCTTGAGTCTGCCATTTATAGTTTTGTAAATAATGTCATTGAATTTTAAGGTGCGTAGTATTGATTGCTTTTGTTAACATAAGCATTTTTGCAATATTAAATCTTCTAGTCTGAGCATGGGGCGGGATCCTCCTATCTTCTGGGATCTTCTTTAGCTTCTGCAGTGTCATGAAGTTTTTATGGTAGAGGCCTTTCATCTCCTTGACTAGGTTTATTCCTTGGCATTTATTTGTTTGAGAGTGATTAGAGCACTCTAGAGGCAGAGGCTGGTGGATCTCTGATTTTGAGGCCAGCCTGGTCTCTCTCTCCCTCCTCTCTCTCTCTCATCAAAAAAAATGAAATCTTATTTTTAGATTATCTTATTTTATATGTGTAAGTATTTTGCTCCCATCTCTGTATATTCACCATGTGCTGACCTGGTGCCTGAGGAGGTCAAGAGAGGGCGTTGGTCCTGGAACTGGAGTAATGGAGTTAGGAGGCACTATGCTGGTGCTGGGAATTAAACTCAGGTCCTCTGCAAGAGCAAGTGTTCTTAACCACACCAAGCCATCTCTTTAACACCATATTTATTTATTTTTAAAGATTTATTTTATGTGTATGAGTGTTTTGTTTGCAGGTATACATGCCCGCCACACATATGCCTTGTGCCTTGAGAAGTGAGAGGTGAGTGCCATATTTTCTAGAACCAGAGTCACAGATGGCTGCAAGGTGCCCTGTGGATGCTGGGAACGGAGCCTGGGACCTCTGCAAGAGCAACTGTCTTAGGGTTTCCATTGCTGTGAAGAGACACAGTGACTAAGACAACTTTTATAAAGGACAACATTTAATTGGGGCTGGCTTACAAATTCAGAGATTTAGTCCATTGTCATCATAGTGGGAACCATGGCTGCCTACTGGGTGCTGGAGAAGGAACTGAGAATTCTAAATCTTGAGCCTCAGGCAGTCAGGAGAAGACTGTCTCCCAGGCAGCCAGGAGGAGGTCTCAAATCCCACCCTTACCGTGACACACTTCCTTCAACAAGGCCATACCTATTTCAACAAAGCTACAAATATGTAGGGGGCCAAGGCCCAGCCCACACATGGTCTTTTGTTGGTGGTTCAGTCTCTGTGAGCCCCCATGGCCCAGGTTAGCTGACTCTGTAGCTTTTCTTGTGGTGTCCTAGACCCCTCTGGCTTACTCAATTCTATGCTGTGTTTTTTTAATTATTAGTAAAGGATTATTTATTTATTTTATGTATATGAGTATACTGTAGCTGTCTTCAGACACACCAGAAGAGGGCATCAGAGCCACCATGTGGTTGCTGGGAATTGAACTCAGGACCTCTGGAAGAACAGTCAATGCTCTTAACAGCTGAGCCATCTCTCCAGCCTGATGTGTTTGTTTTAAATAGCTAAATAGTATTCCATAATGTAGATATACTTAGTCTAGAGATTAAAACAAAAAGGGCATTCCTCTGTCAGAGCCCATCCCATTCACTGAGTTATTTTTTCACTTATCCTGAATAAATCTGTTTGCTTTGCTCATTCCTCATCTACATTTCTTTATTAGTCTTGGGTGTGACACAGCAAACTCATGGAAACACTAGTCCAGGGTGGCTTTGGTGGCCGTCTGCTACCCTAGCTCTGAGTTAAGTTCACCAGAAGGTGAGAAAACCTCTCTTGTTTAAAAACAAATGAATCCACAACAAAACTCCACACCACATTATTCCCAACCTTTCACTTTCCTTAATCTACTGTTTATTCTGCTAAAAGAAAGAGGAGGAGGAGAAGGAGGATGAGGAGGAAGAAAGGAAGGAAGGAAGGAAAGAGAAAGAAGGAAAGACAGACAGACAGACAGACAAGGAAAGACTTTCCCCAGTATGCAAACACGCTCCCCATGTAAAGAAGCCGGGGAGAGGAGACCTTTGGGCCTGCTGATGTACCATCTGTCTCTGGGCTCTGTTTTGTTTGGCTTTTTGTTGCTTTTTGTTTTTAGGAAGGCTCTCACTATGTAACCCTGGCTGGCTTGGAACTCCCAAGGTAAACCAGGTTAGCCTTGAAGTCAGAGATCTATCTGCCTCTGCCCCTCTGCCCCTCTGCCCCAGAAGTGCTGGGCTTAAACATGAGTGCTGCCAGTCCTGGGTAGGTCTGTTTTTGAGCACTTCCTTTCAGGGTCCCCCTTCCGCTCTAGCCTGGAAAAGAAGGTTTGAACAGCTCTGGAAAGAACAGGTCTGTTGACATCAGGAGTGGGATTCCAAAGATGTTAATGAGCCTCCCAGGATGACTTTAACCACTATGCAAGCCTGTTCCCTTCTCCTTAGATGTAGCTCCTATCGCCCATGCTCTATGTTTATTTCCCCAATGCATTTTTGTCTCCACACATATTTTACATTACAATGACACCTTGCTGCCACCCCATTGACTATAAGCTACTTAAGGATTTGAATCCTCCTCATCTTTGAATTTCTAGAGGATGGCACACAGTAAGTGCTCAGGAGATGCAGAAATACTAAAGTTAAACTCATTTAGTGCTACAAAGAGGGAACCTGGGACTGGAGATGTATTTTATTTGATAGAATGTTTACCTAGAATATACAAAGCCCTGGTTTGATCCCCAGTATCCAATTGTGCTGTACCTGTTAGCTATCCTCTGTCAGGTATAGAACAACAACCCCAGCACTTGGGAGGCAGAGGCAGGAATAGCAGATATTCAAGGTCATTGTCAGCTACATAGAAAGTTTAAGGCTATCCTGGGCTACATAAGACCCTGCTTCCAAAAAAAGGGTGGTGGGTGTGGGATTCCTGGAACAATGACTCAGTGGTTAAGAACACTTCACTTGCTTCTTGTACAGATCCAGGTTCAATTCCCAGCACCCAATATGATGATTAGTAACTCTCTGGAACTCCAGTTACAGAGGATCTGAGTGACTTTGGGCATCAGGCATATGCATATGCATGTGGTACACATAGATACAGGTGAGACACTCATATAACATCTAAAAAGTTATTTTGTGTTGTTTGAAAGAGAACAACTGGGTATGATGGCTTGTACCTGTGATCCCAGCACTTTTCTTTGGTTTTTAAAGACAGGGTTTCTCTATGTGTCCCTGGCTGCCCTGGAACTTGCTCTGTCAAACAGACTGGTCTCAACTCAGAGATCTGCCTGCTTCTGCCTCCCAAGTGCTAGAATCAAAGGCTTGTGCTACTATGCCCATCTTGATCCCATTAGTTAGGAGGCAAAGGCAAGAAGATTGCTGCAAGTTGAAAGCCATTCTGTTCTACCTAGTCTACATAGCAGAATACATATGGGTCTACATATGTTCTACATAGTTTTAGACCACCAAGAGCTGCATATGGAGACTGTTTAGAAAGCACCTCAAACTCAAACCCAGTCTTTTATCCAATTGTGCTGTACCCATTAGCTGTCCTCTGTCCATAACTCCTCTTTGCACAATTCTCAGCCTCTGTTACCACTATGCCACCCTGAGGTCATTTTAAAAGCCACATCATCAAGTACTTGTGAAGTGATGGTCTCACCCACTCACCCACTCACATGAAGTAGAAATGAAATAAACTGACCCTTATTCCATCTGAGGACCCAGATAAAGTTTGCTCAAGATTCTTTAGAAACTGGGAAAGGTGAATATTCTCTAGTGAACATTCTCCCAAGAAACAATCAAGATGGAGAGCTTATGACAGGTTAAAACTTTAAAAATCATTTTTAAGATCTTTCAGACATGATGAATCTGAGCTAGGCTATGTGCCAAAAGCCTCTTAATTCCAGCTCCTTGGGAGGCTGAAACAAGAGGATTGCCATAGGTTCAAGGCCGGTGCACACAGTGAGCTCCCAATCACTCTAGACTGAATTGTGACATTGCCTCACCACCCCGCCCCCCAAAAAAAAAGAAAGAAAAGAAAAAGGATGAAGGATGGATCTGGAGGATTCTATTATTGTTTTTAACTTTGTGTGTGTGTGTGTGTGTGTGTGTGTGTGTGTGTGTGTGTGTGTGTGCATGCACGTGCTAAATGTCGATGCCCACAGGAGTGATTGTGAGCTGCCTGACATGGGTGCTGGGAATTGATCTCAGGTCCTTGGCAAGAGGAGTTAAGTGTTCATATCCAATGAGCACTTAATCTCTCCAGGCCTTGTTTTGCTTTGAGTTTCATTTTTGTGTTGTGAGACAAGGTCTCATGTAGATCAGGCTGGCCTTGAACTCACTGAGTTGCAGAGATTGACCTTAACCTCCTGATCTTCCTGCCTTTGTCTTCCAAGTGGTAGGACCATGCATGACAATGCCCAGTTTTGGTAAAAACCACTTTAGAAAGTAGTTTGATAACTTTTAAAAAGTTGTTTTTTTTTTTAAAGATTTATTTATCTATTTCATATATGTGAGTACACTGTCACTGTCTTCAGACGCACCAGAAGTAGGCATCGGACCTTATTACAGATGCTTGTGAGCCACCATGTGGTTGCTGGGAATTGAACTCAGGACCTCTGGAAGAACAGTCAGTGCTCTTAACCCCTGAGCCATCTCTCCTGATGCTAAAAATACGTTTTTGAGATAGGGTCTGACTCTATAGCTGTGGCTGTCCTGGAACTTGCTGTGTATGTCAGGCTGGCCTTGAACTCACAGAGCTCCTCCTGCCTCTGCTTCCTGAGTGCTGGAATTAAAGCCATGTACCACCAACTCCTGCACAACTTCAACCACCCATGAAGCCCAGTGAGTCCATTCCCATGTACATATCCCAAAGACACTGAAGCTGGAAGCATTATTCATAACAGCTCAAACTACAAGTCATTGAAATGTCTCCCTACTGATGAGTGGATTCAGGAAATGCACCCATGCCACGGAATATGATTAGCCATTGTAATGTCACAACCCGGATTAACCTCAAAATGCTGTTCAACGGGAAAGAATCCAGTCCCTAAAGACCACATATTACACAATGGATCCAGAACGTGCAGACTGTACACTAGTGGTTGTCCATGGTGGGAAGGAGAGAAGGTACATACGGACTTCAGTGAGCAGGGGGTGGGGGGTGGGGGGTGTCACTTCTTTTGGAGAGGTAAAAATGTTTTAAAAATTAGATAATGGTGATGCCACACAACTGTGAATTTAGTGAAAGCAAGATTGTACACGTAAAAAAGATGAGTTTTATGGTCCATGAATATCTCAGTATAGCTTTTATTTAAAACTACATTTGAGGGCTGGCAAGGTGGCTCAGTGGTTAAGAGCACTGACTGCTTTACAGAAGGTCCTGAGTTCAGATTCCAGCAACCACATGGTGGCTCACAACCATCCGTAATGATCTGATGCCCTCTTCTGGTGTGTCTGAAGACAGTGACAGTGTCTTACATATAACAATAAATAAATAAATCTTAAAAAAAAAAACAGAACTACATTTGAGGGGCTGAAGGAATAACTCAGCAGTTAAGAGCACTCACTGTTCTTCAGAGGACTCATGTTCATTTCCCAGCTTGTTCATGGCTGCTCGTAACTCTCTATAACTCCATCACTGTCTTCTGGCCATCTGGGCACCAGACACACATGTGATGCACGGACATATGTGGGGCTCCCTGCAAGTATCACATCCAGAAGAGAAGACATTCAAGTGAGGTAAGAGTGAACTCGGTTCAGCCTACTTACTTCACAGGTGCTGGGCCAAACTTCTGGAGTCTCACACTGGGTGGTTTATTTAAACACAGGACAATTTTGGAAAAACATTTTCTGATGATGATTAACTCAGTTCCAAGTATATAAATAAACTTAAGTCATGTTTACATTGAAACACTTTACATAGTTCATATGGCTTCTTCCGTAAAGATGGATTCTGTTAACTCAGAAACAATGCCCAGCATAAGGATCTAGGGGAACCGATGGAGTCAGGATTGGCCCGGCCTTAAGATGACATAGAAGTCACTTAGGCTGTCCTAAAGCACAGGTGACATCTCATAAGGATAGGTTCTATCAACAGAGTAGCAATGCTCAAGAACTAGGTGTGTGTGTATGGGGGGGAGAATGTAACTGGGAAAAAGAAACATAATGTTCTGGGGGATTTGGGAGAAGCTGGGCCCTACAGAGAGCAAAAGATCACACTCTTTTCCAGCATTCTCGGAGAAAGGCAGGTAAACATTTCCCTCCTTTGAAGAGGAAGCCTGCACAAACTCTGGCTTTTCCAGTGCTTGTCTGTGTGCACAAGGACCTCTTGCCCTCTATAGATGTATATGTGAAAGTCATAAATAAAGAATAAAATTGGGGCTGGAGAGATGGCTCAGTGGTTAAGAGCACTGACTGCTTTTCCAGAGGTCCTGAGTTCAATTCCCAGCAACCACATGGTGGCTTACAACCATCTGTAATGAGATCCGAGGCCCTCTTCTGGTGTGTTTGAAGACAGCTACAGTGTACTCATATAAGTACAATAAATCTTTTTAAAAAAAAAATTGAAGCTGGAGGGTATTTGTGATGGTTTGAATAAGATTGGCCCCCAAAGGCTTATATATTTAAATGCTTAGGGAGTGGCATTAGGAGGTGTGGCCTTATTGGAGGAGGTGTGTTACTAGAGTGGGCTTTGGAGTTTCAAATGCTCAAACCAGGCCCACCATCTCACTCATCCTGCTGCCCGCTGATCCAGATGTAGAGCTTAAGGCTACCTCTCCAGCACTATGTCTGCCTGTGTGTTACCATGCTCTCCAACAGCATGACAGTGAAGTAATCTCTGAACTGTACACCAAACCTCAGTTAAAGTGTTTTTCTTCTAGGAGTTGTTGCAGTCATGGTGTCTCTTCACAGCAATGGAAGCAGTAAGACAGTATTGCTTGGTGGGGGATTGTTTTCCTAGCATGCCCTTGGTTGCTGCAGGAAAAGGGAAGGAAAGGGAGAGAGAAGAAAAGAGATGGGGGGGGGGGGCTGGTGAGATGGCTCAGTAAGTAAGCTTACTGACTGCTCTACCGAAGGTCCTGAGTTTAAATCCCAGCAACCACATGGTGGCTCACAACCACCCATAACAAGATCTGACACCGTCTTCCTGGTGCGTCTGAAGACAGCTACAGTGTACTTAATTATAAAAATAAATAATGCCGGGCAGTGGTGGCGCAAGCCTTTAATCCCAGCACTTGGGAGGCAGAAGGAGGCAGATTTCTGAGTTCTAGGCCAGCCTGGTCTACAGAGTGAGTTCCAGGACAGGCAGGGCTACACAGAGAGACCCTGTCTCGAAAAACAAAACAAAACAAAAAACCCAATCAACCAAACAAAAAGAGATGGGAGAGGAAGCAGTTGGGGGAGGAGGAGGAGGAGGAGGCAAAGAAAGAGGAGGAAGAGAAGGAGAAATGGGGGCAGGGGAAGAAGAGAGGGAAGAAAAGCAGGTTTCAAAATCAGGCATAGAGGCACACACTTCTAATCCCAGCATTGTGGAAGGAGAGGCAGGAGGATCAGAAGTTCAAGGCCATCCTTGGCCAGGTAGGCTACCTAGTGAGAACATTCCTGTTAAAACAGACAACAACAAATAGCAGCAAGAGGTTTGTAAATCTCACCTCCTTAACCACTTGCAGAATAAGGTTCTGACTATGGGACTGACTAAAGATTTAGAAGACAGGGTACTTCCTCCCTCCTTTACTCCTGACCAGTCCCAGATCAAAAGCACAAAATTCAGGATTTTTCCTTTCCTTTCCTTTTATTTTATCTTATTGATTGATTGAGAGAATCTCACTCTGTAGCCCAGGTTGGTTTGGAATTCACTACCTAGCCCAGGCTGATTTTGAATTCATGGCAATCCTCCTGCCTCAGTGCTAAAACCACAGCCAGAGGTCACCACATTCATCCGGCTGAGGTTTTATAATAAGCGGCATTCGAATCTGAACTGCGTCCATGAGCTGGTAAGTTAATAACTCGCAGCTGGTGTGCAGTTACACCATTGAAGCTGACGGGCATAGCTGGCGTTTGAGGCCGTGCTGAAGAGCAATTCACCACTGCTGCTGCTGTTAAGTCTTCATGTGACTCAGACTGCTAAGTTCTTTTACTGTGAGGTCATGCTCTTGACTTAGAAAGAACTAGCAATGAGATGTGTAAGGCCCGCAGTGGGCTGTGTGGATTATAGAGTGAGCCACAGAGCTCAGACTACAGCCCACGCTAGTGCTGTTTATTCTCTAGTTCTAAGTTCAACTTGAATGTCGAAGAGCGTGTAACCCTCTCAACAGTTTGCCAGCAGTGTAGAGGGTAAGAAGCAGCAGGCAGGAGATGGTGACACGCAGGCCTTTAGTCTCAGCTCAGGAGGCAGAGGCAGGAAGATCTCAGTGTTTGAGGCCAGGCTGGTCTACAGAGCAAGTTCCAGAACAGCCAGGACTACACAAAGAAACCCTGTCTCGAAAACCAAAGAATGATGGCTGGAGAGATGGCTCAGTGGTTAAGAGCACTGACTGCTCTTCCAGAGGTCCTGAGTTCAATTCCCAGCAGCCACATGGTGGCTCACAACCATCTATAATGAGATCTGATGCATTCTTGTAGTGTGTGTCTGAAGACAGCTGCAGGGTACTCATATAAATAAAAAATAAGCCAGGCAGTGGTGGGGCATGCCTTTAATCCCAGCACTTGGGAGACAGAGGCAGGTGGATTTCTGAGTTTGAGGCCAGCCTGGTCTACAGAGTGAGTTCTAGGACAGCCAGGGCCACACAGAGAAACCCTGTCTTGAAAAACAAAAACAATAAAAATAAAAATAAATAAATAATACATCTTTAAGAAAAAGAAAAGGAAAAAGATAACCAAAGAATGAAGCATATGTATGACAGGGCTGGGAGACAGCTCAGTGGTTAAGAGCATATACTGCTCTTCCAGAGGACCCGAACCCTTTATATAGTCTGCAGGCACCTGGCCTCAAATGTATATGCATTCATATAGACACTCATGTTTTAGATAGGGTTTTACTGCTGTGAACAGACCCCATGACCAAGGCAACTCTTATAAAGGACAATATTTAATTGGGGCTGGCTTACAGGTTCGGAGGTTCAGTCCATTATCATCAAGGCAGGAGCATGGCAGCATCCAGGCAGGCAAGGTACAAGAGGAGCTGAGAGTTCAACATCTTCATCTGAAGGCTGCTAGGAGAAGACTAGCTTCCAGGCATCTAGGATGAGAGTCTCAAAGCCCATGCCCATGGTAACATACCTACTCCAACAAGGCTACACCTCCTAATAGTGCAACTTACTCACTGGGCCATGCATATCCATATAGTTATATACACATAATTAAAAAATAACTAAAATGAATCTTAAATGCAAGAGTTTGTACCTTTTATAATCCTACCTACAAGGTAGGATTACAGACTCCAATTTCTCCAGTCCTTACCAGTGTGCCGGCCTGTATGTCTTTTTTAATCACCATAGAGTTTGCAATATAGTATGTCATTGTGTTTTAGTTTTTGTTAATCATTTTTTAAAAGTTTTCACATATGGGATATTAGCCCAGAAGATCAGAATATACAAAGTATAAACCATAAACCACAAGACACTCAAGAAGAAGGAAGACCAAAGTGTGGATACTTCATTCCTTCTTAAAAGGGAGAACAAAATACCCATGGAAGAAGTTGTAGAGACTAACTATGGAGCAGGGACTAAAGGAAGGACAATCCAGAGACTGCTCTGCCTGGGAATCCTTCCCATATTCAGTCATCAAATCTAGACACTATTATGGATACCAGCAAGTGCTGGATGACAGGAGCCTGATATAGCTGTCTCCTGAGAGGCTCTGACAGTGCCCTACTAATACAGAAGTAGAGGCTCACAGCCATCCATTGGACTGAGTACAGGGTCCCCAATGAAGGAGCTAGAGAAAGGACCCAAGGAGCTGAAGGTTTTGCAACCCCTTAGGATGAACAACAATATGAACTAACTAGTACCCTCAGAGCTCCCAGGGACTCAACCACCAACTAAGGAGTACACATGGTGGGACTAATGGCTCCAGCAGCATATGTATACCATAGGATGGCCAAGTCAGTCATCAAGGGGAGGAGAGGCCCTTGGCCCTGAGAAGGTTCTATGCCCCAGTATAGGGGAATGCCAGGGCCAGTAAGCAGGAGGGGGTTGGGTAGTGAGCAGGGGGAGAGGGAAGGGAACAGGGGTTTGTTTTAGTTTTTTTTCTTTTTTTTTTAAAGATTTATTTTTTTATTTATTTTATGTGTATAAGTATACTGTAACTGTACAGATGGCTGTGAGCTATCATGTGTGTGGCTGCTGTTGATCTCAGGACCTCTGCCCGCCCCACTCACTCTGCCCCGCATAATTTACTGTAGCTGTCTTCAGGCGCCCCAGAAGAGGGCGTCCGATCTCATTTCGGGTGGTTGTGAGCCACCATGTGGTTGCTGGGATCCGAACTCAGGACCTTCTGAAGAGTAGTCAGTGCTCTTACCCGCTGAGCCATCTCACCAGCCCTTGTTTTTTTATTTTATTTTATTTTGGAGGGGGACCTGGGAAAGGAGATATTGTAAATAAAGAAAACATCTAATAAAAAAAACCTTCAAGTGCAAATAAATGAATTTTGTAGATCAAAAAAAAATTCACATATGAATGCTATATTTACATCATTTCTCCCTCCCTCTCTTCATTCTAGTTCTTTGTGTGTTCCCTTGACTCCTTCTCAAATTGGCCTCTTTTTCTTTACCTATAATTGTTACACACACACACACACACACACACACACACACTCAGAACTTCAGAACTACAGTCAGTCTGCTGAAATCATTAGTGCAACGTGTATGTATTTACAGCTGACCTTTTGGGATTGGCTGACCTACCAGGAGGCTTATTCCTGAAGACAGATTCTTTCTCTGTAAGCAATCTGTAGCTCTCTTCGAGGGCTGAAGCCTTGTGAGAATTCCCCCATCTCAGTTGGTGTTGTCATTTTCTGGGTCTTGCTTAGCAACCATATGTAGTGAGCATTTGGTTTATTATTATTATTATTATTATTATTATTATTATTATTTTATTTTATTTTATTTTTTTTTTGAGACAGGGTGTCTGTGTGTAGCGCTGGCTGTCCTGGAACTCACTCTGTAGATCAGGCTGGCCTCGAACTCAGAAATCCACCTGCCTCTGCCTCCCAGGTGCTGGGATTAAAGGCGTGCACCACCACTGCCCGGCCAAGCATTTGGTTTCTTTGTGTGCTGATGTTTTTGTTGCTGTGGCATACAGGACGGACGGCTTCAGTTTGTCCACAGCCACTATGATTGGTGCTCTAGGAGGGGCATGGTTTTTCTTTTAGACTGATTATGTATTCAGCATTCTGCCTGCACCAGATCTCATTATAGATGGTTACCACCCTGTGGTTGCTGGGAACTGAATTCAGAACTTCTGGAAGAGTAGCCAGTACTCTTAACCTCTGAGCCATCACTCCAGCCCCTCGCCAGCTGCAGATTGTTTAATTCTGGGGACTATGGAGAGGGAATAAATGCCAGTGCCTCGGGAGGGGAGGAAGACAGGGGCTCTGAAGAAGTAAGCTGCTGCTGCTCTCACTGCTGTCCTGAGCAGAGAGAGATATCCTGACTACGAAGATTGGATTTGCTCCAAGGAGCCCAGAGATCCCACTCGGTAGGAAGTCTATTTTGTTGGCTGAAAGGGGTCTATGCCCGCTTTCCCCCTAGGCTTCTTTCTCTCCTACCTAGTGTTGGGGGGTTGGCAAGGATTAGGGCGAAATAAAGGTTAGAAGGGTGAGAGAGATGAGAACCCATAAAATAGTAAAAACAACATCAATAACAACTATACTGTGACTTTTTTTTTGTAATGTGAACAAGCTTCTTTGATGAGAGGAGAGAGCTACATTTCTCTGTGAATAAGTATTTAAAATGTACTTGGGACTGGTGAGATGGCTCAATGGATAAGAGCACTGACTGCTCTTCCAAAGGTCCTGAGTTCAAATCCCAGCAACCGCATGGTGGCTCACAACCACCCATAATGAGATCTTACGCCCTCTTCTGGTGTGTCTAAAGACAGCTACAATGTACTTACATATAAAAATAAATAAATATTTAAAAAAATGCACTTGGGAATTATAATGGTTTAGGAAAGGCAGTAGCGGGTTCTGTGCATGGCCTCACCAGTCGTGTGTAGTTTATAGAACTTGGCGTGAATTTCCCTCTTGTTCACTAAACCTTCAGGCCCAGGATGTAAGAGCCACAACTGTACCTTTTGGGATGTCTTGTCATTTTGACTGTTGTTGCTGGTAGGTGTCATCTGGGTAGGATGGTTGTTCTCCTCCATTGGCTGCTCCTTCTGATTAGTTTCCTCTTTCTTCAAGACAGGGTTTCTCTGTGTAACGGCTCTGGCTGTCCTAGAACTTACTGTATAGACCAGGCTGGCCTTGAACTCAGAGAACTTTCTGCCTCTGCCTCTCAAATGCTGGAACTAAAGGTGTAAGACACCACACCCAGCTGGGGTTTTGTTAGGTAGCCTATGGCTCTTGGAGGAACATTGTCACCCCAAGGGGCATAACTTCATCTAAACAGTATGTGTGTAATTTAACTTCATTTAAATTTATATATAATTTTAAATAAATATAATAAGATCCTCTATGGCCTTTTCAAACATTCTAATGTTATTGAGCCCACTTCCTTCTGTGTTGTCTTCCTTCCCCACTTCCCAATGTTCCTCTCTTTTCCAGTTCTGCTTCATAGTCATTCCCCTCTCTGGAGATAAGTCTCACTGTATAGTCTAGGCTGTCAGAAACATTACATAGCCTAGGCTAGCTGCCAACTTGTGGTCCTCCCTTCTCTGCCTCCTGAGTGCAGAGATCATAGATGTGAGTTCAGCCTTCTCTCACATACTTTCTGTGGAAAAATATCTGCAATCTTAGAAATGGGTTACCGTTTTAAAAACTTAAACACATTTTACAGATTTTATGTGTGTGTGCAGAGTATGCACATATATGCATGTGCATGTATGTGTGTAGTAACTTGTGAAGTTTAGGAGTGGACACTGGATCCCCAGAACTGGAATTGCATTCCATTGAGCCACCTTATGTGGGGTGCTAGAAAGCAAAGTGTGGTTGTCTGCAAGAACAGCAAATGCTTTTAACCATTGAGCCATTTCTCTCTGGATTATCTTTTAATTGATTTATAAGAGTTGTGTATATTATGAATATAAGGCCCTTGCCAGTTACATAGTTTGAAAAAATACCTTCATTCTGTGGGCTTTTAGTTTTCTTTAGAGCATCCTCTGTAGCACAAGATTTTAATTTGTGTTGTTTTCTAAGAGGGTATCATTGTATAGCCTAGGCTGGCTTTGAGATCCTCCTGCCTCCACCTCCCAAGCGCTCTGCAGACCAGACTCATACTTACAGTGATCCTCCTGCCTCTGGCTCCTGAGTGCTGGGTTAAAGGCATGTGCTACCATGCTTGGCACTGAAGGTTAATTTCTTGTTAATGCAAGCCTTAAAAAAATGTATTGAGTGCTGGTTTGTGGTGGTGCATATATGCAATCCCAGTAATGTGCAGGGCAAGAAGACTTGTTCCAGGCAGCCTGGGTTACATATAACAATGTCTCAAAAGTAGACAAGAAGTACTGAGTTCCTACTATGTGTCAGGAATTGCACACTAGCTGGGTTTAAGGAAGTGAGCAAAACATGCATTGTCCTTACCCTGTGGATCTCGTGGTCTGGTGAGAGAGCAACAGGGGTTCTGTGGTTAGCACAGGGGAGGTAGGGAAGGTTGCTGTAGGTGGAGAGTCAAAGGCAACAATGACTGAGCTAGGGGCGAGCAACAGTCTCCAGCATAGCTAAAAGAGCTGGAGCATAGCTGACAAGCGGGGATCTGAGGAGGCTGCTGTGCTAACAGGCCAGTTTATTAGAAGCCGATGAACTACAGGTCAAGCTGCTTTAGGTCCCTTATTAAACTGCTCCCTGTGCCTTGAGGGATTAAATCTTTTCTAAAGATGCATTTTGTTTTATGCACACAGGTAGTCACAAAGGTCAGGAAAGGGTGTCGGATCTCCTGGAGGTGCCACAGTGATAGTGAGCTGTCCCATGTGAGTGGTGAGAATTGAACTCTGGTCCCCTGTAAGGGCAGAACTTTCTTTTCTTTTTTTTTCTTTTTTTTTTTTTTGGTTTTTCGAGACAGGGTTTCTCTGTATAGCTCTGGCTGTCCTGGAGCTCATTCTGTAGACCAGGCTGGCCTCAAGCTCAGAAATCCGCCTGCCTCTGCCTCCCAAGTGCTGGGATTAAAGGTGTGTGCCACCACTGCCCGGCCTGGAACTTGCTCTTAACCCTGAGCCATCTTGCCAACCCTGTATTTAAATGTTAAGGAAAGCACAGCGACACCTGTTGGATACCACAGGAACTTGATCTGGTTTTGTTGAATACTTAACTATTTTATTTTTTAATTACTTAATTTACATCCTGATCACAGTTTCTCCTCCCTTCTCTTCTCCTAACCCCATCCACTCTTCTCTTTCTCCTCAGAAAAGGGGTGGGGGCTCACATGGGCTTTGGCCAGCCTTGGCATATCAAGTTGCAGTAAGTCGAGGAGCATCTTCTATTGAGGCAGATGAGGCCACCCAGAAGGGGCAAAAGGGTCCCAAAGGCAGGCAACAGAGTCAGAGACAGCCCCTGCTCCCGCTGTTAGGAGTCCCACGTGAAGACCAAGCTACACAACTGTTACATATGTGCAGAGGGCCTAGGTCAGTCCCATGCAGGCTCCCTGGTTGGCGGTTCAGTCTCTATGGGCCTCTATGAGCCCAGGTTAGTTGATTCTGTAGGTTTTCTTGTGGTGTTCTTGAAGAACACCTCTGGCTCCTACAATCCTTCCCGCTCTTCTGCAGGATTCCCCGAGCCCCACCTAATGTTTGGTTGTGGGTCTCTGCATCTGTTGCCATCAGTTGCTCTAAGTGAAGCCACTCTGCTCCTGTCTGAAAGCATAGCAGAGTATCATTAAAGTGTCATGGCATAGATCTCAAACTGGACCAGTCATTGGTTGGCCATTCCCTCAATTTCTGTTCTACTTTTACCCCTGCACATCTTATAGGCAGGACAAACTGTGGGTTGAAGATTTTACGGCGGGGTTGCTGACCCAATCCTTCTACTGGAAGGCTTGCCAAGTTATAGGAGATGGCAGGTTCAGGCTTCATATCCCTCACTGCTAGGAGTCTTAGCTAGGATCACCATAGATTCCTGGGAGTTTCCATTGCCCTAGGTTTCTAGCTCATCCCAGAGATGCCCTCACTTCTAGTTCTCTCTCCCAATACTCTCTCCCTCCTTTCTCCCCAAACCTGATCCCTCCTATTCCCATAACTACCCCTACCCTCATCCAATCCCCCTCTACCCCCATCCACCCAACATTTCTATTCTATTTCCCCTACTCGGGAAGATTTTTGCCCCCCCCGCCACACCCACCCACCATTTGAGCCTTCCTTGTTACTTAGTTCTTTGGGTCTGTGGACTGTAGCACAGTTATTCTGTATAGCTAATATCCACTTATCAGTGAGTACACACCATGTGTGTCTTTCTGGGTCTGGGTAACCTCACTCAGGATGGTCTTTTCTAGTTCCATCTGTTTGCCTGCAAGTTTCATGATGTCATTTTTTTTAAAGATTTATTTTATTTTATTTTATTTATGTGTATGAGTACACTGTAGCTGTACAGATGGCTGTGAGCCATCATGTGTGTGGCTGCTGGGAATTGAACTCAGGACCTCTGCCGGCCCCACTCGCTCCAGCCCCGCTCCCTCCAGCGTTATACACTGTAGCTGTCTTCAGATACACCAGAAGAGTGCGTCAGATCTCATTACTGGTGGTTATGAGCCACCATGTGGTTGCGGGGACTCAAACTCAGGACCTTGGGAAGAGCAGTCAGTGCTCTAACCCGGTGAGCCATCTCGCCAGCCCTATGTCATTGTTTTTAACAGCTGAGTAATACTCCACTGTTTAGGAGTACCACATTTTCTTTATCCATTCGTTGGTTGAGGAACATGTAGGTTGCTTCCAGTTTCTGGCTCTCAATAAAGCTGCTATGGACATATCTGAGCAAGTATCCTTGTGGTGTGTCTGATGGAACATCTTCTGGGTATAAGTCCAGGAGTGGTATAGCCTGGGTCTTGAGGTAGATCCCAGTTTTCTGAAAATCTGCCAAATTGATTTCCAAAGTGGCTGTACAAGTTTACTCTCCACCAGCAGTGGACAAGTGTCACCCTTGCTCCCCATCCTTGCCAGCATGATCTGTCACTTGATCTGTTTTACACTTGAAATCACATGATTTTCAGCTGGAGAGATGGCTCAGTGGGGAAGAGCACCGACTGCTCTTTGGAAGGTCATGAGTTCAAATCCCAGCAACCACATGGTGTCTCACAACCACCTGTAATGAGATCTGATGCCCTCTTCTGGTGCATCTGAAGACAGCTACAGTGTACTTAAATATAATAAATAAATAAATCTTAAAAAAAAAATCACATGTTTTTTTTTTCTGTTCTTTGTAAAGAAAGGCAAGTCACTTGGGGAAACCAGCATTGAGAGATGACGCCTCTGTCCACGCTAGTTCCAGGGTTTGAGAAGTTCTGTAGTGCTCTACAGTCAATAGGTTGATAAGACAACACAATTTATTAAATTAATTAATACATTTAAGAAAGGATCTCATTATGTAGCCCAGACCAGCCTGTGGCTCCTTATGTCCAGGTTGCTTCAAACTCTCAGGGGTCCTCCTGCCTCAGCCTCCTGAGTAGTGGGGTTAGAGGTATGAGCCGCCGTGCCTGACAAGATATGTATGTTTATTACTGAGGTGGGGTGGGGGGAACCTAGGACCTGAGGCACAGTACATTCTCAACTATCACAACATTTACAAGCTTACTTTGACAAGTATCAATATTTAGTGCCTGCTGACCTGGAACTCTCATTTAAAAAATAAAAAACGGAAACAAAAACCTGAGGTTAGAGAGATGGCGCTGTGGTTAGAGCACTTGTTGCTCTTGCAGAGGACATGGGTTCAATTTCCAGTACCATGGTGGCTCACAATCATCAGTAGCTCCAGTTCCAGGAGATTTCCCAGAGTACCCTCTTTTGACCTATTAGGTCACTAGACACATATGTTGTACACAAACACACAGACAAAAATACTCAATACACATAGAAACAAAATTATTAAATCAAATTCACAAGTCAAAAATTGATCTTACTAGCCGGGCAGTAGTGGCGCACGCCTTTAATCCTAGCACTTGGGAGGCAGAGGCAGGCGGATTTCTGAGTCTGAGGCCAGCCCGGTCTACTGAGTAAGTTCCAGGACAGTCAGGGATACACAGAGAAACCCTGTCTCAAAAAACCAAAATAAATAAATAACTAAATAACTAAATAACTAAATAAATAAATAGATCTTACTGAAACTAGTTTTGACTAGAGAAAGCAAAATGGAAGGAGTTCACCTTGCATATTCGTGCTCATTGCTGTGCTTTTCATAGCAGCTTGTTGCAGGAAATATTTAAAAAAAAAAAAAAAAAAAGATCATACTGGTCTGTTCCTGCACTTATACGGGTGGCCTGGCCAGGTGGCCTGGCGGGCTGGCCGGCCATGCACTGCCAGGCAATGGCCAACCTGTTTGTTTGTTTTTTTTTTTTTATGTTTTTTGAGACAGGATTTCTCTGTATAGCCCTGGCTGTCCTAGAACTCACTCTGTAGACCAGGCTGGCCTCGAACTCAGAAATCCACCTGCCTCTGCATCCCAAGTGCTGGGATTAAAGGCGTGCACCACCACTACCTGGCTGCCCAACCTGTTTTTATCTTGTGGAGATTCTGACTCAGAACTCAGAACTCTCTCCTGCTTCCTCCCCTCCTTTATCCTACCTGGAAGTCCCTCCTACTCGCCCAGTGATTGGCTCCTCTATTCATTAAGGGATTGGTTCATAAGTCACCTGAGTAGGTGTGACCAGGTGTCTGCAGCCCCTCCCAGGAGAGCGGAAATATCAAACAAACAGCCCCAGGCCCTTCCCCAACAGGAGCTCGGCAATACAGTTGGCCTAGGTGTCTTTCAATGCGTGATTGGGTAATGACATATGGCACATGCACACAGAACAAGTCTACTCAGCTGTAAAGAAAAGTGAAATTATGAACTTTGCAGGAGAAATGGATGGAACTGGAAGATTGAGGTAACTCAGGCACAGAAAGGCAGCCACCATGCATTCTCTCTCATGCGTGGATCACAGCTTTGAACTTTGAGGTTTGTGTTTTTAATCTGGTCTGTGTGTGGAGATCAGGAAGCTAGATAGGGCTTATGAGAGAAGGAAGGGGCATAGGCCCTATGTGTGGAAAGGGAGAGCAGAATACGTCAAAAGGACAGTAGAGAGGGTTAAAGATGCGAGTAGAGCAGGGGCTGGGTTGGGATGAATATCTTCTGGATGAGAAGTTGGTTGTTGCAGTGGTTTGAATGAGAATACCCCCAGAGGCTCATATGTTTGAAAGCTTGGTTCCCAGTTGGTGGAACTGTTTGGGAAGGATTAGGAGGTGTGACTCTTTTTTTTTGTTTTTTTTTGTTTTTTTCGAGACAGGGTTTCTCTGTGTAGCCTTGGCTGTCCTGGAACTCACTCTGTAGACCAGGCTGGCCTCGAACTCAGAAATCCGCCTGCTTCTGCCTCCCAAGTGCTGGGATTAAAGGCATGTGCCACCACCGCCCAGCTGAGGTGTGGCTCTTGAAGGTGTATCACTAAGGGTAGTCTGTGAGGTTTCAAAAGCCCATGACAGGCCCAGCCCCTTCCCCTTTCTCTCTGCCTCCAATCTTGCAAATAATATATAAGCTCTCAGCTACTTCTCTTATGCTTTCTACCATGAAAACTAAGAACATACCCTCTGGAACCCTAAGCAAGTCCTCAATGAAACACTTTCTAAGATGCGTTGGTAATGATGTCTCTTCACAGAAATAGGACAGGAGCTAAGACAGCTGCCCATGCTCTTTGATGAGAAGTCACCAAAACTAAGTAAGGATCCATAAGAAAGCCATATAAACCCTACTATTTTATAATCTAATTAAAAATGTAGCAAAAAGGGAGTTTGGCATGTCTTTAATCCCAGCACTCGGGAGGCAAGGGCAGGTGGATCTTGTCAAGGCCAGCATGATCAACATAGCAAGTTCCAGGCCAGCCTCTGGTACATACTGAGCTGTTATCTTAAATAAGTAAATGACCTTTAGTTTTTTTTTTTCTGACATGTAAAAATTCTTTAAAAAAATATTTATAATGTATTATATTATATATATATATTATAATATGTAATTTTTATTATATATATATATATATATATATATATATATATATATATATACATATATTTGGTGTTTTCGAGACAGGGTTTCTCTGTATAGCCCTGGCTGTCCTGGAACTCACTCTGTAGACCAGAGCTGGCCTCGAACTCAGAAATCTGCCTGCCTCTTAAAATATATTTCTTTAAGGAAAGTCAGTCTCCTGCCTCCGCATTGTCGCCTGGCACCCCAAACTCAGAGGTAGCCCAGATATGTCCTCGTACTGGTGTGCTAGGAATTCACCAAGATATCATTTCTTCACAGCTAGCAAGAGAAAATTCGGACATTGCTTTCTGACCTTCACCAGTGTTCCAACGTCCTAGTCAAATCCTGACTTGGAATATTAAGCCATTCAAACTAATAACATTGTAGGGCATTAAAGCTTACAGAATGAGAGAACTATCCCAGGACAAGATCAGGTGAAATTCTCATTCTTAGTCAACAAAAGGCAGGCTATATTAGATTTGCAGCTGAATCACTCCTAGGAACTAGCTTAACAAGTGTTCCCTGGGGCTAACCTCCACTAGCCCAGAAAAACAACATAGTTGAGGAACTTACTTAGGCCCACCCAGTCTGTAACCAAACCAACAAACTGAAGAGGAACTATCTGCACCTGGCTTCTAAGCCAAGGTCACCTTAGTCAGAGCTAGCTTTCTTTCAGATTGTAATCCCTGTTTAGTTCCTGCTAAATTAACATGTATTTACTTTGCTGCTGACTCATTGTGTTCCTAATGAAGGAGGATGTACCTGTACCTTGTTTTGATGTATCTTGACCATTGTACCACCTGACTCTTTCAAACCCTTCTGTATCGACTATATAAACCTGACTCCATATTTGAAAAATACACTCAGACCTTACACCACTCGTGTCTAGTCTGTTTGTCAAAGCCGAATCCCGTGCACACCTGGCCAGAACCCCTCATCCCGCGGAACAAGGGACCCTGTAAGAAATCCTGGTCCGTGGCAAACAGCCATCTCTCCAGGCCCATTTTCTCATATTTTAGTTGAGATTTAAAGTTTTAAAATCTTATTGTGTGTTTAGTTATGAGTGT
This sequence comes from Mastomys coucha, assembly GCF_008632895.1. Classification (NCBI taxonomy): domain Eukaryota; kingdom Metazoa; phylum Chordata; class Mammalia; order Rodentia; family Muridae; genus Mastomys; species Mastomys coucha. Next base: position 69,780,683 of record NW_022196912.1, read on the forward strand.
GTCATGTGGTGGTTGGAGAATGGCTTCTGGACGTTGGTTCTCTTCTACCTTTCTGTGGGTTCTGGGGCCTGATCTCAGTCACTCTGACTTTCGGGCTTGTGGAGCAAGGACCTTTTACACACACAGTCATCCTGTTGACTCCAAGAGATCTGATTTTGTTTTTCGAGATAGGGTTTCTTTGTATAGTCCTGGCTGTCTTGGAACTCACTCTGTAGACCAGGCTAGCCTTGAACTCTGAAATCTGCCTGCCTCTACTTCCCAAGTGCTGGTATTAAAGGCATGTACCACCACTGCCTGGCTGAGATCTGGTTTTAAACTGGGATATTCATCTCTTCGAAATTCTCTTGCTAGAAACTTCAGCTAATAAAACTCCACACTGGGGCTGGAGATGTGCTCAGAGAACTTATAGAGGCAAGAAGAAAGAAAATCAGAAGTTCAAAGCCACTGGGCGGTAGTGGTGCACGCCTTTAATCCCAGCACTTTGGGAGGCAGAGGCAGGTGGATTTCTGAGTTCGAGGCCAGCCTGGTCTACAGAGTGAGTTCCAGGACATCCAGAGCTATAGAGAGAAACCCCATCTTGAAAAACAAACAAAAACAAAAAACAAACAAACAAAAAAGAAGTTCAAAGCCATACTTGACTACATAAGTTTGAGGCCAGCTTGGGCTGCATGAGACTCTGTCTCCAAAAACAGAATCCCACACTGTATTTGTCAATATCTTACTTCAAATCCTGGTTTCTATTTGGTTTGTTGAATTTTAGGATCTCTCTCTCTCTCTCTCTCTCTTTCCTCATCCTTCTTTTTGCCTTGTAGTATACAGAATGAACCCAGGGCCTTACTCATCACCAAGCTACATTGTCAAACCTCTTTAGTATATACTTATTAAATTGGATTTTTGAAACAAGAGTCTCAGTATGTAGGCTTAGATACATACTAACTATGTGGATCTGGATGCCTTTAAATTAACAGAGATCTGCCAGCCTCTGCCTCTGCCCCTTGCCTCCTGAGTGCTGGGAGTAAAGTGGGAACCACCACACCTTTTTATTATTATGTTTTAATTATTTTGGGAATGTGTCTCATTATGTTTTAATTATTTTGGGAATGTGTCTCACAGGCTACATGAACTTCTGGTTCTCTTGTCAGCACCTCTGAAGTGATGGGGTGTACACCCTAGCACACTGGACACTAGGGTTGAAACCAGGGCTTTGTGCATGCAAGCACTCAACTTCCTTTTGTCCTTTCCCCCTGCCTCTCCCTTTCCTCTTTCTGCCTCTGTATTCCTTTCCCATCTGAATGATGATTAAGATATTTAACAATATTAAAGTAGTTCAGAGCTGGAGAGATGGCTCAGTGGTTAAGAGCACTGACTGCTCTTCCCGAGGTCCTGAGTTCAATTCCCAGCAACCACAAGGTGGTTCACAGCCATCTGTAATGGGATCCAATGCCCTTTTCTGGTGTGTCTGAAGACAATGACAATGTACTCACATACATAAAGTAAATACGTCTTAAAGAAGAGAAATTAGTTCTGCTGTTTATACGTTCTAACAGTACTATGGGCATTTTTGTTTGGAGCCCCTGCCACGCCCACTCCAATGAAGTCTTGTGAGGATCCCAAAAACTTGGCCACAGACCAGAGGCAAAAGCTTCAAAGGAGCCTGGCGGTAGTGGTGCACGCCTTTAATCCCAACACTTGGGAGGCAGAGGCAGGTGGATTTCTGAGTTTGAGGCCAGCCTGGTTTACAGAGTGAGTTCCAGGACAGCCAAGGCTATACAGAGAAACCCTGTCTCAAAAAATCTAAAAAAAGAAGCCAGTCTATTGGAGTTCATTCATGGCATCTAACTCAGAGGTACCCCAGATATGTTCTTGCGAATTCGAGTGCTTGGTGCCCACCAAGATATGATTTACTAATAGCTAGACAAAATTGAACATTGCTCTCTGACCTTTACCAATGTTCCAACATCTTAGCGAAACCCTGGCTTGGAATTTCGTAAAGAATGTCACCCATCCAGACTAATTGCCTTCGGCATTGGGTAGGGCATTGAAGCTTACAGAATGGGAGACTTATCCCAGGGCAAGACCAAGAAGAATCCTCATTTCCGGTCTAGTAGGGCAGTTGAGCCACTCCTAGGAATTAGCAAGAATGAGACCTGTCTCTACTAGCCCAGAAGATTAGCATAGCGGGCGTTTTTTTTACTAAGGATGGGAGGGACCTTGAGTTTGTGTGTGTGTGTGTGTGTGTGTGTGTGTGTGTGTGT
>NW_022196912.1:69783512-69819860 GCF_008632895.1 Mastomys coucha
AGGATGACTTCCTTGTGACCTGGCTCAGCTAGGTAGTGGGTTCCTTTGGAATTTTCCATTGTTCTCTTCTTATGTTTCCCTGGTAACCCTCTCCCCACCCCCAGCTTGTGGTCTTTCCCTTTAAATACCCAACACTTCTTGTGTTCGGGGTCGAACCCCTCTGGCCTGCCAGGCTATGAGTTCGACCCATATCTGGAAAAAACCTCATGTGATTACAGCAAGTTCGGTCTCTCGTGAGTCATTGGGTTGTCGCGTCATCCCAAGACTTGAGTAAGGATCTCCCCAGTTCTTGGGGTCTTTTAGTCCTACTGACTTTGTATATGTGAAGAGATAAATATTCTGATATACGATTTCCCTCATGTTTTATGTATATATGTTTGTTTGTATGTAGTATGTGCTTGTTTGAATGCAGGTGCACTAGAAGTCTAGAACAGGGTGCCAAATCCCTCTGAATCTGAAGATGGCATCACAGGTGGTTGTGAGCCACCTGACATCAGTGAGGGAACTAATGCTGGGTCCCCTGCAAGCAGTGTGAGCCCTGAACTGCTGAACTCTCTTTCCAGCCCCATCTTATTCTGTTATTTAAAAAAAAAAAAAAAAAGTATGTGTGTGTTGGGTAGGGAATGGCCTGGGAGATGTCTCAGGGTTAAGGATGCTTGCTACTCTTCCAGAGGACTTATTTGGGTTTGGTTCCCAGCACCCAGACGAAGCTCACAATTGCCTGCACCTATAGCTCCGTGGGGTCTGATGCCCTCTTCTGGCCTTGGAGAGCACTTGATGCACATTCTGACAAATAGGCACACACATAAAGAAAAAAAAATATGTGTGTATGTGCTGGGGAGGGATGTGCACATGAGTGTAGGTGCCCTAGAGGCCACAAAAAGTGTGAGCCACACATCCCAGGGGCTAGGAACTGAACTCTAGGTCTCTGCAAGGACAGTGTGTTCTTTTAACTGCTAAGCCATCTTCAGCCACGTCCTCAAAACCTCCAAGGTTTTGTTCTGTTTTGTTTGCACCTTTCTAAGCTCTTGGTGACTATGAAGGAATATATAGAAGACCAGAGGACAATTTGTTTTGTTTATTGTTGTTTGAGACATAGCTCTGGCTCTTCCGGAACTCACTTTATAGACTAGGGAGGCCTAGAACATACAAAGAATCCCCTGCCTCTGCCTCCTGGGGCCTAGAACTAATTGTATGCATCATCACATCTGGCTGAGAACAAGTTTTTTTGGGGGGGACAGAGCAGGAAGGGGGGAGGGGGAGGGGCAGGGAGAGGGAGCGAGATAAGTTTTTGAAGATTTATTGTAAGAATTGTTTGTATGACTGGCCAAATCCTATGAAAGTCTTGGTCTTAGGAAAGCTCTTCTCAAGCTCAATTGCTTCAGCTGTGTGAAATCACATTTTCTTCTTTCTTAAAGATTTATTTTCAAGGTTAGGTGTGGTAGGCAAGCTTTTACTATCAGAGGCACCTTTTGAGTCCTAGGCCAGCCAGGGCTACACCGTGAGACTTTGTCTTAGGGTTTTTGTTGTTGTTTTGTTTTTCTAGACAGCCATTTTTAAAAAAGATTTATTTATTTATTTTATGTATATGAGTACACACTGTAGCTATACAGATAGTTGTGAGCCTTCATCTGGTTGTTGGGAATTGACTCTTTGGACCTCTGCTCGCTCTGGTCAACCCCACTCACTCTGGTCACCCTGCTCGCTTACCCGCTGAGCCATCTCACCAGCCCCTAGTCAGTCATTATGTAGCTCTGGCTGTCCTAGACCCTGGACTCACTTTGTAGACCAGGCTGGCCTTGATCTCACAGGAAACCTTCTGTCTCTGGGGTTAAAGGTGTGTGCCACCACTGACTGGCAAGAAAAACATTTAATTTGAATATGTAAGTGTTTCCCTAGCAAGTGCTAAGCTGTCCCTCCAAGCCAAGGAGCCATCCTTTCTAACCCAAATTTGAACAAGGGTCACTCTCTTTTATGAAACAGCGAAGGAAGCATTTGCTGTTACAATTAAAGACTTACAGGGCTGGAGAAATGGTTCAGCTGGTAAAGTGCTTGCCGTACAAGCATGAAGACCGGTGTTTGGATTACCAGTACCCATGTGAAAAGATGGCTAAGGGTTTACATCTGTGCCCGCGGTGTCAGGAAGGCAGAGCACAGACTGCTGGAGCTCACTGGCCACTCAGCCTGACCAAATGCGTGCTCTCCAGGTCTCCAGAGAACTTGTCTCAAAAGAGAATAAGATGAAAGATTGAAGAAGACACTGATGTCAACCTCTGGTCTCCACGTGCCTAAGAACATGTGTGTGTGTCACCCCCACTGTGCACACACAAACACATATACACACACACATAATGAAGTACTATTCAGTCTTCCAGAAAAAGGGCCAACCAGTAAGATGGCTCAGCGTGTAAAAGCACTTCCTACCTGGCTTGACAGCATGAGTTTGACACCTGCGTCTCACATGGTAAAAGAGAATCAATGTCTGAAAGTTGTGCTCTGACCTCCACACAATCCCCTCCCCCAAGTCAATACATATAATAAAAATATTTTTTAGAGACAAAAGAAGTTCTGTTATTTGTAATGAGTGATGTCATAGAATGCATTGTCAAGTGAGATAGGTGAGGTCCAGAAAGATGATGGATACCCATATACCTCATCCAGAGATGGACTGTAACAAAGCTGATCTACAAGATCAGAAAAACAGAATGATGGCTTATCAACATTTTGGGGACCAGGCATATAAGAGGCTTGGCAAGAGATTTTCACCAAAGGACACATCATTTTAGTTAGAGTAAGCTCAGTGAGTTACTGTACAACATATTGTTAATATAGTCTCAAGAATTTCTAATAGCCGGGTATGGTGGTTTCCATCTAAAATCCTAGCACCAGAGATGTAGAGGTAGGAGGATTTCTGTGAGATTGAGGCCATCCTGGTCTACATAGTGAGTTCCTGTCCAGCTAGGGCTACATATCAAGACAAACAACAAAACAAACTCCAGAAACTTTAAATGTTCTCATTATAAAAAATAACGAGGCGGGCTGGTGAGATGGCTCAGTGGGTAAGAGCACTAACTGTTCTTCTGTTGAAGGTCCTGAGTTCAAATCCCAGCAACCACATGGTGGCTCACAACTACCCCTAATGAGATCTGACACCCTCCTCTGATGTGTCTGAAGGCAGCAACCATGTACTTATTTATAATAATAAATAAATCTTAAAAAAAATGAGGCAATGCACATTAGTATACACAATGCATGCACATATTTGAAGCATCTCATATATACGTGTGTGTGTGTGTGTGTGTGTGTGTGTGTGTGTGTGTGTGTGTGTGTGTGGTGCTTTGAATATGCTTGGCCCATGGAAGTGGCATTATTAGGTAGGGCTTTGTTGGAGGAAGTGTATCACTGTGGGAGTGGGCTTTGAGGTCATATGCTTAAGCTCCCTTCAGGGTAGAAGACACCTTTTTCTTTCTGCGTGCAGAAGGTAGTCTCTTCCTGGCTGCCTTCAGATCCAGATGTAGAACTCTCAGCTCCTTCTCCAGCACCAAGTCTGCCTGGATGATGCCATGCTTCCTGCCTTGATGATAGTGGACTGAATCTCTGAAATTGTAAGCCAGCCCCAATTTAATGTTGTCCTTTATGAGTTGCCTTGGTCATGGTGTCTCTTCTCAGCAATGGAAACCCTGATTAGGAAAATAGGCATTTTAAAGACAAGTTGAAATACCTTCTTCCTGCAAAGTAACATGCATGCATGCATGCTTGAGCAGAGAGCTGCTTCTGGTTTTGTTTTGTTTTGTTTTGTTTTTTGTTTTGTTTTGTTTTTTTGTTTTTTGTTTTTGGTGTGGCAGATGTTTTTAGCTCTACTTTGAAGAGTAAACTAGAATCTTTTTGATCTATAGGAATTTCTAGCACATGTGAGCTCTTAATATTCTCTCCAGTCCCACCACTTGTGGCCACATTGTACACAGTGTAAGTCTATCAACTCAAAACCTGTAGCAATGAGTGCCCCACTTTCTGCCATACACATTGGGTTTCCAGGTCTCTTGAGGTTTGGTTTGTCTGGATCAGTGGTTCTCAACCTTCCAAATGCTCTGACCCTTTAATACAGGTCCTTCATGTCGTGAGGACCCCCAACTATACATTTAGTTTTGTTACTACTTAAATATAATTTTGCAATTATAAATCATAATGTAAATATCTGTCTTAGGGTTTCCATTGCTGTGAAGAGATACCATGACCAAGGTAACTCTTAAAAAGGACATTTAGGGCTGGCTTACAGTTTCAGAGGTTCAGTCCATCAAGGCAGGAAGCATGGCAGCATCCAGGCAGACATGGTACTGTAGAAGTAGCTGAGAGTTCTACGACTGGGTTGGCAGACAGCAGGAAGAGAAACACTAGGCTTGACCTGAGCATTTTAAAACCCAGAGCCCAACCCCAGTGACACACTTCCTCCAACAAAGCTACAGGTCCCCAAGCATTCAAATATATGAGCCCATGGGGCCATTCCTATTCAAACCATCACAGTGGGTTACATTTAAAAGTCCTATTTAAAGCTAGGGGGTGGTGGCACATGCCTTTAGTTCCAGCACTCAGAGGCAAAGGCAGGCTGGATCTCTGAGTTCAAGGTCAGGCCAGTTTCCTATGAGTTTTAGGATAGCCAGGGCTATACACACAGAAACCATGTCTTGAAAGCAAAGCAGAGCCGGACAGTGGTGGCGCATGCCTTTAATCCCAGCACTTGGGAGGCAGAGGGCGGGGTGGTGGGGGAGGGTGGGAGGGTGGGGCGGATTTCTGAGTTTGAGGCCAGCCTGGTCTACAGAGTGAGTTCCAGGACAGCCAGGGATACACAGAGAAACCCTGTCTCGAAAAACAAAACAAAAAATGTTTGTGTTTGTGAAGGTTGAAAGGACTGTGTGTATATGAACACTGGGTCCATGTACCCTTGCAGGCCAGAAGGGGGCACTGGATCCCTTGGAGCTGAAGTATAGTTGTGAGTTGCCTGATATAGGTGCTGGGAACTAAATTTAGGTCCTTTTGCTAGAACTCTTAACCGCATAGATATCTCTCCAGTCCATACACCATCTTACCATCTTTTTTAGACAGTATCTCACCTCTGTAGACCTGGCTGACCTCAACTTGGTAGGTAGACCAGACTGGCCTCGGACTCAGATCTGTCTGCCTGCCTCCTGAGTGCTGGGATTAAAGGCATACTTGACCATGCCTCATGAGTTTACTTTTAAAATCACTCAGTGATGATGCATTTGTGGAGGACAGAGGACAACCTTTTGGAGTTGATTTTCTTGTGATCTAGAGATTAAACTCAGGTCATTGGGCAGAGGCAAACACTTCCCCACTGAGTCTTCTCATTGGTCTATACCTTTTCAATTTACAGATGTCTGTTTATTCATATTCTAAGTGTCTTCTCAAACATTTTTTGGTAGCAAGGTTTATCATCTTCCAAGACAAAATTGTTACCAAGAAAAACAGTGATGTAATTACTCAGTCATTAAAACATTTCTATTACTTGAATACTGATGGTCCTGCATCTCTAACATGCTGACACATTACTTGTATACTGATGGTACTGCTTTTTTCTGCTCTTCTCTACCACATGTTCTCTTGAATGGCAAGCACAAATGGCTAATGTGGGATAGAGATTAAGTGTAACCTTCCTCATGCTGTTACTAAAACTAATCAGTCTGCCATTTTTCTGAAATGAATGTATTTAGAGTGTGCAAGTGACCATATCTTCTATTTCTTTCTCTAAAAATATTCTTAACACTGTCAGTGATAGAGAACAAATTTATATTGGTAGAATTGATACCTTCAAAGCTATATGGGTATTAAGCTTCTGCTTCCTGCTAGGTCTGATGACTTACTCCTACTATCCTGGCACTCAGGAGGCTGAAGTAGGAGGATTGCCATAAATTTGAGACCTACTTGGGCTACACACAGTAAATTCCAGGACAGCCTCAGCTGAAGAGTAAGACTTTGTCTCAAATAACAAACATAGGGCCAGTGAGGTGGTTTGAAGGTAAGGGCACTTGCAATAAATCTTGAATTCAGTCTCTGGAACCCATTCCCCAGCATTGTCCTCTCACCTCCATCCATGCTGAAACTTGTGTCCACACATACAGTAAGACAAAGAGACACAAGCACCCCAATGTTGTTCTCACATTTTTGCATATGTTTAGACATTAATGAGAACCCTGGAACCCAGGGGACACAAGCTGCAAATCATAGCTCAGAAGCCAGCTCCTTTCCAGGACTCACACTTTCAGCATATGTTCTGACAATACTAGATAAAACTGCCACACAGCTGTGCCCTACAACTACTAATTAACAAGGCAGACAGGGGTCTGGGATTGAACTCAGTGCTGCTTGCTTAGCACTTAATACGGCTCAAGTTTGGTCTCTAGTACTTGAAAGGAGGCTGGGGTACAAAATGAAAAACCAGATCATGACTATAGCCATTGTTTTGTTACTTCCTAGAAAGTGAGATAGCTCGTGATTTGATGACCTGAATGGACCTGAACATATATACCCTATTTCCCCTTCTATTTGACCTTTTCTGCTCTCCACAAAGATAAAACTGTATTCACATCTTCCTGAAGGTGCCTGAGTGAATTAAAAAAAAAAAAAAAAAAAAAAAAAAAAAAAAAAAAAAAAAAAAAAAAAAAAAGACTTGAGTTTTAACCTCTTCTGAAAAATGGAGAGATTAACCAAAAAAAATCTTGCAGAATTGGTTTATTTAATACAAAAAGCATTTCACAGTTATTAGGTACAAAGACTATCAACTTTGGCTTCTTTCCCATTCAGCATTCTTTGCAACAGTAATCACACAATTTAAAAAAAGTCAATGTATCAGTAGTTACTTTTCTATTGCTGTGGTTTAACACCATGACCAAAGCAATTATATAAGAAGTTATTTGGGATCAATCATGACATAACTTTGGCAGCAGGCATAGGAAACCGAGAGCTTACATCTCAACCAGACATTTGAAGCAGGGGTAACAAACTGAGTAAGGCAAAGCCTTTTAAAGCCCTGCCCCTAGTGATGGCCTCCTCCACCAAGGCCACATTTCCTTTCCTTTCTTCCTCCTCTTCCTCCTGCGTGTGTGTGTGTGTGTGTGTGTGTGTGTGTGTTTTGGTGTTTTGAGACAGGGTTTCTTTGTGTAGCCCTCAACTTCCAGAACTCACTCTGTAGACGATGTTTGCCTTGAACTCAGAGATCTGCCTGCTTCTGCCCCTGGAATGCTGGGATTAAAGGCATGAGCCACCATCACCCAGCTAAAGTCACATTTCTTAAGTGCCCCCATACAGAATCCTCTTGGACCCAGTGTTCAAATACAGAGCCCATGGGCAACATTTACATTCAAACTACCACAGGCAGGTTCTCACTGTGTAGCCCAGGCAGACTGGCCCTGAACTTGTGATCTTCTTGCTTCAAGCATATTGAATGCTAAGATTATAGGCCAGCACCACCAAGACTGCTGAAATCAAGGATTTCTTTGGAGTCAGGCACAGTGATACATGTCTGCAATCTAAGGGTTCAACATGCTTCTCTCCTCTTAGTGAGAATCTATGCAAGAATAACACTGCCACCAACTGGAGGCATCTTCTACCCAGACAATGAAACACTGTCTGTATGGTTTTTATGATCTATATGTATAAATAGACAAAAATTTGATTTTAATTTGCAAAAACTTCAGAATTCAGAAAACTTGAAAAAATGTATCATTTTATTTGCACACTTAGAAAAGTTGTACACAGAAACTTATCGTTTGTAAAACAGAACTGTTAGAGAGGGTAGCATTTTTATTTTTAAATCATTAAGACTGGTCGAGAAATAAAACAAAAACATAGTAAAATGTTTAAAAAATTAAAGAACATTTTCCAAGTATAAATTTTATAAATACAAAACAAATTCACAAATGACTTTGAATGCTAAATAAATATCTAGTTAATAAATTCAGTCGGCACTGGCTACGGCACGTCAGAGCTAGAGAATTGGATTCATTCATGTGTAGTGTTGAAACCATGTGCTCATGAAACAGTCTTTAGGACACATTCTCTAAGCTGTGGTCTAGAAGACTTACTGTGGAGACAAAGCCTCCCGACTACCGAAACTCCTAAAGCTCAATGACAAAATAAATCAAAGATGAAAAAATATTTTCCAAGATACCTGAACACATGAATGATCTCAAAATGTACAAAAGCCTCTGTAAACCAGCGCTGTACTCAATACATCTATAAAACTTAGTAGATACTGAACAAAAACTGTAGCAAAGGAAATCTTTCCTACATTCTCCTGAGTGCTTAATAGTAAATTGAGAATATAGTGCAGGCCACACTTGGATGTGGTCAACCAGCTGTTATTGCTTTATACACATATCTGCTTTAGAGCAAGATTTAATGTTCCATTTTCATGAACGATTCATGTTTTTCTTCACGTATAGCCTTTAGAAGGACAAACTTAGATCCGAGACTTCTTTGCAGCTAGTGGCGTGCTAACCTGGTCCACATTACTGGGTGAGACATGGAGGCCAAGCTTTTGAGCTTGAATATGAAAAAAGGCTTGAAGCCTAGTTCCAGCTTTTGCTTCACTTGTGTTCCGAGGGTTGTATTCAAAGCAGTTTGAAAACATTAACTCAATATCATCAATAAATTCAGCTAGAGAGAGAAAACCAAACAAGATTAGGGATAAAAATAAACACATCAAAACCAAGTTTATTTGTACACAGGAAAACTTACTAAGAAAAGGGAAGAAAAGAAGAAACTGAAACAAGGTAACAGCTTGATCTTAAAATTGATCAATTATAAATATTTTAAATTGTTTTGGAGAACCTACGGCTTACATGCATTACGTGTTTGCATGACTCCTGGCTGGAGAGACAGAGACCTTGCTTGGCCTTTCACGAGGCCTATCATTAATCATTGCATCAAAAACAAAAAACTTCTTCCACTAAGACCGGACTCTATAGAACGTTTCTAACTATTTAACCCAATCCATCTTTCACCTCAGTATGTACTAATAAGCATTTGAGGAACCTCATGGGCTGCCAAATAGATACCTATACTAATGTACATCATTAAAAAAATAAAAATAGCAACATGTCTTAAAAGCACTAAAAAGGAAAAGATACTCACATGCTAATTTATATTCACATTTATTTACTTTTTCTCGAATTATATTTAAGGCAATGGGCTTCTTAATGATGTCATAGTAGTCTGGGACCTGTAAAATAATAAAGTATTTCATAGTACAAAGAAATTATTGGACATATATGGTTAAGATTAATTTTATACATGAAAAAGCAACTTGGTAATATCAACTTCTGAGTACTATTATTCAATTAAAATAAGTCACATATTTTGAATCATAATGATGCAGAAGCCTATTTAATACCATCTTAAATGTAATTTTTTAAAAAAGATTTATTTATTATTATAAATGAGTATACAGAAGAGGGTATCAGATCTCATTACGGGTGGTTGTGAGCCACCATGTGGTTGCTGGGATTTGAACTCAGGACCTTTGGAAGAGCAGTCAGTGCTCTTACCTACTGAGCCATCTCACCAGCCCTTAAATGTAATTTATTATGAAAGACTGATATATATGCCCATAATATTTATTAGCGAGCATTATTGCATCTATAATAATGAATAGAATGTGAATTTTTACTTAATGGATGACAAAAACCATCTATGAAAAATAAAAGCTGGAGTTCATGGCTATCTTCAGCTACAGAGAAAACCTTAGGCTATACTAGGCTATTTGAAAAAAACCAAAAACCCAGTCCAGTAAGACGCCTCAGGGGTAGGGGTTGGGTAAAGGCACTTGCTACTAAGACTGCTACTGATGACGTGATTTCTAACTCAAGGTGGGGCCAATTGGCCCTGTTTCACCACACAACTGGCAGAGTGTGTACTCACACACACAAACAAACTAATTTTAAGATCTTAAATAAGTACATGTTATTCTATATTAATTAATCCTTCAGATTCTTGCTCTGGAGATCACAAAGTAGAAGCACCAGCTGCTTTTCCAAAGGACCCGGGTTCAAGTCCCAGCACCCACATGGCAGCTCAATCATCTATCAAAGTTTCCATGAAGACTACATCATATAATATAAATGTAAATCAGGCAATAAGCATATTTTATAAAGTCTAGTTATATTAATATTACCTGGATTTTAGAAACCAGTTTCAAAAAGGGCCAGCTATCATCATGCCGGACCAGTTCCACGACAAGTTGTTCAAAAGCAGACAATTCATGAACGCCTCCTTGTCGGCCAGAACTTCTTCGATTCAGTGGTACAGGAGATGACTCTGAGTAAGTAAACATTTTGGGTAGTATCAAAGCAAAGTACTGACTCTAAGGTAAGCCTGTTACAGAAATACAAGCCTCTCTGTGTAGCCTTGGCTGCCCTGGAACTCACTCTGTAGACCAGGCTGGTCTCGAAATCAGAAATCTGCCTGACTCTGCCTCCCAAGTGCTGGGATTAAAGGCGTGCGCCACCACTGCCCGGTTTACAAGCCACACTTTACACTGAGATTTTGCCTTTCAATGTATGTAGTGTCAGTGCATGGCTGCATGCCTGCATATGTGTATGTACAGCATTTGAGGAACCTCATGGAAAGTTTATGTGGTATCAGGGTCTTTAAATCAAACCTTGGGCTCACTGATATGGCACGTGGTGGCTGGCTGACTTGGAATACATTGTGTTGGTCCTGTGGGCTCAAGTGTTATAGGTGGGCCTGCCCCCCCCACCCCCACCATATTTACATGGGTTCCTGGTGCTAATGCTTGGGTTTTAAGCACTGTAGGCTGAGCTACTTCCTCACCCCATCTAGCTTACTCTGAAAGACATAGAAATCTGGGCCAAATACTCTTAATTTCCTTTTTAAAATTTTCCAAAAAGGTTTTTGGGGTTCTTACACAATTTTACTAAAGATACTCTAAAATAAACAAACAAAACAAACTAAACAATTCTTTAATAGCTCTTAAAACATATCTTGAAGAAAGCATATCATGGCAGGTTGTGGGTACACATTTAATCTCAGCACTCAGGAGGCAAATGCAAGTGAATTTCTGGGAGTTCAAGGCCACAAAAAAAATCTTAAGTGGTCCAGTGAAATCTAGGGTATAATATGGTTCAAACATGAATTCAGGTGTTTAAATTCATTGTGTGAATCCACACACTCTTCTCATTTCAGGTTAAGTTTTGACGGCAACCAGAAAAAATTACAAAACTTTTAAAAAGTATATATACTTTTATGTTTTACATTTATTTTGTGTGTGTGTGTGTGTGTGTGTGTGTGTGTGTGTGTGTATGTGTGTGTTCAGGGATTAAACTCAGGTTGTCAGGCTTGTAAGCACACACTTTTATCTATTGTGCTATCTTACCAGTCCCCTCTCTGTAGAATTTTTGTTGTTGTTTGAGATAGGGTCTCACTTGGTGGCCCTGGCTGTCCTGGAGCTCACTCTGTAGACCAGGCTGGCCTTAAGTCAGGGATCTTCCTGCGTGCTGAGACTAAAGGTGTGGGCTACCACTGCCCAGCCACAGAGGGTAATCTTCTCAAACAATTAATCTTCATGTCTTGTGATGACTGCCTGTTTTTTTTTTTTTTTTTTTTAAGTTTTTCGAGACAGGGTTTCTCTGTGTGGCCCTGGCTGTCCTGGAACTCACTCTGTAGACCAGTCTGGCCTTGAACTCAGAAATCCACCTGCCTCTGCCTCCCAAGTGCTGGGATTAAAGGTGCACATCACCACTGTGTGTTCTGAAGGAGGAAGAAGTGGGAAACTGAAATGCACAAGGCAAGCACTTCATCACTAGGATATATCCCTAGCTCTGAAATGTATTCATACACTGACTAAATTTTTCCACTAACAATGAAATACTAGGACTAGAGAGATGGCTTGTTGGCTAAGAGCACTTACAGCCTTCTGAGGACCTGGGTTCAGCTCCTAGCACCTCTATCAGATGGCTCACAAATGCCTCTAATTTGAGTTCCAGGATATCCAAGATCCTCTGACCTTCAGTGGGCATCTATATAACTTTTTGTTTTTCTCCTATTAAGGGCTAAGGAGACAGCTTTTTGGCAAAGCGCCTGCTGTGTAAACATGAAGATTTTAGTTTGGTCCCCAGCACTCATGTAAAAGGCCCGGTGTAGTGGCTTTGGCCCCCACACACAAATACAGGCATATTATCTTCAAATTTAGTACACTGCCCTGTGCCAGTAGAGACTACTAATGTAATTTGCCTTTACTTAGCAATAGCTTCTCTTTAATGATGTATGCTTTAGGTCAGACTATCGTGTATCATAGGAACAGCTTTTAAAAGCGATAAAGGACTCAAATATTTTTAGGTAAGGAAGAATATAAATTAGATTTCATACCTGTAGATTGTCTTTTCCTGCCTCTTCTCTTAGACTCACCCTCTGGGAGAGAAAGTCCAGCAGTATTTAAAGGTATCAACTGTCTGCTTGATCTTGAGGTGCTGACCCTGAAGTTAGTGAAGCCGGGACTGTGTTCTAGGGTGTTATCAGCACTCTTCCGTACTTTGCGTTTTCCATGAGGACTAAGCAGTTCCACAAACACATCTGCTTGCAGTGCATTAGGACTGTGGCGAGTGGAGCGACTACCAGCTCTCAGGGATCGAGTTTCTGTGGGAGGAGCAGATCTGGTTTTCCTTAGACTTCTGCCAGCAGGTTTAGAAGCAGTGGTTTTGGGCGTGCTCTGCTGACTCCTTGAAGGGTATCTTCCAGGGTCTTGTCGTTGGCTGCGGCTTGGGAAAGAAGGGCCAAATCTCCCTCTTGTTTTAATTGGCAATCTAACTTGGGGTCTTCCTCGTTTTGGTGGGCTACAAATAATTAGAAAATACAAAAATAATTGTACAATAATGAACAATGAAGAACATATGGTTATTTGTACTTAACTAGTAAGTTGTACATAAATTACTTTTGTATATAAACTTATGCTTAAGTCCATATCACACACACACATACACACATACACTATGGTATGTATTATCATATCCTTTCTGTTTAGAGACAAGTTCTCATGTATTTTTCTGAAACAAGGGAGGACATTTATTTTCTAGGTTACTAGGATATCATCATGAAAATCAAGTCCTGAATAAACCAATAAAATCCTCAGAAGAATTGTAAACTGACCAAGTCAATATATCTAAAAATACAGGAAACTAAGAGACTAAACTTGCATGGTGCTTCTCCTGTGCTGTCACTACAGACAGAGGCGACTGATAGGCTAGCCAATGGCTAACATAAAGTAGGTCTCAAACTTATGGTTCATGAAGACCAAGCCAAGAACCTCTTTACTACTTTCTGATTCTGAAATACAAAACTAGATATATCTCTCTACATTCGTCTATTTAACCTGAAACATTGATAAGAATTTTTCAAAATTATTGACCAGTTGATTTGTGTGTGTGTGCGTGTGTCTATGTAGCTTATGTACATATTCAGGTGTGCTAGTCCTACAAGGGCCAATGCAGGGTGTCCTCTATTGCTTTCCACCTTATTTATTTTTTATAAAGATTTATCTATTTATTATATGTAAGTACAGTGTAGCTGTCTTCAGACGCACCAGAAGAGGGTATCAGATCTTATTATGGATGGTTGTGAGCCACCACATAGTTGCTGGGATTTGAACTCAGCACCTTTGGAAGAGCAGTTATCTTAACCGCTGAGCCATTTCTCTAGCACCCTCCACCTTATTTCTTGAGATGGGATCTCACACTAAAGCTGAACTGGCTAAGACCAGCTAGACCAGCTAGCCAGAAAACTCCTGGGATCTGCCTTTCTCCACATCCCCAAATCCCAGGGGTGGGGTTAGAGGTGTATGCTGCCACACCCAGTTTGTTTGGGGGCTGGGAATCCAAACTTGGGTGCTCACGCTTGTACAGTCTTCAGTTTATTGACTATCTTTCCAGGCCTCTAGACTAATTTTTGTTATGCTTAATAAGCCACATATGGTGGTAAATGGTTTCTGTTAGCTGGTACTCTCTTTTTAAAAAAATAATTTATTTTTATTTTATGTTCATTCATATTTTGGCTGCATGTATGTGTGTGTGAAGGTGTCAGATGCCCTGAAATCAGTTACAGACACTTATGAGCTGTCATGTGGGTGCTGGGAATTGAATATGGGTCCTCTGGAAGAGTATCCAGTGCTCTTAACTTTGGAGCTATTTCTCCAGCCCCAGATGGTACTCTTAAAAACAAACAAATAGGGGCTGGAGAGATGGCTCAGAGGTTAAGAGCACTGGGTGCTCTTCCAGAGGTCCTGAGTTCAATTCCCAGCAACCACATGGTGGCTCACAACCATCTGTAATGGGATCTGTAATGGGATCCAGTGCCTTCTTCTGTTATGTTTGAAGACAGCAACAGCATACTCATATACATAAAATTAAAAAAAATTGTCTTTAAAATAAACAACCCCTCAAAACAACAGTATAAAATTGGAAAGAAAAAGTGTTGAATAGACAGGAGAGGAACTGTAGGGAGGAACAGGATTTGAGTATGATGAAAATTCGTGTGCATTATGAAATCCTCAAATAAAGGAGAAAAAAACCTTAATTTCATCAAAAAAGAGTGGATGGCTCTATTTTAATTATTTTCCTCTGACATTGGTTTTTGTATTGGACGGTTCTTGGTCACTCTTGCCATACTTGGTTTCTTGGCTCTATGGCATTGGTACAGATGTTTAAGATGAAAATAAAGATTACAATATGATGTCCCCATTGTGGTATAACCATCTACTGGTGAAGAACTAGTGGACAGAAATATACCTAGTAAATATGAATTTTTCTTATTTTAGTTCTGAAAGAAAGGGTCAAACTGAGTGTGGTGGTATAAATCTGAGCACTTGGGGGCTAAAGGCAAGATCACATCAAGTTTAAGGCTGTTTCAAGGGGGGAATAAAGATTAAATAACTATCCCAGTGCTACCACAGCAGGAACATGCAGCCTTCAAACCTATGCACACAGCCTGAGGGAGAGCTCACTGTGTCACAGAAGAATTGATAATTCTGGGAGCAGTGGGGCACAAGCACATGAACATAACGACATGGGCAGCTTAGATTGGAAATATTCTGAAATATGTATAATATGTAAAAAGCACAGGTAGTTTCAGAACAGTCACGACTCAGCTCTTCTTGTGGGTCTAAAGAGTCACAGGTGAGAAGGTCCTTCCACACATTGCAAACTGCACTCACCTGAGCGCTTCCTCTTCGTCAGAGTCCTCCTCATCTTGCTCCACCTCATATTCTTCCTCCTCACTTTGACCCTCTTCATCAGCGTCATCAACTTCATCATCATCACCTTCCATACCCTCTTCCATTTCTTCATCACTTTCTAAGGATGGTCTCTGCCTAGAGGAAAGTCTTCTAGAACGTTGCTTTGGTCGACATTCTGGACAAAACCAATCTCCATCCGGAACAGTCTGAACAAATCACAAAAATGATCATTATCTACTGTCAAAAAATCTCAATTTCAATGTGCTCAACAGACAAAGATAAAAATACCTTGAGCTTTGGTCGGACGCAATAGGTGTGATGCCCTCGGTCACAGCCGTCACAGAGCACCATATTTTCAGCATCTCCCTTTTTCCGGCAGATCTTGCAACGAGCGTTCAGTATGGACTTAGACCACATCACACTGCGATCCAAGGTTGATAAATGCAGAAACACTTGGGATAGACTAGCAGAGGAAAGGAGAGACTCTCTCCAACGGTCCAGGACAGTTTTATAAGAACGTCCGCTGTCGTTGCCATCTTAAAATGAGAGGGGAAAGTGATTGAGTTCCTGGGCAAAGGTAAATGTCAACTAGAATGACTTTCTTGGTAGTTTAAATAGCTCTCATGTCATGTTTCTTCTAATGTTTATCAAAAAGACTGTGCTTAATATTGAACACTAAAGTTCCATGTAACCCAGCACTTGGGAGGCTAAGGCAAGAGCCTTTCTGTCATTCTGAGATAGGCTGCACTATGTAGTGAGTTCCAGGTCATTCTGGGTTGCAACAGAGTGAAGCTGTCTCAACCGCAAGCTGCCCATACGGAATGTTACACTAGAGAACAAATCTGCTGAGCTGTATTTTTTAAAAAAAAATGACATAAGGAATTACTTAAATCTACACACTGAAGGCTTGAGGTTTTAATAGTTAATAGAGAAAAGAATTTAGGCAATGTGTTCCCAATCTAGTCTTTATATCGAGTCCTGTTCTAATTTAAAATTGGTTAAGAAAGTTACTATTCCTCTGAATCAAGTATGTTACTCCCCATGGCCAGAAGAATGATTGACTGTTCTCTAATTTCAATATCAAATAATAAGGTTTCTTTTGAGCTGCTGGTACGTGTTCCGACACAGATGAAGGTGTTGGCTCAGTGTGTTTCTGAGGGTGAATACACTACATGCCACTGTGTAGTGTAATTCAGAAAGCTTACCACAGCAACATGGTTATTACCCCAGCCACTCACTCAAGAGACTCAGGCAAGAGGTTGTATCCTGGGCAACATGCTAAGTTCAAGGCCATCCTGAGCTACTTTGCCCTATCTCAAAACAGTGAAACCTGCCCCCATCTTAAACTAGCCAACCAAACAAAACAAAAAAGGAAAAACACAGCCAGCAATATGGCCCAGCAGATAAACGTGCTTGCTACACAAGCGTGGTGATGTGGAAGGAAAGACCCAACTCTAGAGAGTGTCCTGACCTCCATGCCATGCTGTGCCGTGCTTGCACAGACACCCCCCACAAATACTAATTAAGACAAACAGAGAAAACATAACTCCATAAAAGATTTGAACAGCTCAGAAGTAACCATGCTTGCCTTAAATTGCAGTCCTGGTTTTCCATCCCCAAGTAGCATACACCTATACATATGCACATCCACATACCACCAAACCAAAACATTGTGAGAACTAGCAAAATCAGACTAATAAAGAATTCAGATATCAGAACTATATAGAATATGGAAAACTACATTTAATATGTTCAAACTAGGTATACCTTTCCCAGAACCCTTCCCATTCAAGTTCTTATTTTTCTTTAATAAATCTACATTTACACTGTTCACTTAAAAAACATAGATCAGGAGGGCTGGAGAGATGGCTCAGTGGTTAAAAAACACTGGCTGCTCTTCCAGAGGTCCTAAGTTCAACTCCTGGCAACCACATGGTGGCTCACAACCATCTGTAATGGGATCTGATGCCCTCCTCTGGTGTGTCTGAAGACAGCTACAGTGTGCTCATATACATGAAAACCATAGATCAGGAAGTTTAAAGACTCAGAACTCTGGTATGTGTGCAGCTCAGCAGTAGAGCATCGGCCCATCAGGCATCCACCAGGGTTTGATCCTCAGTGTAGCAAAAACAACAAAGAAATAAAAACTACAGAGAACTTGTAAGTGTTAACAAGCAAATGAAACTAAAAACTCAGTGGGACAAGGGAAAAATCAACAGATGAATCAAATGACTTTTCCTCCCCCCACACCTCCCTTCTTTCTTCAGGGTGTCTCCATGTAGCCCTGTCTGTCCTGGAACTGCTCTGTAGACCAGGCTGGCCTTGAACTCAGTGATTTATCTGCCTCTGCCTTGTGAGGGCTGGAATTAAAGGCATGCACCACCAAAGCCAGTGAATCAAATGACTTCAAAACTTGAGAAAATGAAGTAGGTATTCAGGCAAACAATATGCAGAATGTGAGCAGACAGTATTCCCACCTTCATCTTTCTGAGTCTCTAGTGTTGCTCAGATGATTCCCATGGACTCCATGTGCACTACAGAATTATTCTACCCTTGAATGAGCCCACAACCCATGGTACCTTTTGTAGATGGTATATGGGCTAGCTGATTTCTGAGTTCTGATTTCAGCTCCTCTCTTCTTTTGGGGTTTGTAATCTACCAAAAGGCACTGGCTTTATCTTTGCCCCTCACTCTGTGCTTGTGACTTGACTTCATTAAAAGGCTTCATGGAAAGCTCTGGCACAAAAGTACCCAAGGAAGCACCAACAAGCACTGCTAGTTAACAGATCATGAAGACATCTTTCTGGATAAATCTGCACCAGTTCTTATTAGGTAATAGCAAAAAAATATGGCTGGAGAATGGCCAACAGTTAGAGTGAATGAAAAGTCAATCAGGAGAGGCTTGTATATAGTCTTGCAAATCAGTGTGAATGGTTTTAGTTCATGGGTTGGCGAACTTTTTTCTTTTTAAAGATAACGCGTAGCTCAGCCTAGCTTCAAATTTATGATCCTATCAACCTAGCCTCCTAAATGCTGGGGTACCAGGCTGTACTACCCATTCCAGGTATAGTGTGGGTATAATCCCAGTTCTTTGGGAGCAGCAGTGGAAGGAGGATCAGTTCCCTGTCACCCTTGGCTGTATACCAAGATTGACATCTGTTATGCCAGCTCAGCACTGGGACTATTTTTGCCCACATCACTGTCCTAGGCTTTTTACATGAGTGCTGGTGATTTGAACTCAGGTTCTCATGCTCATATGACTGCGTCATCTCCCCAAGCCTTGTCCTCAGCCCTCTGTGAATATAGGATCTCCTGTGGTTCAGGGTGCCACTCTCCAACTCCCTACATTTCTTAGGATAGCCTCTACTTCCTAAGGGCTAGAGAACAGTTGTACACAAACACTCCCAGATGTGCTTCCTTCACCAGCAGAAACAAGCTTTATCAAGCCCATTACAGCTTGCTTGTTCTCTAGGTTACATGACCATCAAGGTCCCTTCTTTTATCTTCTATTTGCTAGTCTGGATATACTCCTCAGTAAATTATTGACTAAAATGATTAACATAAAATATACACCAAGACTCCTTACAGTTCTCTTGATGTAAGAGAAAGCCATGCTGAGAAATCTTAATGTCACACAAATAAGTATAAGCCCCCCTTTTGTGTGCATCTTGGGGCCACAGCTAAGTGCTTTACTTTGTACACGTAAGAGGCTGGTAAGATGGTTCAGCAGGTAAAGGCACTTGCTGCCTGCCATGTTTGATACCGAACTTCCATCCTGGGACCAGAAAGAGCCAACTCCCCAGGTGTCCTCTATCCGTGTATCACAGCATGCATGTGCATGCACAAGCATATTCACGCAATAAATTAATGAAGTAAAAAAAATTGATTATTTAAAGTGTAACATGAAGCAGGCAACTATTAGTAAGTTAATAGTTGTTTTGTAAGCTTGTCTCTAAGCCCATTCCTTTCCAAAACATATTCAAGATTTTCTTTCAAAACTAAATATGCACGAGTATTCAGCAATACAGAGGTAAAATAGCTCTTATAAGACAAAACACACATTTCTGTAAGAAATTAAAAATTTACCATCTCTCACACTAGATTGATCGTCCTCTCTCTTTTTCTTGTTCTTTTTTTTTCTAGCTCCCTTTTGATCTTTATTAATTTCTGTGTTACCTAATTTCAAATTGACAAAGTTAGTTGAGAATTCCTATTATAGCTTAAGGATTTAACCATAAGCATGACATTATGATGAAATTATCAACCCCAAACAAATACTTTTTATACAACCTCATCTAAGATAATTAACTGAACATGATTCTCTTCCCCAAATTAAAAAAAAAATCCATAAGCCCATTTTTATCAGCACAATTAACTACAATAAAAAGGTTGTACTCTTTCTCTTTTCCTTTGTGTACTCAGGATTGAATCCAAAGCCTCACACATACTAGGCAAGCACTCTCAGTGGAGCCTCTGAGACGGGGTCTAATATATAGCCCCGCTGGCCTAGAACTCACTATGTAGACCAGGCTGGCCTAAACTCACAGAGATCCACCTGCCTCTGCTTTGTGTCTAGCCTCTACTTTAAGGCTGTGTGTATGTTTCAGAGAGAGAGAGAGAGAGAGAGAGAGAGAGAGAGAAGGCTGTGTGTGTGTGTGTGTGTGAGAGAGAGAGAGAGAGAGAGAAGGCTGTGTGTGTGTGTGTGTGTGTGTGTGTGTGTGTGAGAGAGAGAGAGAGAGAGAGAGAGAGAGAGAGAGAAAGAGAATTGTTTGTTTGCAACTGGCAGCTACCTCTTATTTACTTGATATACATGTATGTGCTTGTGCCACACAGTACCTGTAAAGGCCAAAGGACAACTTTCAGAAGTTGGTTTTCTCCTTCTACCTTTGTGGGTTCTGTGGACCGAGCTTAGGTCATTGGGCTCATATAATAATGCCTCTACTTGTTGTACCATCTCCCTGTCTCTATTTTAAATTTTATTTTGAATGACAGGTGTGTAGTGCATGCCTGTAATCCAAGCAGCACTTGAGTGGCTGAGGCAAGAGACTGCTGTGGATCCAAGTCCAGCTCAGAATACACAGCAAGACCTTATTTCCAGAAACACCACCTAAACAATTATTCTGAGAGCCCAGACTGGTTTTGAATTTGTGATCCTCCTGCCTTAGCCTTTACAATAGCTGTAGAAAAGGAGGAAGCCTTGAGTGAATGTATATTATTGGCATGAGTGTGGCCTCACCAAGGACTCCAAAGTCTCAGTGTCACAGAAGTGGCAAAGCCTTACCTGTGGTGAGGCTCATATTGGCAAAGCATTCTTCAGGAGTCCTAGTGGATCACCAGTTATGCACAGAGGCTAGCAACTGTACCAAGCTCTCAATGTTTCCAGCCTGAGGCTGCTGGTCTACAGAGATCCTCCTACGGAGACTAACAACCACTCCTACAACTTCCCATTCTATACCTAATAAGCAGGCTAAGGTTCCCAATTGCTGGCGGTAGTAGGTGCCCCCATCAGGGGTGGCATACCCACCTCAACACCAGCTTCCCTGTATGTGTATCTACATGTGGAGTCCTAGGACCCAGGCCATGCAGGACACAGTAACAGCAAAGAGCACAGATGAGTGCCACTATGCCCAGTAAGCTTGCTATACAGAGAAACCCTGCCCCCAGAAAAACAAACAAACAAATCTTTGAGGCTGCTTAATTTCCTATGCTGAAATTTTAGAAGAATTCAGCATGTATTCTATCTTGGACATTCATAAAGACCTGGTTTTCTCTCTTCTACATGCCCTGCAGGCCTCTCAGCCACACTGGTTTTCACTCCAAAGCCTCTTGTTCTTTCTTCTGAGCCCTGGGATTACAGCGGGTGCTCTGCCACCTTTGAGCTTCAGGTAAGAGCCCAAGTAATTTCTTTTACCTTTCGGCATGAAATGTAAGTTCTAAAATGACTATATGTAAAAGGCATAAGAATCACTGTGGCCCTCCATAATCCAAGAGACAACTCTCACTGTTTTTTCCTGGCCCAAAGCTTTACTAAGACACAGATGAAAACAGGTTAACAAAACAACTAGATCTTATTTCCCTTTGAACTTAGAAACAACTATTTTATTTTATTTTTTTAAGAAACAGGTTTTTCAAGGCTAGACTCAAGCAGGCTGGAGGCTTCTCTTAACTCTCTTAACTCCTTATCTTAGATAGTTCAGGGAGTGACAAAACCTCTCATGGGATTCAAGGGCACTACAACCTCAGGCAAAGGTGGGAATCTCTGGGCTGGGCAGGGAGTTCTACTGTTCTCTTCTACACTAGAAGATCAGCACACCCACTCTTATCCTTGATGGACATGCCATGGCCCTGGCACCCCCAGTATCTGGGGTCTTCACGGCAACAGAGCTGAGCCTTTACTCTGGATTATGGATCTCTCCCAGCTCCTCCCTGGGGCTCTGACCCCACCGCATGATGCTGTGCCTCAGCCACTCAATCTTATTCCAAGCCTTCAAAACCAGTACCGTATGAGCCCTTTACACACTTCCAAGTTCTGCTGCCAGCTTGAGATAGAGCCTTACTCTGTGGACACAGCAGTATCTGGGTGTTCACCCTGAGAATAGTCCCAAGGATACAGACATTTTCACCTCAGTGGTGTTGGTCTCTTAATAATCAGTTGATTCTTCAGTTTCTTTCAGTCCATCAGCACACAGACTTTTAGTCCAGATAGCACAAACAACCCTTATCCCAAGTGTCAAGAAAACCTTTGTTCCCCTCTGAAAGCTCAGCCACTGTGTGCATTTCTCTCCATAGTCTTAACTTCTAAGCACCTACTAGAAGGGCCCATAAATTCTGAGCACATAAGCTAAGCAAGTACTCTACCACCAAGCTGTGTCCCCAGCCTCCCTCCAAATCTCTCTTAATTTCCTTCTATCCCTATCACACTCCCGCCCCCCTCACAGGCTCATGACTTTTGTTTTGACTTTGTGATCCATTTAACTAGGGACATTTGCATTATCTGGGTTGAACCACCCACTGGAGCCTGGTGAGTTGGGTACACAGCTTAAGGCTTTCCCTGAATCTATCAACAGCAAATAGTTCATCAGTGAGAGTCCATCTCCTTATCTTGAAAGTGATCTGGATACATTGGGGTGGCATCTGCACTTTCTTTTTTGATCAGGCAATTCAAAGGAGTACAGGAACCTTTGGCCTGAGGGTATAAGCCTGTAACACCAGCTGAGAGGAGGACCCTGCCTTCTAGGCATGCCTGGGCTACAGAAGAGTTCAGGTCACCCTGAGCAGCTTAGTGAGACCCTGTCTTAAAATGACGAGGAGAGCTGGGGCTACAGCTCAATGGTAGTGTTTACCCAGCATGAGTTGAAACCCTACATTCAATCCTCAGGACCAAACCCTAGCAAACAAGACAAGCCATTAGATGATAGGACGGCCCATGACTGCTGCCATCAATGTGATGTGATTTATTTAAGTTATAATAATAATATCAACTTACAAGAACATGACTAGGTTTACAATAGGATATTAGATATAAATTCTTCAAACTAAGTGTATTATATGAATATATTTGCATTCTGAAATGGAATGATGCCGTCAATAGCAGTGGTTCTCACCCTGTGGGTCACAACCTTTTTGGGGGTTGAATGACCCTTTCATGGGGTTGCCTAAGACCATCAGAAAACACAGATATTTACATTATAATTCATTACAGTAGCAAAATTATAGTTATGAAGTAGCAACAAAAATAATGTTATGGTTGTGGTCAGGACAATATGAAGAACTGAATTCATGGGTAGCAACATTAGGACGGTTGAAAACTACTAGCCTATAGGAAGTTAAAATTTTGTTTTTACTTTATGAGTGCTTGCCTGAATGTATGTATGTATATCGGATGCACTCCTGCTGTCCACAGAGGCCAGGAGAGGGTGCTGGAACCACTAGATCTGGAGTTACAGGAGGTTGTAAGCCGCTGTATTGGTGCTGGAAACAAAACCTGGGTCCTTTTAATGAACTTAAGTGCTCTTAACCAATGAGCTGTCTCTCTAGCTCTGACACTTCATTTTTATTAGTCCTCAAATCAATTAATATCATTATTTAAGAAATTCAGCATTCAAGTTGATCCTTCCAATGAGACGAAAAAAATATAGTTTTTATCTTCTCTATAACCCCAGTGAAATATACACTTTTCTAAAAATGAAAAACAAAGTCTCACTATGTAGCCCTGACTGGCCTAGAACTGGCTATGGAGACCAGGCTAGCCTTAAACTCAAGAGATCACCTGTCTGCCTCTCTAAGGCCAGGATTAAAGGCGTATGCCATCACATCTACCTAACATGATGAATTAACTTAAAATCTGAAGACGACAACATGGAATTAGAAGCAAAGATAACTTTAAAATTGGTTTAAATTTTGAAATCCATATTTTCTGAAGACTTAATTAGGTTCTTGAGTTGGCCCTAAAAAGCCAATTAATTGCATAAATTGCTTAAAATGATCATATTATTTCTTTCATTCTAGACACAAATTGTAGCTCAATGATAGAGTTTGTCCAGCATACACGAGGTCCTGGGAAATCCCCAGCACCCACACCCACACCACAAATGATAGAACATTTCCTCATCTATAATCCTAACACTTTATATTTCTAACTTAATGTTTTTTGGTAATGCATATTTTTTTTTGTTTTTTGTTTTTTTGCTTTTTGTTTTTGTTTTTTTTGAGACAGGGTTTCTCTGTATAGCCCTGGCTGTCCTGGAACTCACTCTGTAGACCAGGCTGGCCTTGAACTCAGAAAACCACCTGCCTCTGCCTCCCAAGTGCTGGGATTAAAGGCGTGTGCCAACACCACCTAGCTGGTAATGCATATTTTTAAACCAAATCTCCAAATGGAGATTTAAATCACTAACAAAAAAACCCTGTTTTTACCTAAATTTATATTATTTGAAGTCTAGATAGTAATACATTTGGCAATTTTTTTGAAACATCTCATAAAAAAATAGGTATAAAAACACTCACTATAACAAATGTTTTAAGTAAGCCAGGAAGCAGTATTTTATGTATTATTTAAAATACATCTTACCTTTAAAAGTTCGTCTTTTAAAAAATGAAAACAATTTTAGCCTATGAAGTTCATTATGTCAGTCCACAAGTCCCAGTAGGAGGAAATGTCACATTATTTAAAATCCAACTAGTATTTTGAAATAAGAAGATACTCACCAAGTGGAGCTTTGAGGAAGCGCCGTTCAATGCCCTGTTCTATCTGAGAGAGGGCCAGGGCCAGATAATGAACCACACTGCTCACTGACTGTGGTGTACTGCTACTAGTGGAGATGGTACTTGGAGTTTCTGTTTTAATTCCAGAAAGTCTATAATTAAAATAAAAATCGCAATTTGGTGAAACTTGGACCCACTAATTTTTCCGAAGTTTATTTGTGTGTGTTTGTGTGCATAGATGTATGTTCATGGCACAACCTCAGGTGTCAGTTGTTGCCTCCTGTCTTGAGATAGGTCTGTTTCTTTTGTTGCTTGTCATTGCAAATGCCAGGCTAGCTTCATGAACTCTCAGAAATTCTGTTTCTGCTTCCCATCTGGCCAGTGAGAACCCTGGGAAGTGTCCCACTTTGTGTGATTTCTGGGGATGCTAACTCAGGTCCCCACTTGCATGGCAAGTGTTTTACTCACCAAGCCATCTCCCCAGACCTCAAAGGTTTATTGACACCTATATTACAGAGTTTCCCAACCTCAAAGAGCTATCACGAGTGTCAAGGAGAGAAAGTAGAAGAGAGACGGCTTCTGGGAAAAGTTTCAGAAGTTTCAGAGGGGTTAGACCTTAAAGCCTATGGAGTAAGAACCTTAAATGCCCCCCTTCTGAGATATCAGCCTCCAGACTTACAGCTCCAGTGTAAAACTATCACTTAGTGCTTTCACATGATCTTCCCCATAGAAAACTTCTTATAGTACTTTCTTCTATATAGATCTAGTCCTCCTGCCTCTTTCTTCAAGTTTGGGGATTCCTGGTGTGCACCTCCTACTCTGGCTCTCTAGCACATCCTTTACTGTCTGTCATCCATGTTCTTCCATGGATTCTATAGATTACAGTTTCATGTCTTTCCAATGTTCTCTTCTAGAGAAACTGCTTAGAAGTGTGTGTCAGCCGCAGTGACCTCCCTGAGGCAGAAGTATGTGCTCTAAAGAGCTATTTCTTAGTTGCATCAGTATAAATGAAGCAGTAACAGAGGAGAAAGTAGAAAAAAATGACCTCAATGGAGAGATTTATTAAAGATCTCAAGAAAACCTAGCACCTCAGCTATGCTAGCAAGTGTTCCACGACTGGGCCATGTGCTAGCCCACCTCAGAATTTATTCATTTATTTAGTAAGTTTGTGTATGTTGCATGAGTGGGTTCTTATATACCATAGCACACATGTAAAAGTCAGAGGATAAATTTTGATAGTCACTTCTCTCCTTCCACCATGTTGAAACAGGATCCCTCTTGTTTTCTGCCCTGCTGTGTACTCCAGGCAGGCTGGCCCATAAGTTTCTGCACCCATTTCTGTCTCCACATAGGAGGATTGAGTTTGCAGACACATGGCACGGTTATTTTTAAATGGGTTCTGGGGTACAAACTTAGGTTCTCAGGTGCATACTGCAGACAAGCCTTTTTGCCCAAGGTGCAAACAAGAGGACCACAGTTCAGACCCCAGCACACACAGCACAAGGCAGACATGGTGGTGTAAGACAGGCAGGTACCTGCAGCTCACTGGCCAGCTAGCCTGGCTGAATTCGTGAACTTCAAGCTCAGAAGAGCCTCAGTGAAGGATGAGAGATACTGACTTCTGTTTTCCACACACATGTACACTGTCCCCAAATAATATAATGAATGAAATTCAGCACACTTTCTAAAGAACCCAAACAAAAGAAGCCAAAAATTAAGCCAGGACTGGCGACCAGTTCAGAAGCCATTTACCTGTCTCTTACTATGACCCTTGCTTGTTCAATTTCCATCTCCTCCATGTCTTCATTCACAGCTTTAATCACTCCATTTTCCTTGCTTTCCTCACTTAACAGTTCATATCGTCCATTCTCCAGGGCTGATCTCCAGACCTGTCGATCTGTCACCTGTCATGAAACCCAGAGTTACTAACCCTGAAATATGAGACTACATTACTCTTTTTTTTTTTTTAGATTTATTTATTTATTATATGTAAGTACACTGTATCTGTCTTCAGATGTACCAGAAGAGGGCATCAGATCTCATTTCAGGTGGTTGTGAGCCACCATGTGGTTGCTGGGATTTGAACTCATGACCTTCAGAAGAGCAGTCAATGCTCTTCCCCACTGAGCCATCTCACCAGCCCGACTACATTACTCTTAAGAGGTATGTACTTCATTCATGTACATTCTAGAATGGGGAATCATAAAAACATAAAAAAAAAAAAAATAAGGTTACTGGACCCAGGAGGCGGAGGCAGAAGGACTGGCAGGCAAGCCAGGGTTATATAGAGAATTTGCTCAAAGTCTACTCAAAGTCCAAAACATGAAAATAAAATAAAGTTACTCAATGATGCAATGCAATTTATATAATATGTAGCTAAAAAGCTTTAGTACTTTAGTCTATTTTTAAAAACCACATTTGTGTGTGTGTGTGTGTGTGTGTGTGTGTGTGTGTGTGTGTTACTATGTAGCCCAAGCTGGTTTTGTCCTCATGGTGATCTTCCTGTTTTAACCTCTAAAGTGCTGGGATTACAGAAGTGTGAGCTACTATGCACTACTTTTATAATCAAATTTTTGTTTTGTTATTGAAACAAGCTTCATGTAGCCCAGGTTGCCCTCAAATTCACAGAGGTTCAGTTGCATCAGCCTCCTGAGTGCTGGGATTGGAAGCATTATGCCACCATGCCCAGCTCTAAAAACAGTTGTTAAAAATTTAAATTAAATTTTATGTGTATGAGTGTTTCATCTCCATATAAGTCTATGTACCACTTAAGTGTCTGATTCCCATGGTAGCCAGAGTGTGTCAGCTTGGGACTGGAGTTATAGAGTTCACTAATTGAAGCTGGGTCCTCTGGAAGAGAAGCCAATGCTCTTACACACTCAGCCATCTCCAGCTCCTTTATAAATTATTTCAGGTGGCTACAGTATAAATGACAAATGATGCTGAAAGGCAAGAATATAACATACATAACAGGCATGATGGTGCAAGCCTGTGAATCCATCACTAAGCCAGGAAGTTCCAGTCAATTAGAGCTTGTGTAAATTCATGTCTCAAAGATAAAGAAATCAACAGCTGGAGATGTACTTTACTGGAGTAATTGTCTAGTATGTATGGGGGACCAGACAACCAACAACACTAAGCAGAGAAGGCAGGAGCTGGTTAGGGAAGATGAAAATATAAAACATTTAGAAATATTCACATATAGCAACTAAGATATAAATAAACATAAGGGACAAACCTTGATGGCTCCTAGTGTCCCTTGATAGATTCTATCCTCAATATCCAAGAGAAAGTCTCTGAGCCTCAGCTCAAGCTGCCTCTCTGCAGATATCTGTGATGTGTCACATGCACCAGAAGATCGTCCCCGAGAAGAAGCAGGCTTGATATCGGCCTGAGGTTTGTCTGAAATAACCATCAAATATCTTTATTAAGATTTTCTCCATAAAAAAAAAACAAAACCAACATAATTTTGAGATAATTTATATGAAATAGCCATAAATTCTTAGTAGTTACAAACATTAAAACATGACATGACATGATTTTGAGTAAATCCTCAATAGCTGTCATGTGGTAAAGGTTTTTGTCTTAGCGTTTCTGTTGCTGTGATAGACAACCATGGCCAACAGCAACCTGGGAAGGAAGAGGTTTATTTTAGCTTACAACTCTCAAGTCACATCTATCATTGAAGGAAGTCAGGGTAGGAACTCATGGAAGGAACCCAGAGGGAGTCAGGAGCTGAAGCAGAGAATGCTTGTTGGCTTGCGCCTTGTGATTTGCTTAACCTGCTCTTATACCCTCATGGCCACCAGCCCAGGTGTGGTCCAGCCTGCCCAGGCCAGCCTCCAGTGAGATGGGTCCTCCCACATCAATCATCAGTCAAGAAGCCCCACTTCCTTACAGACTAACCCCACGGAAGCATTTTCTCATTAAGAGTCTTTCTTGCTTGTGCCAACGTGACATAAAACTAATCACCAGTCTTATATCCAGAACACACAAAGAACTCTTACAGTTCCATAAAACACAAATCACCCCTTTATAAAACAGGCAAAAGATGTGTCTGGGCATTTCTTTAAGGAGGGTTTACTGGTGGGTCCTCTCCAGGGCTTCCCTCTCCTTCAGAAGTACAGAAACTAGAACCTTCATGACCATGGGTAGAAAGTAAACGGGAAACCAACTAGCAGCTCCCCGAGTACTAAAGTTATTACAAGACAAAGTAATTTTACCCAGAGGTATATACTTAACAAATGAGAACTACTGATCCAAAAACTTATATGCAAATATTTATTGCATTCCTAAAATAGTCAAAAGGTGGAAATCAATCAAACATCTATTCAGAAATGAATAAATAAAATGTAGTATATGTACAAAGTAGAAGATTATTTGGCCACAAAAACCAATAAAGTTTTGAGAACATTAGAAGCATTATTCTTATGATGCTAGCCACAAAAAATGATATGATTCCATAAGAACCTGTCTAAAAAAACCAAACTCAGACCAATCTAAACCAAACCACCCCCACCCCCCAAAAAAAGAAAACCTAGAAAAAGGAATATCAAGAGAACCTTAACAGACCCTGAAAGATTTGTGGGTTGTCCAAAGTTAGAGACATGTATGTGTGGTCCCACACTGCACTGAATATGCAAACTTCCAGCTGCCTGTCTTGTCGCCACCTTCATCTCACTGTAGGAGTGGCGGTACAGATTCACACCACCTCAGCTGGCTTTTTATATGGGTTCAGGGAACTGATCCCAGGTCATCAGGCTTATGAGGTAAGTACTTTAAGCCTGCTGAGCTAATTCCCTGGCCCACAATGATTCTTGTTAGAAGCAACAAAAATGTTTTAAGATATACTATGGGGGTGATTGTCCATTTGTGAATATATTGAATTGTATACTTTCAATTGGCGAGTGTTTGATCTGTTGAAAATATATAAAAATGGTCTAAACTTAAGGCCCACCCCAGGAGGCAGAGTCCATGCCAGATAGGAAGTGGAGGCTAGATGGCTCAGAGATGTAGGCTCAGAGAACCAAACATCACCCTAGGAGGCAGAGCCATGCCAGATAGGAACTGGAGGCTAGATGGCTCAGAGAAGAGATCCAAACATGTCTGTCCTGCCAAAATCAATGGAATGACTCCTAATGATATTTCACTATACTCAGAGATCAGCACCTAGCCTATCACCATCAGAAAGGCTTCTTTGGGCAGAGTGACAGGTGTCTTTAATCCTAGGGCTCGGGAAGGCAGGGGAATCTCTATGAGTTCAAAGCCAGCAATCTCCAGGTCAGTCAGAACTGTCACACAGAGAAACCTTGTCTTAAACAACAACAAAAAAAAGGACCAAAAGAAAGGTCTCCTCTGGTAGCTGATGGGAGCAGATGCAGAGATCTGCAGGCAAACATTAGGTAGAGTCTGGGGAACCCTGAGGAAAGAGGGAAAAGAATTATAGGAACCAGAGGGGTTGAGGACACCAGGAGAACATGGCCCATGGAATCAAGCAAACAGAGTTCATGGGGCTCACAGAGACTGAAGCAACAATCATGGAGACTGAGTGGTCTCTGCTAGGTCTTCTCTATATATGTTGTGGTTGTTTAGCTTGGAGTTTTTTGTGGGACTCCAAACAGAGGGAACAGGGGTGTCTCTGACTCTTTTGCCTGCTCTTGGGGCCCTTTTCTTCCTACTGGATTGCCTCATCCAGCCTTGATACGAAGGTTTGTGCCTAGTCTTATATTGCAACTTCATATGCTATGTTTGGTTGATATCCCCGGAGGTCTGCTCTTTTATGAAGAGAAACTGAGGAGGAATGGATCTGGGGGAGAGGAGAGGAAGGAAAAAGAGAGAGGAGTAGAGGGAGGGGAAACTGTGGTCAGGATGTATTGTAAGAGAGTATAATAAATAAAAAGAAACAAACACAAAGGAAAATATATAAAGTGTGATACAGCCCCCAATGTTCTCCATGACTCTCACTGCTGAAACTCACACCATGAGATGCTTTTCTTTCTCCTATCTGCCATCAGTGAGTCAGCCTCTCATAGAAAGTACTGCAACCTGATCTGCTCTGGCAGCCACTCCACCTCCAGAGACCATTCATGCTTCTGGCTGGGACTCAGTCAAAACATTAATCCCACTCCCAGTATGTTCAAAACTGCTGGGTCTTGAGCACTGAAGTATATATAGTAAAGGATACCCTGGGAGTGTCTTGTGAGAGTCTCTAGACTTTAGTGATATGTATGACAGTGGCCAGTAGCAGGGGTATAAGAACCACCTCGTGGTGGCATCATCTAAGCAGATTGGTCCCACGTGGAATACAAGGGGGAGGGGTGAAGTCAGCTGAGTCAGGTCTTCTGCTTCTAAGCAAGACCACCCTCAAGTTATTCCATGCAGATACTTTGTCACAATAACACAAAGCTGAGTGACACAAGGAGTCAGTCCACTATCAGAGAAGACTGCTCACACAAACAACCCAGAGGCATTCTGAGACCCTCCTCAGTATGAAGAAAAAAATATATGACTATCTAATTTGCAAACTAAGAACAGGTCAGAATGAAAGCTAACATATTTTAACATATGTATAACAACATAGGTTTAAACATAGGTTTAATCCAGGAATTGTGGCACATCCCTTTAATCCCAGCACTTAGGAGGCAGACAGATCTTTCTGAGTGCAAGATCAGCCTGTTCTATAGTGAATTCCAGGACAGCCACGGATATGTAGACACAGTAATTCAAAAAACAGAACAAGTAAACATTTACCTGAAAAATGGAATTTCTCTTCAGAAAAGTGGGCAAGCTGTGCACATATTCTGCTCTTCTCCTGTAGCAAGGTCTCTTTTAAGGCACTTTCTCTGTGTCCTCTGGAGTTGAGAGCTTCGATGAGCTGGTCTAGCTGTTCACAAGAACTGTAAAAGCACCACCGATTTGGCTTATGCACTGGTTTTGGCAGCAGCACAGAATCACTGAATGGACCTTGGTTGAGGCTAGAGGTAGATTCAGACATGAAGGACTCTTCAGTTTTAATAGATACCTGAGGATCGTGAGGCTGTGCATTATTGTGAAATGATGAAGGCCTAGGTAACAACATGTCTTCAGTAAGACCTGAATAATCTTCTTCTATAAACAGACCAGGAATAGAAGGGAAGATCCAGTACCGCCTGTACAAGCGGTCGCGCCCCAGAGGGAAGATGTTAGTACAGGCGATGGCACTCTGGATCTTGTCTAGGAGTTCTCTCTCTTTCTGTTGGTGCTCCTGTCTCAAAGTTTCCTCTGCATCGGCAGTCAGAGGCTCCTGCTTTATACAGTAGTTCATCTCTTCTTGCTTTATACATTGTTTAACTGCAGTTTGTCCCACTTTCCCTGCATTGAAATAAAATATATCATTATTGCTATTTTATTTATTTATTTTATTTCTTTGTTTTTTTGTTGCTATTGTTTGAGATAGGGACCCCATTATGTAGTAGATTCAGATGCCCTGGACCCCACAGAGATTCACCTGGCTTTACCTCTGCCATCATATCCAGCCTTATTATATTTTAATTTTCACTAAAGAAATATAAGACACACCAGGTGGTGATGGTGCACACCTTTAACCCTAGCAAGAGACAGGCAAATCTCTGCATCTCTGTTCTACCAAGTGAGTTCTAGGACAGGGAGGGCTACACAGAGAAACCCTGTCTCAAAAAATAAAAACAAAACAACAAAAGCAATAAGTATGAGACACAAAGCTAACCTTGATTTACTGTGTTACAAACAATAAAGAGTAAAAACTAGAAAAAAACAGACTCAATAAAATTTGCTAGGGGCTGAAGAGATGGCTCAGCAGATAAGAGCACAGAGCACTGCTGCTCTTCCAGAAGACCTGGCTTCAATTCCCAGCACCACATGGAGTTCACAGCAACTTCAGTTCCAGGGCATCTGGCACCTTCATATATTCATGCACACAGTCAAGACACCAATGCACATAAAATAAAAAAAAATCTTAGAAAACAAAACAAAAAACCTGCTAATTAAAATTTGAAGTTACTTAAGAGGCAGAGGCAAGTAAGACATAGTCTACATAGTGTGCTCCAAGCCAGCCAGGGCTACAAATTGAGTCCCTGTCTCAAACTGTCTCCCCTCCCCCACACTGCAGTTGAAGTTAGGAGACACTGATCTATGATAGGCATAGTGGGGATCTATAGTCCTAGCACTTGGGAGGTAGAGGCAGGAGGATTAGAACTTCATGGCCATTCTTGGCTATATTATAAATTTAATGTTCAAGGCCAGGCTATGCTATATGAAATCTTGTTTCAAATACACTGGAACAAGGAAAGAAGGGGGAGGAGAACATGAAAAGGATTCATGAAAAGGAATATTGCTCTCTTCAATGACTTGTGAATAAAGAACTTTAGTATATATACTATCTCTGCTGTGGAATCACTTGTCTATAATCCTTTAGGAGGACCTTCAAGTCTGAAGCCAGCCTCAGCTACAAAGAAAATTCCAGGCAAGAATGGGCGATGTAGTTAGGGCCTGTCTTCATGTACTACAAAACAAAACAATCCCATAAGTATAGTAATGTTTTTCATAACATCATCTCATAACAAGGTGGTCACTGTCTTTACAACTCATCAAGGCAGATGTTTAAGACACCATACAGACAGACATGGTGGCATATACCTATAATTGCATTACTGGGGGGTAAAGGCAGGAGGATCAGGTGTTCAAGGTCAGTTCTAGCTGACTTGAATAGAGTTGAATGAAGACTCTACCATGAAACAGAAACAATCCTGCTATGAGTGAGCTGATAGATACCTCTTCTGCTCCTTTTATGTGATCCTGGGTCATCTTCATCTTCAGTAACCATATCAGGATCCAGATCTTTCCTCTCTATTTCTTTGCTCTCAGTACTAGTATCAAAATCTTCCCGTTCTTCTTCCCTGAAAGGAGAAGGAATGAACTAAAAATTTCAAGAAAGTGTAAGTAAGAAGAGATCCAAGGTATAGGCGAGGAAAAAAGGCAGGGTTAAAACCATGCTTGGCCCTACAAGCAATGAAGAAAATGGGGGGTTTACACTTACTCATTTTACATGTATGTGTGTTTTGCCTGCATGTATATGGGTGAACAATCTATGCTCCTGGTGCCTGTGGAGACCAGAAAAGTAGGTTCCCCTTGGAACTGGAGTAAGTCACCAAGGGGCTTCAGGGAACCAAACCTGGGTCCTCTCTGCAAGAGCAACCAGTGCTCTTCACTGCTGAGGCAGCTCTGTGAAGGGAAGCTTAGAGAAGGGCAGATGGGTACAAACTGTGCTTGCTACATTGAAGGTGAGAATGTGAATGGTGCAGAGAAGCTGCTCTCCACGGTCAGGGGGCTGGCTACCTGCTGATAACAGCTCAGAGTAGGGAGAGATAGGGAGACAAACACTAAGGGAAAAAAGCAGTCGTGCTTCAGATACAGTAAGTGGGTGGGACGAACATAATCTGTTATTCCATTATGTTGTTCAAATTTAAACTAAAATTATATGAACTTCAGAGGGAATTCTATCACTTAACCTGGGTGTAGCAGTGCATGCCAGTAATTCCAGTACACCAGAGGCTGAGGCTTTGAGTTTAAGGTCAGCCTGGGCCTCACAGGAGGTATCAGGCCAGTCAGGGTAAACTGTAAACCTCACAGACAATAAAATATATATGCTATCATTTTTGTTTCTACATCCAAAGTGAAGTTTTGCAGGCTCATGTTTTTATTCACTGAGGAAACGGGGAAATGGCATACGAGGGCAGTGAGATAGGTGGAAAAAATAAAAAAGAGTTGGCAAGGTGGCTCAGGGGAAATGTGCTTGCTATGTAAGCACAATGAGCAGAGTTGGAGCCCCAAGCCCCAGGATCCATGTAAAGGTGAAAGGAGAAGAAAAACTCCACTCCCCTTCCTTCCTTCACAACAACAACAACAACATTTCAAATATGGAAAAGTCAGTTGTGTTGATATATGCCTGTAATTCTAGCACTTGGCAAAGTTGAAGCAGGAATTTCAGGTGGTGATGGGTTCATGAAAGATAGGGAAAAGTAGATATTTAGTCTATGTTTATTTTTATAACTTATTTGTTTGTTCAGACAGTAAGAGCCTAAAACCTGGTACAAAAAATAAAAAACAACAATCTATATACTATGAACATCATGTCTTTAATCTGAGCACTTGGTAGGCAGAGAGAGGCAGATCTCTCTGAGTTCAAGGGTAGCCTGGTCTATATATTGAGTTCTAGGACAGCTAGGGCTATATAGAAAGATCCAGTTTTAAAAAAACCTAAATAAGCAAGTAAGTAAGTAAGTAAATAATTAAATCTCTTTTTATAAAAAAGAAAATCACCATTTCAAAACATACAATTTGGTGATGTTTCTAGCATATTCACGAGATTGCCTGTAGTGGTTTGAATGAGAATGGCCCAAAGGCTCATATATTTGACTATTCAGGAAAAGATTAGGAGGTAGGTGTGCCCTGTGAGAGGAGGTGTGTCATTGGGGGTGGGCTTTGAGGTTTCAAAAGACCAGCCAGACGGTTTTTTTCTCTATAGGGATGCAGAAGACATTTATCTGTTTATACTTTTCATTAATTGATGAACATTTAGTTTGCTACTTTTTAAAATTTACCATTTACTATTAGGAATAATACTAAGCCAGGTGGACTTATATGTACCTACAATTGTAACACTTGGGAAGTAGAGGAAGGAAGATTTATGTTCGAGGCTATTTGAAAAGGATGGCAGAAGTCAATCTTCCAATTTAACCATATTCCTCTGGAAGGCCCAGAAGCACTAGGAAACAGTATGCCTATGCTGGTGGCAGGTGTAGAGGGGAGAAGGGAATTAACTATGTAGGTTAAAAATAACCCATTGATGTGGGCATGGAAGCACACACCTTTAATTCTGGCAGGGGGTGTCTCTGAGTTTGGGGTCAGCATTATCTACAAAATGAGTTCCAGGACAGCTAGGCCTACACAGAGAAACTTAGTCTCGGGGATGGGGGAGGACACAAAACCCATTGAAAGCTTTGTAGGAAGTTACCATTTACAACATGAATTTTAAGAGACAAGTGATATTCCTAAAAAGTAAAACATGTATAATTGATTAAGAGTCTATACATAAATTTCATAGGCTTTTAAATATAGTCATAGAGAATTAAGTTTTTAAACTCTGAAAGTACTTTATAGTTTCAGGTGTCTGGCTTTTATTCTTGATCTTTATGTGTAATGAGGTGATGTTTTCTATCTTTTTTTTTTAAATATTTATTTATTACATGTAAGTACACTGTAGCTGTCTTTAGACGTACCAGATAAGGGCGTCAGA
Organism: Mastomys coucha; assembly: GCF_008632895.1. Lineage (NCBI taxonomy): Eukaryota > Metazoa > Chordata > Mammalia > Rodentia > Muridae > Mastomys > Mastomys coucha. The sequence goes on from NW_022196912.1 coordinate 69,819,284, forward strand.
TCTCATTATGGGTGGTTGTGAGCCACCATGTGGTTGCTGGGATTTGAACTCATGACCTTCCGAAGAGCAATCGGTGCTCTTCCCCACTGAGCCATCTCACCAGCCCGATGTTTTCTATCTTAAAATCTCTTGGTCTATGAGGTGAGTACATAAAGCCACATGGGGAAGGAGATTCAAACCATACCCTAGATCTGTAGCTGAATTTCTCTGCTCGTCCTCCTTCAGTTTTTCTTGTTTCTCTTTCATTTTCTGTTCTTGTTCCTTAAGTTTTTCTTCCTTCCTTCTACGTATTCTGAAAGTCAAATAAAAGTCCATGTGACACACAGATTCTTTTTACTGAGCATCTTACCTTTAGTGAGCTACAGACAGTATGCAGAATGCTGTTACAAGCCACGCTAGGGAAACTCACCCTGCACTCTTTAGAAACAGCTGGTGCTGTGGCCAAGATGCTGTGGAGAGTGAGAGAGTGAGCGATACTTACCGAGCAGCTGTGGCTTCTCTCTCTTTCCGGTGCTGTTCTGCTTTGAGCTCTCGGAACTCCTGCTTGGCTTGTCGTAATACATCGACATAATCTTCA
>NW_022196912.1:69820676-69826620 GCF_008632895.1 Mastomys coucha
GGCTGCAACTGCAGACAGTGCAGATTTTGTGGGGTCTGCGTCCTCATCCAAAGCCTCTGTTAGATCTTTAAGGAAATAAACACTTTATTCTAGTGCAAGAATATTGGGGAAGAATGCCCCTTTAAAACGATGAACAAAACAGCTTAACATTCATGGACCTCAGAAGAACCAACACCCAGCACAGCGTTGTTCACACACCCTTGCTCTCCACCAAAGCAACAGATCCTAGAACACAGACTGTACACTGACAGTTCCTTACAGAGCACACAGAACATTTCCAAATTACCAGCAAGATGCACTTATGTATTCCAAAAATGGCAAGATGTATTTTAGAATTAAAAACAAATCACTCATTTAATGTAACTTGAAAAGTCTACTTTGAAAATTGAGTAAAGGTACCCAGTCTTCTAAACATCTTAAGACTGAACCATGACATAGCACCGGTTGTAATGATCACTAAATTGCCAGGAGAGCTTTAAAGCCTGCACTGCTGTCAGTTACTTGTGCTTTTCATTAACAGTTCCTCACTTTCAAAATCTTTAGTCTGAGAAGCAGGAGGAAGATTTCCCTTTATTTTCTAAGAGAATAGCTTTAGCTTTGAAAACTGTTAAAATTATCACAGTAGATCGAAACAGCAAATCTACTGGTATAAGTATATAAGACATATAAACAACTCTTCCCAATTGTAATACACAGATAAAAAACTCGAATGCCAACTGTACCCCTCATGCTTTCCAGAAACAAACCCAAACAAACCAACTCGCAGGCTCTATTACAGTACATTGTTTACAAGTTATTCTAATCAACAGGTCATGTAACTAGTACATATTCTTTAGATAAATCAGTTAATCTGGGCTTTATTTTTTCCTAAAGGGGTAAGTCTAGATAAGCAATCTGTAAGTTCGTCATATATTTATTAGAAGTTCAACATAAGCAAAGCCTGTGTTAAAATGGGCGACGAGAAGGTGAGACGACTGTCACCTCTCCTGCACTGCCATCAAGGACCTCTGCTAATCTGGATCTGTGCTTCCATAATGTTCTAACATGATTCAATTAGCAAAATTTCCAGGTTGACAAAAGGAACCTTAGAGAATAAAGTAACTTTTCCAAGGAAAAGGCAACTCTGGGGTCAAGTCTGATCACAATTACTGATGATGCTAAAATACAAACAGGACCACATAGAAGTTACCAGATTAAATTTTCTGTAAATGCTGAAGTCACACCTAATAGGCCTAAATCAAGTAACAAGCAAATACTAGACCTAAAACTTCCCATTTTCAGTTTACATATAAAGCCACAACACATTTAACATTAGCATACATTATGATTACCCATACTCCTAGACACAGCCACACAAGTGTGCTAGATCTCTTCCTCAGTAGACAGTATCGAGTCCAACCTCTACCATCTATAGGAAGTCAGCATTTTAGAACAAAGGCCACAGAAGCCTTAAGAAATGAACCAATAACAGACTGATTGTTTTTACAGTCTTACATTAAGTGATGTGTTAAAATACTATTCTTTTACATTAAAAAATTACATGTATGTGTTCACCTTAGTGCATATCTGTGTACCATGTATGTGCAGGTGCTGAAGGCGACTAGAAGGGGATATCATATCCTCTGAAATAGGAGTTAAAGACAGTTGTTAGCTTTAGCACCCACATAGGTGGGTGCTGCGATTCAGACTACGGCCCTCTGATTCATGACTCATCTCTCCAGCTCAAAATATGTCTTCTTAGCATTATCTACCAGATGGCACTCTAGAGAATTACAATTACCTCTTTAGAATGTTCTCAGTATTCCCTGGGTACCTTCTTGCAAGAGAGCATGGCTGAACTGTATCCTAAATAACTGTATGAAACAGTTACATTTATTAGAGTTTTGTTTTGTGACAGGGTCTCTCTATATAGACCAGGCTAGCCTCAAACTCATGGATCCTCCTGTATCTCCCTCTCTTCTTGTTACATATGTGTACTTATTATTACAAGTGGGATTAAAGGCCTGTGCCACCAAGAGTGGCTTTATTACATCATTTTAATGTATAAAGAGGTACATACAACATTTAGTAATCATATCCCAGGAAAAAAAAGCTCAAAACTGTTCCATTTAAGGAAGATGCTCTTGTCCTTCAAAGAATTTTAGGTTCACTGTATAGAAGTAAAGACAGGAAGCTGGTTATGGTAGAACATGATTGTGATTTCAGCATTTAGAACATGGAGAAAGGAGGCAGGAGTTCAAGGTCAACCTCAGCTATATTGCAAGTTCAAGGCCATCATGGAGAGATCCTATCTCAAACTAGCAGTAGCACCAACAAGAAAAAAACTAAAAGCAGGACTGTACGTAACCGTTATGGTTTGAACAGGACTTTTAAAACTGACAAAATTTCTAAGATTTGATTCGAAACAGAGATCCCAGGGGCTAATGAAATTAGATATGGGCGATGCTAAGAAGACAAATAATTAGCTTTTTAACTTTGTTACCTATTTTGAGATAATATAATTATAGTCATTATGGGGTTATAGTTCAGATTGCCTAAATTTGTTGTCGATTACTGTCTTATTAGCCACAATTCTTTTAACTACATATGTTTCTTTGCCCAGAAAATAAATCCAGTCAAAGTAGAAGTTAAAAAAAAAATCAATCCTATCTCACTGTTTATAAGAAGACTTTAGAAAGCTTTTCTGTTATTAAGATGGGAAGAAAAAATAAAGTTATTCCAGCAGTAGCTGCCATCACTGAACCATATATAACCTTTATTTTGTAGCAAGCATTTATGCAGAGATCGACTCTGTATTTTTATATCTGAGATTGTTCTGTATAAGAGCAGAGATATAGAAAGTATAGATCAAGCAAATACTGACTTGAAAAACACAAACACCAACAGCTTTCTAATTTTTCCTTTGCATTAACAGATTTTCTCACTCAAGTTCTTTTTCAGTCTTTTTTTAAAAAAAATCATTATACTTATTATTGCATGCTCGTGTATGCCTGTGTGTGTGCAGACACACATGTAGAAGCCAGAAGACAACTCCTCAGACACAGGTCTGCTTATACTGTGGGCTCTAGGAACCCAACACTCATCACCAGAACTGCACAGCAAGGATTTCCATCTGCTGAGCTATCTTGCTGGACCCACTTTTCCCACTAGAGCTTTAAAGTGGCAATCCTCATCTGTTTTAAATGTGGAACTAAACACAGCTTAATGTCTTAAGTTAAAGCTGTCACTTTACCAATAATTCTATATGGTGTTATTGGCTAACACAACACAATGGCCATATGAATACTTTAATTTGATGAAAATGGGGCAGTCATGTTGCTAAAACAACCTTGATATGGAACCTATGGTGATCGGCACTTAAGCTGGAGAATACATTTCACTTCAACTCAGACCATAAGATCAGAAGGCAGACAGCATTAGATACAGATTTATTAATCTCATTGATCCAGAAACTAGGCACAGAACTCAAACTACCTACGGTCAAAACACTAGCAGATTGGAGAAATTCCATCTTTGTGTTCCAACACTCTGCTGTTGAGACATCTAAGATTTTTATATAACAGACCGAAGCTCCTAGTCCACAACATCAATAACAAATGTTCACCATTTCCTCTGACTATAGGAGGTAAACAAAGCAGTGAGCACACTGTCTTGTTTGAGAAGTCTCATGTGTCTCAGGCTGGACTTGAATTCAGTATATTGCTGAGGGTGACACTAAGCTTCGGATCCTCCTGCCTCTACCTCCCTCCCAAGTGCTAGGGTTGTGGTGTGTTCTCCATGCCCATTTTTATGAGGTGCTGGGAGTGGTAAAGCATATCCACACAGTTTAAATGACAAACAGAGAAACAGTTTAAAACAAAGTGTGAAAGGAAAGGCACACCAAAGAACGAAGTAGGTTAGATGGTTGGGCCAGTCCAGTGTTTGAAAGACTAGTGAGCATAATTGTAGACGTTTTCTAAAAACATTTCTCCAAGAAATGTTTGCTATGTTAACATATTATATTTTGACCTTGGACATTAAAGAACAAAATTTCTAAATCAGACTATCCAGATAAAAATAATATCCTAAATGTTAGCATAAAAAGTGTCAGATCTACAATAAAATCAGCAGTAGTATTTCAGTTGAAAGTAGTAATAAGAATTTAAGTTTTCCCAATGAAGTGCAGAGGGAAAGGCTATTTAGCAGAATTTCTTGGCATTGTAGATACCAGACAGTAAGTGCTTCTAAATTACAAGGGAAAATGTAAAGAAACAAAAGGAAGACAACTTGGGGAAAATGTCTCAAAGGCTGTCAGAAATAGGACACAACAATATTAAGTTTTTACAGATATCTGGTCATATGTTGTTAACATAATATGACTTAGCATCAGGTAAACTGAATAACTATATTTTCTAACTGCAAAAGAAAAGTTAGTTTTGAAATAATCCATCAAAACCCAGTTTACTACAAAGCTGCTAGCTCAATCAGCAATGGTGTTGAACTCTGACCTTTGGTGTCAGCATCAGTTATCTGCTCTTTGGCTACTTCCTCCTCTTCTTCAGCCATCGCCTGGAAGATTGCAGTCAGGAAGAAAAAAAGCAATTCACACAGTGGGCCTTCACTGTCATTTCCTACAAGAGCTTCCTCTAACACTTCTGTGAATAAAACGTTTAAAAGGAATTTAAAGTTCTGTCATGACTGAAGAAACAACTCCATTGGAAAATAATAAACATTCAATCAACATGAGCCTGTGTCACTGTTCTCTCAAGTGCCTGTTTATGAAAGTAGATCCACGCCTTATCTAAACCAAAATAAATTAGGATTTCAATGCAGAAAGAAATAAGTCAAAATCAGCACACTAAAGTCAGTCAAAATATAACATCTACATTTAAAATTGAGGCACAAATTTAGCTACATTTAAAAATATAATTTTATAGGAAGTGGTGATGAAGGCAGATTGTTCTACCAGTCTACATAGCAAGTTCTGGGTCAGCCAGAGCTATATAGTAATACTCTGTCTCAAAAATCAAAATAAATACCCCCCCTTAAAATACACAATTGTCCATTATCATTCCACTGTTGACAAGAGCTCTGTGGGCTGGTGCTTACCGCACAGTGCCCAGGAAAGCTAATCATCATTGTTAGATTTTAATCCTAACACTGTGCAGACATTAAAATGTTTACCTAAATAAACTGCTTAGATGCTCTTGCTCATAAGGCATTATTATTTCTTCCATAAGGAGACACTGCAGATCTCAGAGCCCTATCAGTCAATGCACTCTCTTATTAGATAATAAGAGACAATGAAATTCTGTCTCAGAGGCTTCTACATGCACCGTAAAAAAAATTTATTGGATAAAAATTTAAAATATGATTCAAATTCCTGCTAATATTATACAAATGTTTATACAAAGTTAGTAAACTCACACGTAAATTAATTATAAATTAGAAGTGGAAACTACTTGTCTGTAAACTCTCACATGGTATTCCTCACTCAAGAAGGGTGTCTATAACTGTTCTTAAGAGGGCCCATGGCAAAGGTAAGGATGTCCCTGTTCCAAGTCTAACAGTAACAGTGTCTGTTTCCTAGTGGGAGGCCACATGGAGAGGACTGTAACATATGCATGAAAAGCCATCTTAACCGAGTAGCCAGTCACACCCTCATAAGATCTCAGTTCTAGCCACTCTCTGACTGCAATCATATGGAAGACCCCAAAAGAGATGTCCAATGACCCAATAGAACTGTGAAGTTATTTACTTTAAAACAAAGACATTTATTTTTATGTTTATTACTTTTTCTTTTACTAATTTATTTAGTAAACATACAAGACTGTGTTTTTTGTTTTTTTCTTAAAATTTATGATTTAAATACATTTTATACATCAAACATTAACAATATTGAGTATTTTGAGAATCAAATAATACAAGACTGTGTTTCTTTTCTTCTTTTTTTTTTTTTTTTTTT
>NW_022196912.1:69826741-69867491 GCF_008632895.1 Mastomys coucha
CTCAGAAATCGGCCTGCCTCTGCCTCCCAAGTGCTGGGATTAAAGGCGTGCGCCACCACTGCCCAGCAAGACTGAGTTTCTTAATGACATTTTCAAGCATGTATATAATTCTGTGTTTGCATTTCACCTCCCCACCATCCCTGATTATCTTCCTTTCTCTCTCTAACTGGTCCTTTTCTGGCTCTATATTGTACCCCATCTGCTCTCATAGAATATGTGTGTGTATGTGTGTGTGTTTCCTGTACATCTTTAGTGTGCCAGTTGTTTTTTGTTAACTTGACACAAAACTACACATATCAGGGAAGAGGGAATCTTAACTGAGAGAATGCTTCCATAACATGGCCTGTAGCTATCTATAGGGCGCTTTCTTGATTAATGGTTGATGAGAGAGTGCCCAGACCACTGGGAGTGATGCTACCCACAGGCATGCGGTTCTGGGTGGTAAGAGCATGCAAGATGAGCAAGACAGTAAAAAGCACTTCCCCACGGCCTCTGCTCCAGCTTCTGTTTCCAGATTCCTGCCCTGAGTTCCTGCCCTCCTTTTCTTTGATGATGGACTGGTGTGGAAGTGCAAGCAAAGTAAACCCCCACCCTCACCATCCCCACCATGTTGCTTTAAGTCATGGTCTTTTATCACAGCACTAGAAACCCTAACTAAGACAAATAAAAATCAAGTAATACATTATGTCAGAGTAAACTGTCACGAAGAAACAGGTAACTTGAGTACTTGCCTAAGGTTACTCCCTCAGGAAACTCATCTTGAAGATCAAAAAGTTCCCCAAATGCATTAAGGAACTCCAAAACCATCAGAGCATCCCCAAAGACTTCAGGAGGTAGTCTAGTTTTCACTGGTGTTGGTTCTGGAAGTTCCTGCAAGTTTAAATAGCACATGCAATGTCTAAAGGTTTAGAAACTTTTAGATTATTTCCAGAAATAAATGAAATCTTTAGTCTCTTAACCCAAATAAACCTAAATGCATGCCTGACCACAGCAGTTACTGGATGGCCGGTATCACAATTATTTTGGCAGAATAACCACTACTACAGTAACAATGCAATCCTAGAAAGCTAAGATGCACTTCTATCAAGAAAAACCTTTTTAGCTAGGTATCCACTATAGATTTGCAGTCTCAGCACTCAGAAGAGTGACACAGATGGATGGGAGCTCCAGGATGCCTGGTCTGCAGAGTAAGACCTTTTCCACTGCCAAAAACCAAACAAATAAACCCCATCCACCCCCAATTTTTTTTTGAGATAGGGTCTCAGTATGTAGACTAGGATGGCCTCAAACTCACAAGAGATCCATCCACCTGTCTCTACCTACCAGTTGCTGGATTAAAGCATGTGTTATCATGCCCAGCCCAACCAACCATTCTATCAGCAAAGCCACATAGGACACATTAAATACATCTGTGCCAAGCACTGCATGTTCATACCTTAAGGTCATCACATTCCATATCTTCTCTGGGTTTACTCCACTGCTTTAAGTACTCCATATATTTTCGCTTTTCTTCACGTAATTTCTCTCTTTCCTAGCAAGAAAGGTTATAAAAATTATTAGAAGAAATTTACCCATCAATATCACCCAAGAACTGTTAATAAATACTGGAGCTAGGCAGCTCAGCTAGTACAGTGCTTGCCCAACAGTCAAGTCTAATCGTTAACACAGTATAAAATGAGGCTTGGTGGCAAACACTTGTAATTCTAGTACCTGAAAGGTACTGGCAAGAATTCAAGGCCATCTTTGGCTACAGAGCAAATGTGGGTCCAGCCTAGGTTATACAAAACCCTGTCTCAATTAAAAACAAACAAAAAATTCCCCTGGAACTAGGGTTCCATGAAGATGGTTGTAAGCTGCCATGTGGGTGCTGGGAATCAAACCTGGGTCCTCTCCAAGAGCAGCCAATACCCTCAATCCACTGAACCATCTCTCCAACCCTGTTTTTAGTTTTTAAGGCCAAGAACAAAGACTAGAACTAAACGAATCAAAGTATTATTTAGTTAGTTAGGTTTTGGATGTGTAGGGGGGAACTGTAGAGATCACTATCAGTGTCTTCAATCATGCTCCACCTTGTAACTTTTAAAAAAATGTAAAAAAATGATGTGTATGTGCCTGCTTGTCTGTGTATATATCTCATGTGTGCAGTGCCTACAGAGACCAGACACAGCATCAGATACCCTGGAACTGGAGTCAGAGTTGTGACTCCAGAGTTGGGCTACAACATGGGTTATAGGAACCAAGATCAAGAACTCTTGGAAAAACAGCAAGTATTCTTTCTGGGCACCCAGCACTTGGCAGGCAGATCTCTGTGAGTTTGAGGTCATCCTATACAGTGAGTATACAAAATGAGTTCCAGGACAGCCACGGCTATACAGAGAAAACCTGTCTCAAAAGACCAAAGCAGAAAAAGGAAAACAAACAAACAAACAAACCAAAACCAAAACCAACCAACCAACCAAACAAACAAGTATGGGGCTGGAGAAATGCCTGAGAGTTAAAAGCAGTGGCTACTCTTTCAGAGGATCTGGGTTCAATTCCTAGCATCAAAATAATCTAACAAAAGAGGCTCTAAAATTTAGGTTAAATGAGATTAGCAGAGACTCAACAAATTCTTGAGGGGCTAGCAGGTAAGTGATTAAACCTGTCAGCTCACAAGTGTCTGTAAGTCTAGTTCCAGAGAACAGATAGGTCTCACACAGACATATACAGGCAAAACACTGACACACATAAAATGAAAACAAATAAATCATTAGGAAAAAAAATGAAGAACAGCAAGTGCTCTCTTAACTACTAATCCATCTCTCTAGCCCACTGACTTAAGAAAGATTCACTTGGGGGCTGGAGAGATGGCTCAGCAGTTAAGAGTACTGACTGACCTTCTAGGGGTCCGAGTTCAAATTCCAGCAACCACATGGTGGCTCACAATCATCTGTAATGGGATCTGACGCCCTCTTCTGGTGTTTCTGACAGCTACAGTGTACTCATATAAATAAAATAAATAAATCTTAAAAAAAAAGAAAGAAAGATTCACTGCTTTAATGTCTATGGAGGTTTTGCCTGTGTGTGTGTCTCAGCATCACATGCATGCCTGATGCTTGTGGAGGCCAGAAGAGGATGATGGATTCCCTGGAGCTGAAGTTATAGATGGGTGTGATCTGCCATGTGGCTGGTAGAAATTAAACTCAGGTCTTCTGGAGCTCTTAACATGAAGCCATCTCTCCCACCTGAATTTTAAATTTTGAGTGAAAAAGCATACAAATACATTGAACCTTAAAATAGTAATTAAATTTTGTGAAGCAAAAGGGAGATTAAATTTTTTCAGATTTTTTTCTTTCCTTCCTTTTTTATTTTCCTTCTTTCTTTCCTTCCTTCCCTCCTTCCTTCTTTATATATATAGCATTCTGCCTGAATGTATGCCTGCACACCAGAAGAGGGCACCAGATCTCATTATAGATGGTTATGAGCCACCATGTGGTTGTTAGAGGTGCTTTTAATCTCTGAGCCATCTCTCCAGTCCACTGGAGGATTAATTTTTTTATCTGTGTTCTATGCAGGCTCAAAAACGTGAATGAAAATGGTAAAAGAATTTAAAGAATTAGTGATCCATTTAAGTATGTAAATTTATATTATATGTAAGAATCAGTTATACTTATATATTAATATACTGAATACCTTTTCTCTTTCTATTTTAAGTCTCTCTTTTTCTTCTTTTTTCTTTAGTCGCTCTTCTTCTACAATTTTCTTCAATTCTTCCCTCTTTTTCTCTTTATCTTCTTTTTCCCTTTTTCGTGCTTCCAAAGCATCTGCTTTTTCTCGTTTTAGTTTAGCCTTTTCCAAAGCTGTGGAGAAGGTCAAATTGAAAACTATACACTGACAAAAACAAAAATTTGGTTTAAAAAAAAGTCTAACAAAAGAGGCTCGAAAATAATTTAGGTTAAATGAGATTAGCAGAGACTCACAAATTCTTGAGGGGCTAGCAGGTAACTGATTAAATAGTAAGCTACCCACACTAGGACAAACATATCCTGCCTTTAAAACCAAAGACACTAAAACATATACAAAGTGATAATTAAGTAGCCTGCTTATTAAGATGTGGAATCACATCCCTCACAACCGGAATGTATTAATCTAGAATCCCACCTGTGAAATAGATTCAGATGCACTCAAGCCAGGAGGCAGCGTCAGTAAAGGCCTCAGATAGAACTCAGATGCCATGGCCTCCAACAGCTTTTAAGCCCTGAAAACAACTTTAGTTCAATCTAGCATTAAGTGGTCTACTAGGGAATGATATACTTAGATGAATAAGGGCCATTCAGAAAAAAAATGACACTAATATTTGAGGAGAGATATATCATTCAGAAATATTCCTCACTTGGGCCCATAGAAATTCGTGGAGAGAATGTTGAAACTCACCCAGTGCCCTCATTTCTTCCTGTTTCAGAAGCTTGTCTCTTTCTTTAATAGCTTTGCTTCGACATCTTGCAATAGTCTGCTTACTAGCAATGTTGTCTTCCTAAAAATAAAGAAACTAAAGTCATAAATCACAAACTACATAAACTGATGATCTGCCAAGTTTTCTTAGTAAGGAAAAAACAAAACAAAAAAACCCCAAACATCAAAAGCTCTCATCAGGACTACAGTCACTGGTCAGTGGTAGAATACCAAGACACATAAGTATCTTGAAGCTCTGGGCTCAGATGCCCAGAACAGCAGAAAACCAGCAAGACCCATACCAATTACAGCTTTTTGTAAATATTAAAATGAATTCTAAGTATAAGTGGATAAATTAGTAATTCTAATCATAGTGATATGTAGAGTATGAGCTCTATATACACATACATCACACTTACATAAATTAGAAAAACATCCAATACTTTGGTAATATATCAAGAGCAATAAAAATTACACATTAGAAAAATAATAAATCCTCAAAATTACTTTATAATCCAGACAATATAAACATTGAATATGAAAGACATGTCAGAAAGATTTTTTCTGTGGTCAATATTAAGCAATCCCAAATATTTATTTTATTTTGGGACAGTATTCTTGCTATGTAGCTTCTTGCTGGCCCAGAACTTTCTATATAGACAAGATCTCAGACGGCCTCAGCATGCTGTGACCATCCTGCCTCTGCCTTGTACCACAGCTGACTCTCTAGTCATCATTTATTACTTCACACTGTAATATAACAAAACATACAAGTCATTTTAATATTTAAGTACTTGGTAAGCACTAGGCCAGTGCTAAATAACAATGATAAACAAGGTAGACTTGGACCCTCCCCTCATGTATAGTTTATCAGGGAAGTCAGCTCCAAGTAAGTAAAATATGAGAAAGGTTTTAACAGCTAAGGTTCAATATTCTAAGTAAACACCTTGTCTCAAAATTTGGATAAATTCTGAAGTGGAAATTCTAAACAAAATTAATTGGTCACTATGTTGAAGGAGAAACACCCTTCATCCACAAGGACTGGAGGAGCTTACAGAAAAGTGACAAGGTTTTGTCAGAAGAAGGAACAACTGGATGTCTCCACTGAAGACAGCAAGAAAGAAACAGTATCTGTCCTCCTTATTCTTTTTATAGCACAGGCAACTCATTCAGCAAACACCTAACAAGAGCCTAGAAATTACCAAGACACTACAATAAATTCTCTTTGAGGGTTAGGTGCATCATCTCTGAATGAACACAGAGCCGGAAGTCCTCTACTGTATGTGTGTTGGAGGCCTCATATCAGCTGGTGTATGATGCCTGCTTGGTGGTCCAGTGCTTGAAAGATCTCAGAGGTCCAGATTGAGACTGCTGGTCCTACAGGATCATCCTTCTCAGCTTTTTTCAGGCTTCCCTAATTCGACAACAGGAGTCAGCTGTTTCTGTCCATTGGTTGGGTGCAATTATCTGCCTCTGACTCTTTTAGCTGCTTGTTGGGTATTCTGGAAGGCAGTCATGCTAGGTCCCTTTTTGTGATTGCTCCATAGCCTCAGTAATAGTGTCAGGCCTTGGGACCTCCCCTTGAGCTGCAACAAACTTCTTTCTCCTGGGCTGGTTCCACTTTGTGTTAGCAGCTCTCCTCAGCAGGTAACTCACAGCTCTGGCATCTTCAACATCTTGGGGTCTCCAAGGCAGCTTCAATGTTACAGCTTCTTCAGTGACTGGAATCCACACAGCATCTTCTGGGGTCCTCCTAAGGCCTGGCATTACTTCTCCAGTTCTGCCACTCCACTGATGCTGCTGTTCTTGGTGGTCATGCCATGGTACTGGTATGTCCAATACACTGGGGTCTTCCGCTGCAACTAGGCTTCAACAATAGCCTCTCATGGGCTCTTTTCATGGTGCCAGACTCAACTCTTTTGCATGGCCCTTTAGTTCTGGGCCATCAACTGCAACTGAGGCTGCACCTTCACCAATGGCCTTCCCTGGCCTCTCAGAATACAAAGCCTCAGCTGTTCTTCATGACCCCTTCATGCCTTTAAAACCAGTACCACCTAGGTGACTCTTACATGTTACTAGGTACAACCTTGGCTATCTCTGGAACACAGCTTCTCTGTGCTCTCAGAAAATACTTCCCAGAAGATTTCACCTCCGGGATGCTGGTCTCTTCTTAATCACCACTAATTTCTTAGCTCCAGCTAACAAGCATCAATTGTCCCAGTAGTCTCCTTCTCTTGGATATAAAGCCAGAGACACATGGCCAAAGCGGCCGAGTTCTGCTGCTTGCTGGGGCTGGAACATGGCTCCCTTATTCTATTACATTATCACTAGCTTCCTCTTTTCTAGCTCCTTCACTGCCTAAGCTTGGCTGTCCTGGGTCTTGCTCTGTAGATTGACCTTGAACAAGAGATCTGCATGCCTGTCTTCTGGGATTAAGGGTGTGTACCACCGTCCCTGGATTTAAGCTTTTCTTCACCTAGAACTTGCTCTGTCACAGGCTGGCCTTGAATTCAGAGATCTGCTTGGCTTTATCTCCTGGAATCCCAAGAGTGTGTACCACCATGCCTGGATCTAAACTTAGCTGGGTAGGATCTTTCCTAAAATACCACTCCCTTAATCTGTTATCTCCTAGAACATGGGATTTGGCTCCACTTCACTTCCTGGTACCCCTTTAATATTAGAACCATATATTTTATATTTTTCCTTTATAAGCTTGCTACACTTGATTAAAACACTCTTCGTGAGACTTACCCAGAGAAAAAGTCTCTGCTGGGCTTTTTGGAGACTTCCTTTGTCAATGCAACTAATATAAATCTCTTTACTTTACACTAAGGGAGACTCTTCAGACAAGGGCAAAAGCAGCCACATTCTTCACAAAAATACCACAGAAACAGGTTCTAGGCCACATACTGAAATTCTTCTCCAATGAAACAGGGTTTCTCTGTATAGCCCTCACTGTCCTGGAACTCTGTAGACCAGGCTGGCCTCAAACTCAGAAAATCTGCCTGCCTCTGCCTCCCAAGTGCTGGGATTAAAGGCGTGCACCACCACTGCCCGGCCCACTGCAACCTCTTGGGCCAAGTCTACACAGTTCAAATCATACTCAGCAACAGAATCTTCCATATTCCTACTAGGATGGCCCATTAAACCCAACTTAAAGCATTTCATTGCTTTCCAAAGTCCCAAACTCCACATTCCTCCAAACAAAAGCATGGTCAGGCCTATCATAGCAATACCCCAGCTCCTGGTACCAACTTCTGACTTAGGATTTTACTCCTGTGAACAGACACCAGGACCAAGGCAGATCTTAAAAGGACAGCATTTAGCCGGGCGGTGGTGGCACATGCCTTTAATCCCAGTTTTTGGGAGGCAGAGGCAGGCGGATTTCTGAGTTCAAGGCCAGCCTGGCCCACAAAGTGAGTACCAGGACAGCCAGGGCTACACAGAGAAACCCTGTCTTGAAAAAAAAGCAAAAAAAAGAAAAAAAGAAAAAAAAACCAAAAAAGGACAGCATTTAATTGGGGCTGGCTTACAGGTTCAGGGTTCAGTCCATTATCCTCAAGGCAAGAACATGGCAGCATCCAGGCAGGCATGGTGAGGAGGAGCTGAGAGTTCAACATCTTCATCTGAAGGTTGCTAGTGGAAGACTGACTTCCAGGAAGCTAGGGTGAGGGTCTTAAGCCCATACCTACAGTGACACAACTACTCCAACAAGGCCACCCCTCTGAATAGTGCCACTCCCTGGGCCAAGCATATACAAACCATCACATATACCAAATACCCTCCAAACTGCTATTAGAAGCAGTGGAAGCTTGCTTGCAAATCATTATAGCTATCAACAACCTCTAGTCAGAAGAAAAGAACAAACCAGTATATACAGAAGGAGGGTAAGTGAAAACAAAAATAAAGGAAAGAGAATCCAGGGTCAGAATAAACCAAATATGCTCTTTCCAGCTCTGAGATGTGCATAGGTTATTAGTTTGCCCACTTCCAGACACTTCCATGGTGTCTGTGTGGATATGACAATGATCTGATGAAGGAAAATTCTTTACTGCTAAAACAAAGGTCAACTGGGAAGTAACTGACACATTTTTTCATCCTATACTGCCTTTATCTTATCTTTCTACTCTAAAATCTCTTTAGAGATTCACTGTGCATTCTAGGTGTCTCATTACACACCCTGAGACAGCAGTAGATTGTTACTAGCTTGGATTTAGGCCACCAGTTTATGGTTAAAGTCTATTTTTAATAACTACATAAAGAAACTGGATATTATATAAAGAATATTAAAACCATTTGATTTACAAATTGCAGCCTCAAGAATATACATTCTGCTCCATAGCCCATTAGATCTCTCTATGTGTTTATAGATCTGCTATGCTATGTGCATGAAGAACATTCTGCAAACCAATGCTGAGTCTCTTATAACCATGTTCATGTCTCAAGTACCCTTCCACCCTTTTGCCCTATGGCTAAACCACTATTCCATTGCTGTGAAGAGATACCATGACCACGACAACTATTGTAAGAGAAAACATTGTGTTGGGGGCTAGCTTATAGTTTCAGAGGTTTAGTTCATTATCAGGGCAACATGCAGACAGACTCTGGAACAGCAGCTGAGAGCTACATCCTGATCCATAGGTACAGACACACTGGGTCTGGTATAGGCTTTGGTAACCTCTGATGACTAAGCATTCAAATATATGCTTCCATGGGAGCTCTTCTTCAAACCACCAACTCTTTTGTTTCCTTCAGGCCTTTCTTAAAGCCCACTGGGCAGAACTGTTCTGGATACTTGAGTGTTGTTCTGATTTCCTGAACTTTTTCATCCCACTTGTTTTTCTTCTTAAGATTTATTTATTCATTTTATGTATATGAGTACACTGTAGCTGTACAGATGGTTGTGAGCCTTCGTGTGGTTGTTGGGAATTAAATTTTAGGACCTCTGTTTGCTCAGGTCAACTCCGCTTATTCAGTTACTGCTTGCTCTAGCCCAAAGATTTATTTTTTATTATACATAAGTACACTGTAGCTGTCTTCCAACAAACCAGAAGAGGGTGTTAGATCTCATTACGGGTGGCTGTGAACCACCATGTGGTTGCTGGGATTTGAACTTCAGGACCTTTGGAAGAGCAGTCAGTGCTCTTACTCACTGAGCCATCTCGCCAGCCCCCATTTGTTTTTCTTAGTAACTTCCTGTATACTTATTCCTGCCTTGGTATAAAGTTTGTCTTCTGAGAACATGAATCCATACTGGAAACTTGACAAATCTTAGTGCTGAGCACCATCAAGCGAGCACAGCACACACTCAGGTTTTCTTACATGAAGTAAAAGTGTATTCTTCTTACAGGGTATAGCGGTGACGGGAACTAAAAATGTCATTGATTACAAATACTGCTTTATTAACAACTAAGGGTAGTTTAGGCTTTTCTTTGCCTACCTGACCAAAAGATATTCGTTTGGGAGGTCTTCCTCTTCGTCTGTTAGCAGAACTGAAGATAAATGTAGGTGGATCATCAGGGAAGAAATAAGAAAAATCTTGCTCTGCTATGTTATATGTCGAAAAAGATGATGCCTTAAATAAAAACACACAGGGTACAGTGACAACACATTAGTGTACTGTATACAATATGTTCGAATGTCATATGACCACTATTACTGCTGTTAAAGACTAAGCCAAAAACATTGTCTTTCAAATGCAGTTGTTTTATATGATCCTTTTCTACATTAAGTAATTCATCAGAAAGATACCGGATAGAAAACTAATTAAAGTTTATTATGAACTGAGTATTGTGATACATGCCTGTAATCCCAGCATTTGCAAGACAGGACCTCAAAGTTCAGGAGCTCAAGGTCATTCTTGGCTTCACAGTAGCTTTAAGAAGCGCTTATGTGAGACTTAGCCTAACAAAACCAAACCACCTTTCCACAAAATACCAACAATGATTCTACAGATTTTCTACAGAAAAGGATCATTCTAAAAGCGATTTCAATGTGTTTTTTAGATTTATTTTATCTTTACTATCAGGTGTTTGTTGTATGGGTATGTGCATATATGAAGGTGGGTGCTGGGGTTACATATAGGCAGTTGTAAGTACCTAACATGGGGTGTGGATGCAGGGAACCAAGTTCAGTAACAGCAGTAATTACCTCTTAACAGTGAACCATCTCTACAGATATACCTGTTTTGTTTTTACCAATTTTATCTAAATTTTTCTATGTAAGAAAAAAATATATATGTATACACACACATACACTTTGAGTTAGGAACTCAGTTTGTACCTCTGACGACCTTTGATTTGCTTTTTAGATGAGGCTGGTCTTAAATTCAGGCATTTGCCTGATTCTACTTCCTGAGTGCTGGAATTATAGGTATACACCAGCACGCCTGGCTTGAAAATATTTAAGTTGTACACTTAAAAACCCTGGTATTTTGCTTTTACTTGGCACATAATAATTGCATATTACTTATAAAACACAATATAATGTTTCTGCACTCCAAAAAAAGTCTTTCTCCTTTGTGTTGTTTTTTAAGTTTTATTGCATTATGAGAAAAGTTGCATGATTTCAATTTATCTGAATTTGTTAACATTTAAAAACATATTTTAAGTAAATAGAATTAAATCACATTCTTGTTTCCCTTCAATACCTACAATATCTTTTTTGTCATATTCTTTAAAATTTATAAAATATAACAATAAAAATGAGTATTATAAAAGTTGTTTGATATAAAACAACAATTTAACAGTCTTATGTAAATGCTTGTCTACAGCAACTGAAAATACATACGTTTTTCTCAATATAAATTTTAAATAACTCCAAACATATTAACTGTATATTTTAAAATAATATATGACTACTAGTATTTTCTTAAATGATCATAAATATATAAAGTCTTTGTTTGTTTGTTTTGTATTTAGTAGAGCTTAAAATCTTGGCTCTTACTGTGGTACAAGCCCAAAATAAGAACCATTTTTAGACATTGTATTTCATTGTAATAAGGCTGTACTTCAATGGTTTTTGAGACAATCTCTCTGTGAAGTCTAGGCTAATTTCACACATGCAATTCTGCCTGTGTCCTGAGTAGGATTACTACTACCTGGCTTACAGTAAATCTTTATCAACTATTTTAAACTACTGAACATTTTGACTCTTTGTCGGGGATAGGTAATGACTTAAATACTTTATAGATTAATATGAGTTGGTCTATAAAGTTCCAAATAAAAAATTAAGAAGCCGATTTTCTTCTTATCTGAGCTGTAAGGTTCTAAGATATTCACCACATTTGAGATTTACCTTTTACCTTGTATCTAAAATTTGTTTAGAACAATGTTTAGAGTATGTTCAACCCCAGACTTTTTGACTTAGTGGACAGATTATAATTTTTAACCTCAAAGAAAAATGTCATTCACAGAAATGGTCCAGGAGCTACAAAAATGTCAGTATTAACAAAACAGGAAGAGTTCTACTAGACAATTTATATGATTTGTTGGTAGAACACAAGTGTTAGCATCTAAAACCCTGTTGATTCTGATCATTCTAACAGATCAAGAACCCATTACATTTCTACATTAGACTCTACCAGGATGATCATGTATTCATACTATGGCATGAGTACCAGAATGCTTTCTTCTCAAATACAGTATGATCATGCTTTTTTGGAAATGCCCAGAGCCTAAGGATTCCATATTTTTACAGATTTTTTTAATGTTTGCAAATATACAAGAATATACCTTGCATGTGTGTGTGTGTAGGGGGTTAAAAGCTAAGTCTAAATGTGAAATTCATTTACATAGGATACTGGACTAGACAGGATACTTGTATGTAGTATACCACAGTCAAACTTGGAATTCTCTTACCTCAGCAACCTGAGCTTACAGGCATATTGTACCACTGCACCTGACCTATATATACCTTTACATACTTTAAAGGTTATTTGCATGATGTTTTGAAATATTTTGAGATCTATTTATTTCTTTGTATATATATATATATATATATATATATATATATATATATATATATATATATATATACACACACACACACAGATCTGTATACCATATGCATTCAGTGCCCAAGGCGGCCAGAAGAGGATGCTGGATACCCTGGAACTGGAGATAGACAGTTGTAAGCCATCATGTGGGTCTGAGAATCAAATTTGGGTCCTTTGCAAGAGCAGCCAGTGTTCTTAACTGCTAAGTCATCTTTCCAACTCCTTTATGATACTTTAAAACTTTTTGTATGTATCCACACTTAACAGTGTAGATATTTCCATACATAGAGCCACTGCAATAATCAACAAGGTTTAAAATAAAAAAGCTTTAGGACTATGAGCATTTTTGATTTTCTAGGTAGGGATGCTCAACTTATAAATTTACTCAAAAAAGGCCAAAAATAGTTTATTATACTTTAATAATGCTTTCAAGTTTTTATATAGCAAACATTAAATTTTAATTGTGCCAACTTTCCCAGTTTCCCACTAGGATGCTTATGTATTCTAATAAATCTCAATTCTTTATTGTACCCACTGCAGGTATTGTCCATCCAGTGCTTGCCCTTCCTAGTACCATATACACCTATATATGTCTATATAGGCATAAACCATATATGCTTATAATCTGGCAAATAGGAGAATTCAGGAGGACTGTAAGTTAAAAGCCAGTCTTAAATATATAAAAATTTTTTATTCTCCCTCTTAATGGCCATAGTAAAAAAAATATATGGGGCTCATATTTGGTCTAGAATGCCTTTGATTAGTTCTCTTTCCTTTTCTTTTCTTCTTTTTTGTTTTTTTCGAGACAGGGTTTCTCTGTGTAGCCCTGGCTGTCCTGGAATTCACTCTGTAGACCAGGCTGGCTTCAAACTCAGAAATCCACCCGCCTCTGCCTTCCACATGCTGGGATTAAAGGCATGAGCCACCACTGCCCGGCTTGATTAGTTCTCTTAATTGAGCATTTATTTAGCACTATTCTGACTCCTTCTGTTCTCTGTAAGGCAGATAAAATCCGTAAGTCACTAAACAACTTTCCAAGTATTCCACCTGTTTTCATCTGTCTTAGTTGATCATCTATATAATAAAATGTGGTAGTAACTGAGCTACCTAATAATTCTAAAATAGTACCCAATTCAATAAAAAACACTTTTAAAAAGTACTAAAGATTAGCTCCCCAGATAAAATGAGAGCTATTTAAGTCACCTTTGAAATATCATTTTATCAATGTTACAAATTTATTCGTTTATTTACTTATTTATTTATTGGTTTTTTCAAGACAAGGTTTCTCTATATAACCCTGGCTGTCCTGGAACTCACTCTGTAGACCAGGCTGGCCTCGA
The DNA here is from genome assembly GCF_008632895.1 of Mastomys coucha. Taxonomy (NCBI): domain Eukaryota; kingdom Metazoa; phylum Chordata; class Mammalia; order Rodentia; family Muridae; genus Mastomys; species Mastomys coucha. The sequence goes on from NW_022196912.1 coordinate 69,840,509, forward strand.
ACTCAGAAATCTGCCTGTCTCTGCCTTCCAAGTGCTGGGATTAAAGGCATGTGCCACCACCACCCAGCTATAAATTTATAATACTATACATTTGTTATTTTCCTTTCTTCCCAATATATGATTTCGTTATTTTCATTACCTTAATTTTAATGACTCCATCTTGTGGTTCACAGTGTTGCTTGAGAAAAAGCTTTAGTTTATCACGAGAAAATAGGTGTTTTCTCCGGCTGATGTTAGGGGAAAAAGGTAATATTAGTACTAACAACTTAACCAGAACTCTAAAATCGCTATACACTTGAAACTTGACTACACAGTGAGAATATTCATCCTTTAAAGATAGTAAACTTTAAAGATAGTTAGTAAACTTTATTAGAAACTCTACACAGAGGAATTATGCCAGAAGTTAGAAAAACTAGAATGGATCAATTATAAAAAGCTCATTATAAAAACAATGTATGTATTTGTTGATCAAAAACAGAGAAAGTAAATAGCATTGTTTTTAAAATATTACTTAAAAAATTAAAATTAGTAGAAAAATTAAAATAAAAATGATTAGCTATGATAGGGCATCAACTAATCACCTGTTCACATGGGTACTGTAAGCAAAATATAATGAGATCTTAGCAACAAATTCAAGGTAAAGTTAAAGAGAATTAGATTTCAAACAAGCAATTTTAATTATCCCTTTGATTTTCCTCGAAAGCAGCAAGAGCAGCAATAAACGCCACAACAAACAAAACCAAAAGTCAAACAAAAACAAAAACAAACAAACAACAACAACAACAACAACAAAACAAAAAAGGGAAACAAACCCAGCACAACAATCCTGGTAAAATGTAAACGTTTTAATTAAATTTGGTACATGCCTTTCAAACAAAAGTAGAAAGCTTCTCTGTCAATAACCATCCCTGGACATGAAACAAACTATATTTGTTTCCTGGTCTTTAAAGGTTTTTGCCCAGCTGCTGCCCAGGACTTCAGAGCAGCTGGCAAACAGAAGGTAGCAACTTACTGACAATGACACATTGATTCTTGAAGTCTGCACTGTCTGACACGGTGGCCAGTGAGCGCAAATGGATTTTCTTTTTATAAATACATTAAAAAGTTAGTTCCTCATTTTCGCTACAAATAAGGGCTCAAAAGCTATAAGTGGCAATTAGCTATCACTGAACAGTACATAGGACATTTCACTAGCAGTGAAGCTCTATTTGTTGTGAGTTCTCTAGTGTAGCAAATCTCTTTCAGTGAACAAGACAGCACTTTTGAACCCAATAAGAGCTGTAAATTAGAGGCTGGAGAAGGCTCAGTGGTTTCTAGCACTTGTTGCTTTGTAGAAAAACTGGGTTCCCCTTATCCACATGACAGACCACAATGGTAGCTCCAGCTTCAGGAGATCCAAAGCCTTCTGTGACCTCTGTGGGGACTAGGCACATTATGCTAACAAAAACATTCATACACATGAAATAAAAAAAAATCTAAAAAGTAAAGAAAAAACAAAAAACAAAAACAAAAGAACAAAAAAACAACTGAAGAGTTGTACCAAGGAGTTGTATGTTATTTTACTATTATACTGTCAAGCAAAACTTCTTACTCTAATTCTTTAGCTCATCAATAAAAAATATAAAAAAGAAAATGAGCCAGTAGGGATGGAACCAAGGTCTAGAGGAATTATAAACTAGAAGCCAAAAGGTAAATAGAAAAAATGAACAATATTAAATAGGAAACAAAGCTGTACCTGCTATCTATATTTTGAACTAAGGACAAAAGGAAACAAAAGAAGCCAACTGTGAGTAAGGGTATGTCTGTGGCCTCCACATCCCAGTCACTAACACTCATTAGCTAACCTGATTAGTACTCAGTACCTTAGGCATGCTCCACCTGTTGACATTGCTATACAACACTGACAGCTACAAAGTTCATCCTAGAGAGAACCACACAATTGAGTTCTAAAATAAAAAGTCTAAAATAAAATTTAAAATAATAAATTGTAACATTTTAAGTAAGTTTATGATTTTGTTGGGCTAAATGCTGGGATATATGTGGCCCACTGGACATACCTGCTACAGATCTTAAACTAATGGTGTGGCCTGACAAGCCAATCACACACCTCATTGCAACTATACAAGGTGATATATCTGGGTTGGTGACCTGGTTCAGCAAGCAACAACACTTGATGCCAAGCCTGATGACCTAATTTTGATCCCTGGAATTCAATATGACAGAAGACGGGACTCTGACGAGCTGTGCTCTGATCTCTCTATGTCTTACACGGCATGTGTGTGCCCATGCACACACACAAACACTAAATGTTTAAAAGCTCTTTGTTTTATTTTCAAATAAAGTAGGATCTCAAACTGCAGGTGGTGGTGCACATACTTAATCCCAGCACTCAGGAGGCAGAGGCAGCAAATCTTTGAGTTTGAGGGCTGGGCTACAAATCAAGTTCCAGGACAGCCAGGGCTATTACTCAGAGAAACACTTTTCAGAAATGCGCCCTGAGCCCCAAAGCTCCTCCAGAAGAAAAGCAGGTGGCACCTCTGACTCAGGCTCTACCTAATCCATCACTTTTCTTAGATTACCTGAGTGAAATGTGGGGCAAAAGGGAAGAGAACAATTAAAAATTAATTTTATGGCAAATGTCAAGCACTGAGTTTTACCTGATTTGTGTTGCTTTAACAACAGCAGACTCATACATCTCCTTTTTAGTGGGCTGAACCCTGTATCTGAATAATAAGGGATCGATTGCATCTTTCTTCTTCCTAAAAAGAAGAGGGGACAGAGACAAATCAGTTAGTCCTTTGAAAACATGAGGTCCTTAAAGTTTCATTTCTTTGCACACTATAGTAATAGAATCTTTCCTTTTCTCTCTTTTCTTTTGAAACAGGGTCTCATATGTAGCTCTAGCTGGCCTTGAACTCAGAAAGAGCATCCTGCCTCTGCCTCCTAAGTATTGGGATTGAAGGTGTGCTCTACTATGCCAGATATAATACAATCTTATGTGCTTTTATTTTAACTAAGTTTTTTTGTAAGTTACATAGCCTTTCTACATTGTATTAGACAAAACACTGTAAGGCATAATTTAATCTTAGGTAGGCATTTTAATTATTCATTCAATAAAATTTCCTCTGGTAAAATTAGTACTGGAATTAATTAATAAATTAGCGGGAAATAAGTTAGTACTTAGCACCATTTAGATTAGAATTTTTTTTTTTTGAGACAAGGTCTCGGGTAATCTGGTCTGGCTTTGAACTCATTACATAGTTAAGGATGATACAGAACTCACTCCATAGCTGAGGAACTCTGGTTCCTCCTGCCTTCCCCTTCCCAGTGCAGAGTTATAGGCATGTGCCACCTATTTCAGTTTACAGAATGTGGTTGGGGAACTGATCACATCTTCATGCACGCTAGGTAAGTATTCTACCAACTGAGCTATCTCCAGCTCCTTTGTCAAAAAAATTTGGAGAAAAAAAATGTCAAAGGAAGACAAAGGGAAAGTGGGCCCAGAGGCACATGGTAGTCCCAGCACTAGGGAAGCAGATGTGAGAGTCAGGAAGCCAAAGTTAGCCTAAGGGGCACAGAGAGTTGCAAGCTAGCCTGGGAATCTGGAAAAGAAAGGGGAAATAAGGTTATTGCAATTGCTTGTACATTTTCTTCATAGTGGCAAGCTGGGCCTAGTGTTTGAGGCCTGTATTCAGGAAGTTGAGGCATAAGATCAAGGCTATAAAAAGTAAAAAAGTATAGTCAATATATACTTTAAAAAAGGAAGTATAGGTCAGTGGTAGAATACTTGTCTAGTTCAAGCACACACACAAAAGGCAAATAAACCACAGTTAATCCCCATTCCAACTACCTTCTCACTAACCTTTGGGGTGTATCTATTCATTCACCATTCACTCAGTGGTGGAAAGCCTACAGTATGCTAGATACTATTTGTAATGACAAAGGTCACCAACCACTAAAATCAAAATGATTGGCAATGCAAGCAAGCAAAACAAACAAATTAACAAAAAACAACCCAAAACCCTAAACACAAAAACTTACTACCTTCTATGGGCAGTGATTCTTGATAAATTGACTAGATCAGCCTTCTAAGAAGTTAGTATTGAAGGAGGTGTGTGTGGTGGTAATGATGGGGACGAAGAACAACCCACAAGTAAATCTCAGAACACCTTCAGGGGAAGAGGAAATACTGAAGAATCAGAGGTAAAAGTGTGCACATTTAACACAAGAAGCAGGATCAGAGGAGAAAGATTCATTCAGTCAGAGGTGGTGACACTACAATTTATGGAGCTTTGCTGTAGCCCTTACATGAAAGCTTCCTTTGGGATAAAATCCTGACTGCATTCTAAGGAAGCATTACGACCAGTCAGAGAGCAACAGAAACAGTTCCTCTTACAACTTACCTACCAAATAGGAAGAATATTCAACTGACTTCCATTTGTGTTACTTTCCTCTCTTGCTACTCCATGTCTAGGTCTACACAGAGAAGAAATTTCACTGAACTTAAGTATCTCAATTGTTGCTGCTGACCCACCACAGCAAGGAACTGACAAGGACAGACCGGTTTCTATTTGTACAGTGACATGCTAACACCAAACATTATTCTTGGTGTTAAATCGCTGGTCCAGTTAGTCAGCCTTCTATACCAGGGGATTCAGTTAACCACACTTTTTTTTTTTTTTAAAGATTTATTTATTATTATATGTAAGTATACTGTTGCTGTCTTCAGACACACCAGAAGAGGCCATCAGATCTCATTACGGATGGCTGTGAGCCACCATGTGGTTGCTGGGATTTGAACTCAGGACCTTCAGAAGAGCAGTCAGTGCTCTTACCCGCTGAGCCATCTCATCAGCCCTCAGTTAACCACACTTAAAAGTATGTGGGCCAGATGTGGTGGTACATATCTGTAATCCCAGCCCTTTAAGGCTAGGGCAAATGGAATTGTATGAGTTCAAGGCCAGCCTGATCTAACATAAGGAGCTCCAGGCTGCATTGTGTGACCATGTCTCAAAAAACCAAGTATTTGGGGGTGGGGAGGCATGTGCATCTATACTAAGGGTACAGAAAGTTTTTCTCTGCCACTATTCTCTAAACAGTACGGTCTAATGCCTATTTACATAGCATGTACAGTGTATCTGAAATTACAAGTAATCTATGGATGAGTTAAGTACACATGTATATGCAAATACTATGCCACTTCATATAAGGAGCTCTATTGAGCATCTGCAACTTCTTTATTTGAGGAAAAGGGTGTTAGTGAGTTCCTGGAAATTTTCCATGGATACTGGAACAATTTATTCTATTTACTCACAACAAAATGTTACTTTATATAAATGTTTCTCTCTCATATGCATATGTATATATACACATATAATTTCTACCAAAAAGCAATGTATTTATATTTGATAAAGGGGAAAAAGTAAAATTTCAATAGTCTAGAAGTAACCAAAAACATCTACTGTATTTTCTTCTTCTTCTTTTTTTTTTAAGATTTATTTATTTATTAAAGTACACTGTAGCTATCTTCAGACACCCCAGAAGAGGGCATCAGATCTCATTATGGATGGTTGTGAGCCACCATGTGGTTGCTTCGGAAGAGCAGTCAGTGCTCTTACCCGCTCAGCCATCTCTCCAGCCCCCCTGTATTTTCAATATACAAGTTTCTTTTTAAGAAATTATCAAGTTATGTTCACTCTAACTCTTCTGCAATGAGAACCCACAAATGAGCGCTGCTTCAGCATCGACAGTTATTTACAATAATGCTCACACATACCTATTATATTTAATGCTCACCTCAACTTACGTATTACACTTTCATACATAGAACTACAAATAACAGAACAATTAGGGCCAGTTCTTTAAAAATATCTCTGCTGAGATGGCTGAACAGGTAAAGGTGTTTGATATCATCCAGCCCTGTGCCCCACATAGAAGGAAAGAACTAATCCTGTATACCAAACCTTCCCCCCACAAGACCACATCATCTTAACTTTGGACTGCCATAACAATCCAGTTATCATGACAGCCAGATTATAATAAGGAATTCAATGAATGTAAAATCTTGAAATAAGTCAGGTGGAGCATATATATATAACTCTAGTACTCAGGAGACGGAGGCAGGAGGATAGCAAGTCTATACCCAGACTAAGTTATAGTAAGTTTGATGGTAGCTTGAGCTAACATAGAAGGATCCTCCTATCTCAAGAAAACAAAGATTTATATATATTATCTGTATAGTTATATCATTATTACATTAATTATATTACAATATAATTATAATTATTATTATAGTTACATATTAATATATTAACAAGTATGCATTATATTTTTATCCAGAGGTTTCTGAAATAATTACCTCTCCTTTTGCTCCTACAATCACCACAAGGATAATATATTATTCAATATATTTAGTAATGATTTTTTCAGCCTACTTCAACTCTAGATGGTTTCTGTTTAGAGATGGCCCCATAAGCCCTTGGTTCATGCAACAGTTTGGGGGAGAGCGATGGCTCTGCAGCTGAGAGAGCTTGCTGCTCACGCTTGGAGAGGACCCAGATTCAATTCCACAAACCCACATATTGGTCCACAACTATCTGTAAACCCCAGTTCCAGGAAACTCAACACCATTCTCCACCCTACTCCAACCTCCAAGCACACGCTGCACAGACAAACATGGAGACAAAAACAGAAAACCTATACACAGAAAATAAATAAAAAGTTTTAAAAAGTTTTTTTGGCAGCTTTATCATACAGCAGAGTATATTAGAAATGACCTAAACCTAACTATACTGTCTGGAAATCAACTGAATAAACTTACCCATACTTGCTACACCTTACTCAGACAGTATGCTGTGAATATTTTAGCCAAGATTATCTATCAGTTTAGCTCAGTTTTCAGAGATCCTGTGGTTATAGATAAATTTCAGCATTTGGCTACTGATAGGACCATTAGGACCACTGGGTAACAATTACATACTCTGGTTTCATCACCTCTAAAACAGTTCAAATGTTTATCTAGTACTACAAAGAGCCAAGAAGTTAACTTTCATAAAAAACTTGAAATACCTAGGATGAATAAATTAATTCTAAACTCATGGTGTAACTTCTTATGTGTGCTACAGAAGGGCTCTAGTGTTATCTCCACCTATTCTAAAGTCTCAAAGGCTCTGAGCCAAGCATGATGCTAGATATTTACAATTCCAGCACTTACAAGGCAGACACAGAAGGATCTCTGTGAGTTCCAGGCCATCCAGGCCAGGGCTACACAGTGAGATCCTGTCTTAAAACAGAAACAAATTGAACAGAGTCAAAGATTATGAAGATGTCCAAAGCTTCGGTATACACAAACTGTGCTTTGTGATGGGAAGGACCAAGAGGGATTCTTTGAGGAATGTAGTTTAAAAAGCGTGTGTGGGGCTGAGAAGATAGCTCAAGAGTTAAGAACACTGGCTGTCCTTCCAGAGGACTTGGCTTCAAATACCAGCACCCACATGGCAGCTTACAATTGTCAGTTCCAGAGGATTAGATGCTCTCTTAAACATGCATGCAGACAAAACACCCATATATAAGAAATAATTTCTAAAACGAAGCATGTGTGCATGTTTGGGGAGGGGAGACAGGGGGAGAGGTAGAGATCTGATCTCCAAAATCTTGATGACTATTAACCAATAAACACTGATCTATGAAGAAATGGTGTTTGGGTGATCAGTCTACTGTCCATGTCCAGACTGTTCTGAAGGAATGCAACTTTATGTTTATGTGAACTATAAGGCATCCCTAGTTAACTATTTTCCTTTATAAGAGTTGCCATGACCATGGTGACTCTTCACAGCAGTAGAACCCTAACTAGGACATAAGCTAGTACCAGGGACTAGGGTATCGCTGTGATAGGCCTGGCCATGCTTTTGTTTGGAGGAATGTAGACTTTGGATTAGAAAAGCAGTTGAAAGCTTTCATGGGGTTTACTAGTAGGAACATGGAAAGACAGTGGTACGAGGATGACTTGAACTATTGAGGTTAGGCTCAAGAGGTTTCAGAGAAGAATTTTAATATGTGGCCTAGAGACTGTTGTTAAGATATTTTGGTGAAGAATATGGCTGCTTTCTGCCCTTGTCCCAAAAGTCTCCCTGAGGCTAAATTGAAGAGTTTTGGATTAACTGCTTTAGCAGAGGAAATCTCAAAATGGCCTAGTATGGACTATGTGGTTACCAGTATTCACTCTTACACATATCTGTAACGAAAAGGAGCAAGCACAGAAAGGAAAAATACAAAATGCACATTTTGAGGAGAAAGGAGGCACCAGGAAGTGGGATGGAGCAAAGTCTAGTGTTCAAGGAGATAAACAGATTGAAGGAAAGCCTGACATTTGAAGGAATAAAGGACCTCAGGAAAAGAGCCTACCCAACTATGTTTCAATTTATAAAAGGAATGACAAAACACAAAGCTTGCAGCTGGTGTGCTGGTTGCAGCCTTTCATCTTAACACTCAGAAAGCAGAAGCAGGGAGATCTCGGAGTTTGAGGCCAGGCTGGTTTATATAGAGTTTTTGGACAGCCAAATTTTAGGGAGTGAAGGAAACCATTGAAAACAGAAAGCTAGCCAGGTGGTGGTGGTGAATGCCCTTAATCCCAGCACTTGGTTGCAGAGACAGGCAGGCAGATCTGTGAGTTCAAGGCCAAACTTGACTACAGCTTGAGTTCCAGAACAGCTAAGGCTACACAGAGAGACCCATTCTCTAGAAAAAACAAAAACAAAAACAAAACAAAACAACAAAAACCCAGAAAGCTGGTGAAGATGAAACAAGGGGGCCATGTCCCAGCCCCAGCAAGCAGCAGAACTTGGCAGCTTTAGCTATGGGGTTCTGGCTTTAGAGTCAAAGAATAGAAGAAATGGGGTTATGGAATCTCCCTCCACAGCCAAGGAAAGCCACTGAGGCCAGGCGTGAGTACAGATGTTCGTTCCCTGCATGGAGGCCTAGAGAGGCCATTGTGTGAAGTCATAAAGGTGAAGCCTAGATGCCTTGGAGACCTCAAAATGTTGGGGATGCCAGAGAACTGGAGTACCTGCAGAGGAGAGCTGCTCTAACAGAGAGTGGAAACAGCCAAAGAGAGAGAAGAGTGTTGTAGTTAACAGAGCTGAAAAGACTTGGAGAACTGAAGAGTGTTTCAACATCAGACATGGGGATGCAGAGATTGGCATTTTCCCTGCTGGTTTCATCTTGCTTTGGCCCAGTATTTCCTTACTGTGTTCCCGTTCTTCTCTGTTGGCACCACAATGTATATCCTGTGTCGTTATATTTTGGAAGTATGTGATCTCCTTTTTCATTTTGATTTTACAGATTACAGATAAGAGATTGCTTGAACTTCAAAAGAATTTTTGAACTTTTAATCTGTTATATATTATGGAGACTTTTGAAGTTGGACTAAATGGCATAATGGTATGGCTATACGCATATATGGCCAAGGAGTAAAATGAAGTGATTTGGTGATGGTACAGCTACCATGGAAAACAGCTAAAACTAAATATAGTAGATGGAGAGCTATCTCAGTGGGGGAGGTATTTATTGTACAAGTATAAAAACCTGCAGTTGATCCCTAACACCTATGTAACAGAGGGGAATATAGTGGCCTGCACTTGGAATCCCAGTGCTAGAGAGGCAAGACAGGGCAAACTTCCAGGGCTTTCTGCCCAGCCAGCCCAGTGAGCTCCAGGTCCTAATGGGAAAACCTGTTTCAAAAAATAAGACATGACATATGAGGAGGACTGGAACTTAAGGCTGTACTCTGGCCTCCAAATATGTGAACATATATCTGTACACACATGCATGTAATACTATACATATCTACAAAATAAAATTTTTAAAAAAATTAGCAACAAAAACCAAAATACACCCTTGGGATCTAGCATTCATACTCCTTGATATTTACCCAAATGTGCAAAAAGCTTACACCAACACTAAAGCCTGCCATATATGTTCACATCAGTTTTTATTTGAAATTGCCAACACACAGAAGCAAAAAAAAATGTCCTTCATCCAACACTTGAGAAGCAGAGGCAGGTGGATCTCTGTGAGTTCAAGGCCAGCCTGGTCTACAGAGTGAGTTCCAGGACAGCAAGGACTACACAGAGAAACTCTGACTCAAAACAAACAAACAAACATGTCCTTCAGTAGCTAAGTGAAAAACAGGGTATAAAGAGTAGAGTATTAGGCTGGTAAGGTGACAAAGCAAGCAAAGACACTTTCCCCAAGGACCTGATGACCTAAGTTCTATACCCAGACCCACATGGTGGAAGGCAAAAACTGGATCCCACATATCTTATGACTGCCCTAGGCAAGCTGTAGCACACACGCACCAACACGCATGAACAAACAAAACAATGTAATAAGTTTTTAAGATAATGCAGTATTATTCCATACAAGGTTCTTATAAAAGAGACACAGTGAAAAGTTGAATGCATATGCTCAAGTTAAAGAAGCCAGCCTGGAAAGCTACTTGTGTGACAGTGTGGAAACAACAGAAGAGTGAGTGGTTGACAGGAATCACAGGAACAGAGAGTGAGACCATCTTGTGTGGTAGCTGGGGCTTGCCCACATCTGTGAGGCTCTAGGGTCAATCCTCAGCAAACAAGAAACAAACTGTTTTGTTTGGTTTTTGGAGAGACTGTCTGACTATTGAGCCCAAAGGCATGTGCGCTGTCATACCCGGCTAGGGGAACTGTTCTTAAGCAGCTAACTAGGTTTACATTTTGAAAATTCTAACATCTGCTGTTGAAACAGATAATTTAAGGATAGTATACCACAGTATGACTAGAAAAGGAAAGGCAGAAAAGAAAATTTATATTTCAATAGACGATCACCAATCTGCTAGCTAAAGGACAAACTACTCACCCATGTTGAAAAGAGCTGCTTTGTGTTTCTGAGTCATCACTGTCACTGATGACAATCGTTTCTCCATCAACACTGCTCATATGTCCATTAGCAAAACCATTTTGATGCAATGGAGGGAGGACTTCCAAGATTCTACATTGCAGCCTGAAACACAGAATCACAAAATGCAAGTCATGTTAGATGAGTTCTGTGTCTAGTTGTAACAGGGTCTAAAAGAGACATATCTTACTAGCAATATAACCCAAATTCATTCATAAACTACACAGTCTATGTTTTGAAGACTATGGCTAACTAAATAATTCAATTAAAAAGAAAACATGACATCTAATTTTAAAATTCAGTTGGTCTGATTCTTGAGCTAGTGACATGGCCCAGCTGGTACAGTGCCTGCCAGCATACACTGGGCTCGACCTCCAGTACTGCACACAATAACAGTAACAAAAGAGCATGATTTCCGCTGTGTTTCCAGAGGAGATGGAGCTGTGTATCAGTGGGACTGGAGGCAGATTTGCCCTCTATGTTGGCAGCTAAAACCCAGTTAACTCCTCCCATATCATACTTAACAAAAGGCAGAGAACCAGTAAACTCACTTTCTTGCTGGTCACCTACTCCACCCTGGAAGAAGAGAGCTCTGAGATCTCTGGGCTCTGGTCCTGCAGCACCCTTCCTGCTGTTCTCAGACAGGCCTTCAGCTTGAGACTGACAACTGCACCCTCAGCCTCCTGAGTCTGCCTTCAGATATGGACCACAATGTTATACTCCCAGCCTCCGGTAATCCACTTGTCAGATAGCTGAGTGTGAGAACTATGCTTTTGGAACCCAGGGGCCAATTCTCTTACATCTGCTTCTCTCTTCATCATCTGCAAATATATTTTCTATCTGGAGAACTGTGATTAATACAATTATTTATCTTTTTAAATCTAGTGAGTCTAAATTGTCTTTTAGGAATTACATTAGAGAGAATTTCAATATGTATATGAGGCTAGCCTCAAACTTTTGATTCATCTGTTTCAGCCTGTGGAGTACTCAGGCACATGCAATAACCCAGTCAGTAATTACACTCTTAACTAAAGTAACTGCTTCCAAAAAAAAAAAAAAAAAAATCAAGTATCATCCAGGGGATGATGGCATATGTCTTTAACCCCAGCACTTGGAGGCAGAAGCAGGCAGATCTCTATGAGTATGCAGCCAGCTTGGTAAACATTGTTTTAAGATAGGCAGGGGTACATAGAGAAGCCTTGTGTCAAAAAAATCAAAAAAGGAAAAAAAAAGAAAGAAAAAAATCAAGTATTTGTATATAACACCACCTAGAATGAGTCCTATAGTTCTTCAAAAAGCCAATGTTTTAAATTCTGTAAGTCTCTTGACCACATTTTTTATTTTTTATCATAAATCTAGTGATTTTTTTTTTGATATCTGGAAATTTTTCTATTCCCTAATTCTGTAACCACCATTCTGGTGTTCCCTTAATAAACAACAAAGCAAAACAAAACAAAAACCCCCAAGCCAAAAACCTACTATTATAATTGTTATTTTAGAATGCTGGGGTTCAAACTTGGGCTTATTATATGAACTGTACTATAAGACACATTCCCAGTCCTAATTTGGCTTCTTTTTACTCTGCACAAAACTTCTGGATTATATGGGACCAATTTCTGACTCCTTTACTAATTAAAATACTACTTAATCCATTACTATTGTATCAACTTTCAGTGACAGAAAAAAAATTGTCACTTGCTTTTGCCGTAATCCCTCTAGCTCCAACTTCACTTCTAGTTTTTGGAATCAATCTACACATACAAACCACACACACCATATACACATTAAAAAAGATAATCATGGGGCTGGCGAGATGGCTCAGTGGTAAGAGCACTGACTGCTCTTCCGAAGGTCCTGAGTTCGGATCCCAGCAAACACATGGTGGCTCACAACCAACTGTAATGAGATCTGACGCCTTCTTCTGGTGCGTCTGAAGACAGCTACAGTGAATTACGCTTATGCTGGAGCGAGTGGGGCCAGCAGAAGGTCCTGAGTTCAATTCCCAGCAGCACACACACATGATAGCTCACAGCCATGCCATCTGTACAGCTACAGTGTACTCATACACATAAAATAAATAAAACTAAATCTTAAAAAAAAAAAAGATAACCATTTTTCACATGGCCAGATATCTATACTGAATAAAATTTCTTCTCCTTTCTGAATTCAACCTTGTGTCCCCATGGCAGAAGGAAAGAATCTATTCCTGGAAGCTATTCAATGACCCCATGCACTTTGGCATAAACAGACGCATGCATGCACACAATGTGAACATTGAGGCACATGCCCATAACCCCATCACTAGGAAAGCTGAAGCACAGGAAGGGTGAGTTTAATGGCAGCCTGGGCTATATACAGATAATCTATCTCAAAAGGAATTGGACATGATGCATATAAGATGGATGAATCTTGAAAACACTTATGCTAAATGAAAAGGCTGGGCACCAAATACAACAAAATGTAGGATTTTATATTAGTTTCTAGAACAAGAAAACTCACAGCCGGGCAGTGGCGGCGCATGCCTTTACTCCCAGCACTTGGGAGGCAGAGGCAGGTGGATTTCTGAGTTCAAGGCCAGCCTGGTCTACACAGTGAGTTCTAGGACAGCCAGGGCTACATAGAGAAACCCTGTCTTGAACCCTCCCACATACAAAAAAACCAAGAAAGCTCAGAGAAAGGAGCCAGATGAGTGGATTCCAGGAAGCCTGAGTGGCAGGGGCTGGGGGTGGGAGTAACTGGAAACCCATAAAGATTGCAACCACACACAGGTTTCCTTCTAGGTGTTGAAAGTTTTCTAAAATTAGATTGTGGTAAAGGTTGGATAGCAGTATGTCTTTTTTTGATGATGTTGTTGGTTTGTTTGTTTTTTGAGACAGGGTTTTTCTGAGTAGCCCTGGCTGTCCTGGAACTCACTCTGTAGACCAGGCTAGCCTCGAACTCAGAAATCCGCCTGCCTCTGCCTCCCAAATGCTGGGATTAAAGACATGCGCCACCACCACCTGGCTAGCAGTATGTCTTAAAGACGCATTTAACAATACACATTTTATGGGCAGTGGTGGTACATGCCTTTAATCCCAGCACTTGGGAGGCAGAGGCAGGCGGGTTTCTAAGTTTGAAGCCAGCCTGGTCTACAGAGTGAGTTCTAGGACAGCCAGGGCTATACAGAGAAACCCTGTCTTGGAAAAAAAAAATACACATTTTAGATAGGCTAATTTTATGAAAAGTAAAACATATATCCAAGTTACTGAAACACTGACAGTTGGGACTGGAGAAATGGGTCAGTGGTTAAGAGCCCTTGTTGTTCTTCTAAAGGACTGGAGGGTTCAGTTCCCAGCACTCACAGATCAGCTCACAACCGTCTGTAACATAGTGCACAGACAGAAATGTAGGCAAAACACTCATATATATAAATAAAAAAAATAACAGGTAAAGCAGGCATGTAGAAATAGTAACTGAAGAAGCAAGAGCCAGTACTGGTGGATCTCATCCATGTCTGTCTGCAGCTCTGAGGCACTCGAGGGCAGTCTCAGTAAGAGTAAGCATATACCTTTCTAGTAATGAGCTAATTCCCTGTCCTTTGAGGAAAGGTGGGTCCATGTTAGATACTGTGCTATTCATTTGCATATCTCATTCAATAAACAAGGCTGTGCATAGTGTGTGTGTGTGTGTGTGTGTGTGTGTGTGTGGTGTGTGTGTGTGTGTTGGTACCAGCATTCACAGGACTATTCATTTGCCAGCTCTTCTCCTAGGGAAAATAGTAATTAATATATATTTTTATATATCTAGGGCTTAGGAAGATGCCTCATGAGTTAACAGTTCACACTGCTCTTATGGTAGACCTGAGTTGAGTTCCCAGTACTGACATCAGCTGGCTCACAGGTGCCTGTAACTCAAGCTCCAGAGGAATCCAATATCTCTGTCCTCTGCAGACACCTGAATTCATGTACACAAACCCATATGCACATATGTAATTTAAAATATATAAATTTAAAATAAATAAATAAATCTTTTATTTATTTATATATAAATAAAATCTTTATTTATTTTATATATAAATAAAATAAATAAATAAATCTTTTTAAGGGACTGGATAGGTCAGCAGTTAAGAACACTTACTGCTCTTGCAGAGGACCTGATTTCAATCCCAGTACCCACATCAGGATGCTCAAAGCTATCTGTAATTCCTGCTCCAAGAAGATCCAACACCTCTGGCTTCCTCGGGCATCTAATTCATGTGCACACACCCGCACACAGATACACACACATAATTCTTTAAAAATTCAAAATCATAATCACTGAGCCATCTCAATATTTAGGAGCAGTTGCTGCTCATGCAGAGGACCGAGGTTTAGTTCCCCAGTCCACATTTCGGCTTCTAACACCATTGCAGGGGATCTAATGCATGAAGTGTCCATGCACACATACAGTGGTCACACATAAATATAAAAGTGAGTCTTTTAAAAGATTGAAGAATAGACATTCCTAACTCATTCTAGAAAACCTGAGATAGAATAAACACATGAAGAGTTCTTACAGCTGAAAGAAGAACAATTAACTTTTAAAAAATTAGTAGGTCTGAGTAGACACTTCTCAAAGATATAAATGGCAAAGAGCATAAAAAGATGCTTGACTCTTCTGTAAAGCATAGACTCAACAATCATAGCAAGTAATAGACCATATCCAACAAGGTGGCATTTACCTCAAGAGCAAAATTTAACATTAAACAAGTCCTGGTAAGGCTGTAAAAAAATTAAAAATTGAAAAAGGAATTTAGATACTTGAATACCAGTGTTTCCAGTAGACAAAACATGGAATCAACCAAAAAGTCCACTGACAGATAAACAAAATGTGGTTATATAAACACAAGAGAATAATAACCTGACATAGAAAGAATAACCTTCTAACACATCCTACAAAAGGGCAAATACTTGAGCCTACTTACATGAAGTATATAAAACAAGCAAGTTCACCGACAGAAAGTAGAACCAAGGTTAGCAGGGGCAGGGAGGAAGGGCAGAATGGGAAGTGATTGCCTAAGAGTACAGAGTTTCTGTTTGGAATGATGAAAACGCTCTGGAAACAGTGGTGATGGTTATACAACGCTGTGAAAACCACTGAATTTCATAATTAAAATGATTGAAATGGTAAAGGTTTTTTTTATACAAAGCATAAACCTATGCTATTGTCCTAACAGAAAAGCCTGGGAAAAATTCAATGAACACACCCAACATTGCCAGCAAATCGATTTTCACACTGGCTGACAGAGATAAAGCAAAGTTTCTAAAGAGAAAAAAACTGCAAGAAGTAATATCCAAACCTTTGGGTAGTGGTATAATGTACTGATAAGATCTGGAACTTGAAGAAATGAAAGTAATCAAATAGATTATTTTTTTTTATTTCCTTCTTTCCTTTCTTTCTCTTTTTGACAGGATCTAGCTATTACATTCACTTTTGAAGACTTAAATCTCATATCCAGGCTTCATAATAACCAGTCTTCACATGGCAATGAAGGAAACTTCTCAGGAAACCTGTGACCAGTACTACTCCTCACTGGTAAAGCCCATGTGTTACTGATGATACTGATGGTGATGGTCATGAGAGGGATGCACCTACATATTTGGTGCAGGGTCTAAAAGTAATCTTCAGATCATCAGAGGGAACAGTCTAACCACAATAGGGCATACTGCACTGCAAGAGTTTGAAGTATTCATCTCTTTAAAAGCAACAGAAAGAACAATTTCCTGACAGAATTCGGGAGACGGAAACCAGTACAGTATTGCAACACTGCCTAGAATGTAATACATATTTAATATATCAATTACATTAACTATTGTCAATATTGCTATTAGCTATGTACCACACCCAAACCATAGGTACTACTCTTTTTTTAAAAAAACTTTTTTTTTTTCTTTTCAGAGACAGGGTTTCTCTGTATAGATCTGTCTGTCCTGGAACTCACTCTGTAGACCAGGCTGGCCTCGAACTCAGAAATCCGCCTGCCTCTGCCTCCCAAGTGCTGGGATTAAAGGTATGCGCCACCACTGCCCATCCACAGGTACTACTCTACACTAGGCCTTATTTGGCTCAATGTCAGTTACTCAAAATGACAAATCAGTATCTAATAGATTTCTACAGAATTAGCTTAAATGTCTTTCAGATCCACTTGCTACTATTTCTTCATTCCAGTGAATCCAAAGATTATTGAGATACAAAAAAGTTTAAGAGACTCACAAAATAATTATCAATGGCAATATAGATTTCAAGTCATATTTGTTTTAGAAATTGGAAAATTATCTTAATAATCATGACCTACAAAGTGGCAATCCCTAGCACCTCAATCACTTGCTCATTTGAGGGACAAGAGAGAAGTTGATGTAGCTTTACATGTATAGCATTTAGGGGCGAGGGGGCTTGTAGTGACAGAAATGCTATGTATCCAAACTATATCAATTCCTGTCAATATCCTGTTATTGTTATCATAATTTTGCAAGACAATATCATTGGGAAGAACTTTATTGTCTTATAGTGTTATATGAAGCAATAATTATCTCAAAACAGTAATTTAATTTTAAGATGATAATAAATATAAAGATATTAACTCTGATTACAAGTATTTATTCCATAGATGAGAAATAAATCAATAAGGGATGAAAATAATGGATACTCTGTATGTTACTTTTAGAATAAGCCCAAAGTCAAAGGCCAGCCTGGGCTACATAGTGGAATCTATCTCAAAAAAATAAAAACAAAGTCTACTAGTATAGTTCTTGGGAACTGGTAAAGGCCCCTGTCACCAAGCTTGTTAACTTGAGTTTAGTCCCAGAATCCACACAATGGTAGGAAACAACACCTACAAGTTGCCCTTCGATTTCCATGTGGGAGGCCCCCCACCCACATAAATAAATATAAAAATAAAAACAACTATCCTGAGTAGTTTTTAAATTAAAATTTATTTTATCAGGCACTGTTATATGCCTGTAATCCTAGCTACTTCGATACTGAAGGAGTAGTAAGATCATGTGTTCAATTCTAACCCAGGAAACAAAGCAAGCTCTCATTTCGGAAAGCAAGCAAGCAAGCAAAGAAAAGCTATCATTATCTTAGGGTCATCCAGAACCAATGAAAGAAGCGTTAGGATGTTAAGACATGCACTCCTCCTCCAGGCACTAGCAGTCTGGCCTTATAGTTCATCTGTGTTGCTATGACAAACACCCTGACAGAAAACCAAGTGAGGAGAGGGGGACTTATTTTAACTCCCAATCCAGACCTATAGTTCATTATTTTGTAGAAGTCAAAGGCAGGAACTCAAGCAGCTTGTCATATTATAGCCACAGTCAAGGACAAAGAGAAAATAAAACATCCTTCCTTGCTCGTCTTAGGAATCTTGTCTTAAGAAATCCCTGCCCACGGAAGTGTGCCACCTGCAACGAACTGGGTCTTCCTTTATCAATTAACAACCAATTCCCAAGCCATGCCTGCAAATCAATATGATGTAGGCAACCCTTCACTAAGACTCCCTTCTCAAGCCATACAGCTTTTAATCCCAGAGCACAGGTATCCCTATTGGAGACCAACCTGGTCCACATAGGAAGTTCAGGACATCAAGGCCTACATAGAGGACTTTGTCTCAAAACAAGAAAACCAAAACAATGAGGCAAAACAACAAAAGCAACCAAACAAACAAAACCCAAAAAGTCTTCCTTCTAGGGAGAATATTGGTTCTGTCAGCTTGACAATAAAAACTAATCAGCACAAGCTTAAAAGATCAGTTGTAAGGCAGACTGGAGGCGGTGGCATACACCTTTAATCCCAGCACTCAGGAAACTGAGGCAGATAGTGAGTTCAAGGCCAGTCTGGTCTAGAGTGAGCTCCAGGACTAAAGCCTCTCTTGAAAAATCAACTAAACAAACAAAACAAAACTGATCAGTAGTCTATGTTAGCCAGATTAAAGCCTTAAAAAACAAAAAAACAAAATAGTGGGTGGGAGCTGGGGAGATGGCTCAGAGATTAAGGTTAGGAGCACTGATGCTGTTGCAAAGGACCTGGGTTCAGTTACCAGCACCCCCATGATGGCCCTCTTCTGACCTCTATGGGCAGCAAGCATGCATATACTGATAAGCAGGCAAAACACTCATGTGCATAAAATAAACTTTTAATTAGGATGTTGCTAGAAGCCTCCCTCCTGCATTCCTGTCTAATAAGCCCCTTCCCCATCTAAACCCCAACCCCCGCTGTGTGTGTGTGTGTGTGTGTGTGTGTGTGTGAGAGAGAGAGAGAGAGAGAGAGAGAGAGAGAGAGAGAGAGAGAGAGAGAGAGAGAGCCCTTTAAACTTCTAATCAAACTAAAGAGGGATAATATATCTGTAATTTCAGGCAAGCCAATCAAAAGTTCAAGGTCATCCTTAGTTATGTAACAGATATAAAGGCAGCCTGGGTTACATGACACCTTGTCACTTTGTTTTTGTTTTTCCAAACAGGGTTTCTTTGTGTAGCCTAGCTGTCCTGGAACTCACTCTGTAGACCAGGCTGGCCTCGAACTCAGAAATCCACCTGCCTCAGCCTCCCAAGTGCTGGGATTAAAGGTGCATGCCACTACTGCCTGACTGACACCTTGTCACTTACAAAGAAACAAAATCCCATTTCTAGTTAATCCTTTTCCAAAAATGTCTTATCAATCTTACCAGGACCCAGTCATAGGTATATGTTTAAATCAAAATAACGCTAAGTATTCCATTTATGTTCTCAATATGAATACATTTTACTCATGAATTGCATTAAAGGTAGTAATATAGAAAGAAGCTCAGGCTAGCAAGTACTTGCTGTTCAAAGCCAAGAACAGAGTTTGATCCCCCAGAACCAATTGAACCAATATTTCAGAGACAGACAATATTTCCCCATTACAGAGTTGGCCTTGCCCCTGAGACACAAAGATACAGGTCAGAGTGAACTGATTTGGCAGTAGTGGGTGCCTGCTCTTCAATTCTGGCAATGTGGATACTGCTGTCATTAATGGCCCCTTCACTGACCTCACTACATGGTCTACATACACATTCCAGTATGATCTTATCCACAGAAAGTCTATGTCAAGGCTGAGAAAGGGAAACTTAACCAATGGGAAGGCTACCTTCATCTTCTAGAACAAGATTCCATCAATATCAAATAGGGTGATACTGGTGCCTTCACTACCATGAAGAAGATCGGAGCCAAAGTGTCATTAATCTTTTCTCCTCAGCTGTTCCCTCCATGTTTGTGATAGGCCTGAACTACAGAAAGTATTGACAACTCAAAATAGCCAGCAATGCCTCCTGTACTATCAACTGCTCAGCAACAACTGGCCAAGGTTACCCATGACAATTTTATGGAAGGACTCATGACCATGCCATCACCACTGCCCCGAAGACTATAGGTGGGCCTATGGAAAACTGTGGTGGTGACCACAGGGTGCCCAGAACATCATCCCTGCACCCACAGGGACTCCCAAGACTGTGGGCAAGGTCATCCCAGAACTGAATGAGCTCACTGCTGGGGCTTTCTGGGTTCCTACTGCCAATGTCTGTTGAGGGTCTGACCTGAAGATTTGAGAAGACTGCCAGGCACAACGGCCGGCAAGAAGGTGGTAAAGCAAGCATCAGAGGGCTCACTAAGGGCACCCTGGGCTAGCTATTCTGAGAACCAGGTTGCCTCCTGTGATTTTCTGTGATATGCATTCCTCCATCTTTGGTGCTGGTGTGTGCTGGCATTGCCTTCAATGACCACTTTACCAAAATCATTCCTGATATACTATAACAACAAATTTGGCTACAATGCCAGGATAGTGGACCTTATGGTCTATGTGGCCTCCAAGGAGTAAGCAGCCCTGGACCCGGCAAAAACACAGGTGAAGAGAGAGGCCCTTGGCTGCTGAGGAGTCTCTGTCCCAAATGAGACCCCAGCACTGAGCATCTCCCCCTCACAGCTTCCATACTGGACCTATGGAAGAAGGGGAGGGACTTAGGTAAACCCACTCTCTTAAATACCATCAATAATGTTCATTGCAGTGGGGGGAAGAGTTGGGCAAGTATGTGCTTGTAAGCCCAGCTTTGTGAGGCTGAGACAGGAATCCATGGGGTCCACTATCCAGCCAGCCTGGCTTAGATGGTAAGTGAGTTCCGGGCCAGTGAGGGACCTGTCTCAATATGATAGCACTTGAGGAGTGACTACTGGGACCATACACTGAAGACATGTAAACATATAAGAAGTCCATGAAAAAAATGTCCATTTTCTCACTTCTAATTCTATCACATCCTGAGTGCCCACTCCTTCATGTCTTTGTTCAAATTTTCTTTTATTAGTTCAATAGTTGAAATGTTAAGAGTAGTAGTATGTTAGCTACTTTTCTCTTTTCCTTTTTTTTTGAGACAAAGCCTCACTATGCACAGCCCAAGCAGGCCTGGGATTTACAACATAGACCTTGCTGGCCTTATCTTGCAGGGACCCTCCCAGCTCTGCCTCACAACTATGACAAAACTATGGACAAGCACCACCATTTTCCATCTGTGGGTCACCATATGATGCTAAAACTGATGCTAACTTACAAGGTTAAAAGAATTCTATAATATTTACTTTCCAAGGTAGTTTGAAAAACAATATTGAAGTGTAATAGCTTACGCTTTTTTTACTAAATATTTTTTAAAAAGTTAATTCCATGGGGCTGGAGAGATGACTCAGCAGTTAAGAGCACATACTACTACTTTTGTAGAAGAACCAGATTTGATTCCCAGTTCCTACAAGCCAGCTCACAACTGCCCAGCCCCAGGGAATCTGATAGTCTCTTCTGGCCCCCATACATAATACAGTAGTCTCACACACACATAGGCAAGCAAACATACACATAAAATCTCTTTTAAAATTCTTTAAAACTTAAGCCCAAATAGAACAGGGATCATATTTAGGAGACCCCCTAGAGATCATTTAAACACTCTAGTACAAATCTAAAGCTGCTATGTTACTTATTAGACCTAGGCTAGGAAAGTCAGTCAGCTAAAAGTCTGACATTATCGAAAGTCAGTGCAGTGTAAGCCAGGGATGGCAGTGTATAGAAACAGTCCCGGTAACTCAGGAGGCTGACTGGGAGAAGCAGTTGAGATCGTGGCCTCCAGGTCAGCATGGGAAACAGTGAGATTTTACCTAAAACCAAAGTGAGCATGCAGGAGAGGAAAGGGGTTATTTTCAAAGAACTAATAGCAGGTTAGTAAAAGAAATACTTTTCTGCAGCCTTGGAGAAGGGCAATATCCAGTGATAGTCTTAATGAGCCAACAGTTTAATCAGTTTCTACAAAACCAATTAGAAACAGTATACATTTAAGTGCCTTGGTAGGTTTGCTTGTTTCTGAGAAAGGTTCTCCCTAGGCTGCCCCAACCTTCCATGTACTGGGATAACAGATGTGCCGCCAGCCCATCCAACTATTCCTAAGTGAAAAATCAGCTTGCTACTTTCTAAATTAGTACAATACAGGAAAAAGTAAATTGTATATTCAATTTGACTGATAGTTCTGAAATGGACTCCAAACCTTTCACATATCTTTGATATGTTATTTTAATAAGTAAAATTATATAGCAGAATTATATTGGCATCTAGAGTTTGATTTATTGCTAGGGCTTCCCAAATAACACAGAGTGTGTGTGAGTGTATATGTGTGTGTGGTGTGTGTGTCTGTGTGTGTGTGGTGTGTATGTATGTGTGTATATATATGTAGAAAAGGGAGGATGGAGATATATCAAGATCTTATTTTAATAGAAAGAACAGATTTTAAAAATTCATACTCTGAACAAATAAAGCATATAGCATTTTAAAAAAAATTCTGGGACAATTAAATCTGACCATGAAAAGTAAAATGAGAGCACCTAGTGCTGGGCCTGCCAGACCTGCAGGCTCAACACTTTCCTCTCTGTTTTCAGTTCTGTAATGTTCTAATTCTAGCACCTTGCATAGAGACTCAGCCAGTATACTTTCCCCAGTTTCTCCTCTAGTATTAGTGGTCACTTCTTGATGCTGTCAGTGTGCTTTAGAAGTACATTTTGCCATCTGTTGTTTCAAATCTACTGTGAACTCTTCCAGCTCCCAGAATACCTTAACTATATGCCTTTTAAAACAGTTTTTTATCTTTTAGTGAGTTATATTCAGTAAGTTACAGGACAATGTGAGGCCACCTTTTTTTTTTTAAAGACAGTAGAAGTTGACCTCTGCACACACCCCAACCAAACCCCCCCAAAACAACAAACCAAATAAAAAAACAAAACCCCCAAACAATCAATTTCAAAATGATACTATAAAACTGTGTAGTTGGGGATGGACATGGCAGTAGTTAGGGCTGGGCACAGTGACACATGCCTTTAATCTCACCAGCTGGAAGGCAGAGGCAGGTGATCTTTTTAAGTTTGAGGCTAGCTTGCTCTACATAGTAAGTTCAAGTCAGCCAGAGGCTACACAGTGAGACCTTGTCTCTAAACAAGCAAACAAAAACCTGGAGGGAGCTGGAGAAATGGCTCAGAGATTAAGACCCTTGATGCTCTTGCAAAGGACCAAGGTTTGTAATTCACAGCACCAACATGGTGGCTCACAACCACTCAACTCCAGGTCCAGGGAATCCATCACTACTACCTTCTGACTTCCAAAAGGTATCAGGTATGTAAATAGTGTACAGACAAGCATACAGACAGAACATTCTTATATATAAAGTAAGTAAATCTAAACAATGACAAAACCAAACCAAACAAAGAAACTATGGTGGATGCCTACAATTCTCAGCACTTCCAAGGTTGGTGCAGGAGGATTCAAACTTAAAGGTATCTTCAGCCACATTTCAAGTTTGAGTAGACACCTGAGCTACATGAAACCTTGTCTCAAAAAATGTGTCAGGGAAGTGGACTCAGTCAGTAAAATGTTCACTGTGTAAACATGAGGAACCCAGTTTCAACTCCTAGCACCCATATAAAATATGACAAAGCAAAATGTGCTTGTAATCCTGTGCAGGGGATAGCAAATCCTGACAGATCTCTAGTTCATCGGCCATCTGCTCATTGGCTCACCCACACCTGTACACACAACCACAAACTTGCACAAACATGCATATGTGCACACAAATAAAGTGGAAAGTGATTGAGGGAGACCCTGAATGTCGATTCCATACATGTGAATACATACATACTCCCAAATAAAAATGATTCTATATGTGAGACAGTTATAGCACCAAACTTCTTCTTCTTTTTTTTTTTTTTTTTAGTATTTTTGATTTTAATATTTATTAAATCAGTAGGAAATAACATCAGTATTTTATGGTGTTTGCTTATATAAATTTTGAGATGAAGGAAGTAAAAGGGAAACAGTCATTTATAAAACCACACTAATAGGTAGCCATAATTCTCTTGTACACTGATTTCCTTTGTGCTTTTTCCCTCAAAAAACCCAGATTCATTGTGATTCTGAGCCTCTCACAGTTTATATCCTCTCTAGTCTTTCGGGCTGTGGAAAATAGAGGAATAAGTACTATAGTGTCAGATTGGTAAGATACAAAATAATAAAATTTATCACATTCATCAACAACTGTCAGAACATAGCCACATGACTCTATGTGCTACAGAAGATGCTGGGAAGGAAATTCTAACTATATCCCAGAAGAAAAAAAAAATGGTATTTTAAACTATAATCTTGATTATCATTGAGTTTTGCAATATTGTGATTTTATGCTTTTTCATCTCGGGCTCTTTGTTCTTCGAAATAGTGACTTTGAGGGTTCTTACATACTAACAAATGGTTAGATCAAAACTTTGCCTCTGTTCTCCAACTAGCCCATATCTCAATAATCCAGTTTACTCTCTTCTAAGTAGCACCAAACTTCTAATGTTAGTATGAGAGTCAGGTCAATAGGCTCTTGTGAATGGTCCAAAGGATTGGTATTGCCCATTCTTCTAGAAGACTTACTATCTTAAACACACTGAAATTATTAATTTATTCTTAAATAAGTCTGTTTTTCAATTAGTATTTCCATGGATAGATGCTCACTCTAGGCACCTCCTTCAGTTTGGTCTATACTGTATAGTATTTCTTTATTTACTTATTTAGATAGCGTCTCATTATGTCACCCAGGATGACTTTGAACTTCTGGTCATCTTGCCTCAGCCTTTCAGGGATGAGGTCACAGTGTCATGCTGGCAGCTATTTATTCTTTACTTTATTTGAGGAAGCAGTGACTCTTTCCTAGATGCACAGATTTTTCCCTCTTTTTGGGAAAGCAGCAGGTGGATATGATTTGTGATTCACTTCACAAATGGACTTGAAGGAGAGGAGTTAAGTATCTGTTTTCAAGTCTCTCAGGGCTACAAGACGGGAGATCTGGCTCTAAGTTACAACCGTATAGGCAGTGCAGTACAGTAGCCCTATCTCTCTCAAGAGAAAGAGAATGAACCATAAGACCCCTACTTTAAGACTTTAAAATATTATCAAGACACTTATATATAAAATAGCATTAATATATATACAGTTAAAAGATTCACATTTATTGTGTCCATGCATCCTGTGAGGCAAACCTATATAGCAAAGATTCACTATATATAGTGATTTATTATAGATTTAAAAAAAGATCACAGAGAGATAGTAGTTAAGAGCATTTGCTCCTCTTGCTCTCAAAGAGAACCCCAAGTTTGACTCACAGCACCCATGTGGAGACTCACAACCATTTACAATTTCAGGGATCCAACACCCTCTTCTGGCCTCCACAGGCACCAAGAACATGTACAGATATATATTCAGGTAAAAATTCATAAAATTTACTCTAAATTCCAGTATCTCTCCATGGATGTATGCCTTGCCCTCATGATCCCAGCCTCAGCCTACTGAGTAGCAGAGAATACAGGCACATGCAACTATGCGCACCTATATACATTATTGTTAAAGAACATCACTTGAATGTTATATCTAACAAAGGGAAAACTTTAGGCATGATCTCAAAAATGGCTAAACCCAGCACTGGGAGGTGGGGACAAAATCAGGAGTAAAAGGTCATCTTTGGTTGATGGCAAGTTGAAGGCCAGCCTGAGATATACAAGACCCAGTCTCAAAAAAATGGGGGTGGAGGTGCTGCAGGGAAAAGTTGGTGGTTGTTTAAGAGCACTTTTGCCCTTATAGGACTTGGTTTTGGTTGTTAGCACCCACATGGACTCTAACCACCATCTGTATTACAGTTCCAAGGAAACTAAAGTCCTCTTTTGATCTCTGTGAGAACTAGGCATGCATGTGCAGGTATTTATATGCAAAGCATTCATACACTTAAAATAAGTAAAATTCAATAAAATTTTTAAAAGGCCAATATAGGGTGCTATGTGTATGGTTCAATGTGTAAAGGGCTTGCCTGACAAGCCTGACAACCTGAGATTGATACCCAGGACCCACGTGGTGCAAGAAAAGGACTTACCCTCTCAATCCCCTGGGGATACAGATATAGGGTTTCAACTATCCCAGATTGAGTCAGCTATGTAGCAAAGAATGGCCTTGAACTCCTCCTGTCTTTACCTTACAGGATCTAGGTGTGTGGACACTGTAGGTGAGCACCACACATAGCTTATGGAGTGCTGGGGAGCAAACCAAGCATCTCAATAAAGGTATATGAAGTTTTTTAAGAGACAAAAATATTAAAAAGGTGGATACGTTCAAGATCTAGTTTTATTACATAAAATACTGAAAGCCATCAAAACATACAACTATATTTAAATTATTATTTAGTATGAGGCTATGGTAGATATCATTATTTTAGGTTCTTAAAATATGGATTGTCCATATAAATGGTTTATTTTATAGTAAATTAAGGAGAAGATGGCTTATATAGCAACATGATCTCAGATATATTTGAAGTAAAGGGTTATAGAGAACTTTACCTATTATATTAAAAGGAGGACTATGTATGTTTGTGCAGATATGTGATACATGCATGGACATATTTTTGGTGGCATCTAAGTGGAAATATATATATATATATATATATATGTATATATATATATATATATATATATATATATATATA
>NW_022196912.1:69867532-69883197 GCF_008632895.1 Mastomys coucha
ATATATATATATATAGTAGACCCCACAGGACAATATGTGGACAAATGGGGTACCTAGGAGAAAGCAAAAAGGAAAGATTTCATCCCATCTCCTTTTCTACATTTAGACAGTCTTGCTATGTGATCCAGGCTAACCTACAACTCACAATCCTCCTGCCTTAGCTTCCCAAATGCTGATGTTATAGGCACACCTGGCTTTATTTTGACTTCAGAGCAATTTATGCTTATCAAGAGGAAAAATGAAAAGTACTTTACCTTGTACCATTGTTCCTAATGACTTCCACAGTTTCTTCAACAAAATATCGGTCCTTGACATATGCAAAGATATCATCACAAATTTCATGTAAGCGTGAACGATGGGTAAGATTGGTCAAGTATAAAACTGGAATAATTAGTGGCTCTGGGAAACTCTGGAGATTCTGTCTTGCTTTTCTCTCTGACTCAAGTGCTTCCTGATATGTCAGTCCAGGTCTACCCGTCACAGCACAGCTCCACACAAGGCTGTTGCACAGAATGGTTCGTTCAAAAAAGTCACTGATGAGGAAACAAAAACAAAATCCCATTACCTATCATTGCATAAACTTTACATTAAAATCAATACCTTTATGATCTTTCCCCCTATGCCACCTCATCAACTTACTCTTTAAAACAAAATTAAGAAAAAGTCTTTACGGTATATGGTTACAATGCAACTCATATGTGTTATCAGCACAGTTGGACAAGCTGTGCCAGCTCTGAAATTTGGAACCAAACTCAATGCAGATTCAACTTTTCTTTTCCTTTTATTTATAAGCTTTTTTGTTGAAAAGCATAACACTAATGTCAAATTAACCATGACCTTAATAGTGGAAAAACCAATAAACCTGGGCACCTAACAATAAGAGAGAACTAAATATTTTCTGTGACGACAAAGTTGGTCAGTAAACAGTACGGAATTCTTACTACAGGGGCAAACAACCTTGTTTCAGGTCTGAGCCTTCCTTTGTTCTCTTTACAGTAAGCATTGACTTTACCTTCATAAAAAAACAAAACAGAAAAGGGAAAGAAGCAACAATATAGAAGGGAGGAGGCGGGGGTGGGGATGGGGGGGTGGAGTGAGAGTGTGGTGGCTACTCCTGCTTGTCAGCTTGACTACATCTGGATGAACTAACTACAGTCCAGAAATGGAGGGCACACCTGGGATCCAGATCATGAGGCTGGAAGACACAGACTTCTGACCTGGATCATGACATGGATCATGACCAATATCATGACACATGATTTTGATCCAGATCATGGGATATAGTGGCCATGAAAAGCTTGAGCCCAGGCAAGGTAGTACACACCTTTAATCTGGGCCACATTTTCTGCTGGAGGCCTACTAAGGACAATGGAAGAGGGAAGCCTCCCTCATCTTCGCCTGCTGCACTTATTTGCCAGCACATCTGTTGGAACCTACTTCTTCAGGATTCCAGCTTATACAGAAGATCAGCTGAAACAACTAGCCTCATGGGACTGAGCAGAGCAACTACTAGATTCTTGGACTTCCCATTCACAGCTGCCCATTAACTGTTGGGTTAACTGGATTGTAGACTGTAAGTCATTAAATAAATTCCCTTAATAGATATAGAGACATTCCATAAGTTCTGTGACGCTAGAGAACCCTGACTAATACAGTACATGAGGAGAGAGAACTTGAAAAAGCAGAGATTTTTGAAATATTAAACAAAATTAGGATAATAAGCTGGACATATGTGGCTCGCTCCTTTGTAATCAACCCAGACTCAGCAGGCTGGAGTAGGAGAGCTCAGCAATTTCAAGGCCTCCAAAGTGAGTTCCAGTCAGCCTAAACTACAGGAAGGCTCTGTCTCAAAATAAACCAAGGTGCCAGGAGTGCTGGCATATGCCAGTACAAGTAGCACCTGGGAGGCAGAGAGGCAGAAGCAAAGCTAGCCTGAGCTACCCGAGATCCTATCTTAGAAACAAAAGGCCCAGGGTTACAGCTAGGGATGGGGATAAAACTACCATTCAACATGCAGTGCCATTTTGAACTACAGTAGTTTCCTAATATGAACCTTTATTTTCTGAAAATCTACCTAGTTTCTTTTAAAGTGCAAGAAACATAAAGTAGAAAACTTCAAAGAGAGATTGGGTAGAAAATACACTGAATATAAAAAAAAAGCCCCCACACATACATTAACCACAAAAATGTGTCTTTATAGACATACTATAAACAGATGTTCTTATAGAGAAAGCAAGAGACTGAGAAGAAAGGAAAAATGTTGTGTGTGCAAGATTCTAAACATTTCCATATTATTTGAATTTTTATTTAATCATGTACTCATGCATTATTTTACCAGGAGGCTCTTCTAAATATAAACTATTAGACACATGCAAAAAGTTAATAACAGGTAGCCAGCTGGGAGGGCGAGTTAAACTTTGTCCTCCTCTGGTCTACTTTTCAATAACTACATGAATGCATGAGCAATCCTTCTCTAAGTTTCACCTTCCTGACCTCTTCTCCCATTATTCTCCAGTAATCTTGGCTAGTCAACCCGTTTTACATATTGTCTGTAGAAACACTCAGATATTCAAAGATCATTTGGGGCATGTCTGTTAGGACTGTCTTATTTGTATGTATATCAAGATAGCAACAAAAATTTTTAAAAATCTATGAAAATCAAGAGAAACCAATCACAATACGATGAGGGGGTGATGATGATAATGATGATGATAATGATAATAGTAATATGATGACTATGACAAAGATGATGATGATAGTAATATAATGATGATGATGATGATGATGAAGGAGAAGAAGGAGAATGAGAAGATGACCACCACCACACACAAGGTTAGAAAGCTGACTTGGTTAAGAGCACTTACTGTTTTTGCAGTGGACCTGCATTTAAATCCTAGCACCTATGCTAGCAGCTCAAAATGATCTGTAACTTCAGCTCCCAGAATCCGATGCCTCTGAACTCCTCAGATACCTGCACTCACGTGCATACACCCACTCATGTGCATATACACACAATTAAAAATAAAAAATTTTACATATGCCAACTTAGATGACCCTGATTCTATTTGAAGGCCCCTTTCTGAATTATGTTTTGGTGCAGCAATAAATTTTTTTGTTGTTGTTGTTGTTAAGAGACAACAGGTATGCTAACAAGACAATTCAGAGAAAGGCAAAATGGATCAGGAAATTCTAGAACATTTTTTTTTCAAGTGATATCAAGGGTTAAGTCTTAAAGAAAGAAGAAAGTTAGCCTGGTAGTGAGTGGTACACACCTTTAAACCCAGTACTTGGAAGGCAGAGGCACTTGCGTTTGAAGCAAGCAGAGCAAGTTCTAGGACAGCCAAGGCTAAGCAGAGAAACCCTGGATCAAAAACCAAAACCAGGGGGCTGGTGAGATGGCTCAGCAGTTAAGAGCACTGACTGCTCTTCCAGAGGTCATGAGTTCAAATCCCAGCAACCACATGGTGGATATCAACCCTCTGTAATAAGGTAGTAAGAAACAAAAACAAACAAAACAAAACAAAACAAAAACTATGGCCTGGAGCAAGTGGGGCTAGAGCAAGAGGATGAGAAAAAAAAGAAAAAAAAAAAAAAACAAAAACAAAAACAAACAGCAAAAAAGAAAGCATAAAGTTAAAGAATGCCGGGGTAGGGATGGAGGAGTGGAATCTATTTCTAATACAAGAAAATTTGTTATAATACTTTATTAACTAAGATAGGAAAAGATGTAGCTAACAGTGATTCTCAGGTATACTGAATAAAATGGGATATAAATAACATCAAAATATTTATATTTTTGTATATTAAATCCTACTATCCACACCAAACCATTTTAAGTGGTTAATGGTGCATATGGCCAGGTAATAGCTTCTGTATCAGACAGCATAGGTTTAGCTGTATCAGCCAAGTGCTTAGGGTATTTGGTGGGCCACATGCATCTGAAACTGCTGCAGAGTATAAAACAGGTTCCGATAGACATTAACATTGCCTAAAATTATCAAAGTAAGCAATGGTACAAGTGTATTAGCAGTCACTAGGTAGAAAAAAGAGGGTAAGGGCCAACAGGATGGGTCACCCAGCTTGACAACCTGAGCTCCATCACCCAAACCTACAGGGTGCAGAGAGAGAATCAACTCTCACAAGCTGTCTTGTGACTGATACATTCATTCAGTGGTATCTAAACTCATGTGCATGCACACAAAGAATAAACAGGTAAGTAGGTAGGTAGATACATGCAAAATACAAAATGAAACAAAACAGGATGGGAACCCAATGATGCAGCTGCCTGCTCCTCCCATGAGGTTCCCTTTATCTTCTGCAAAACCTTAATGTTCTTATATTTCCTTTGGTTTTGTTACACTGATAGCCTTGTGCACAAAGATCCAACCCTCAGGAGGTAGGAGGCAAGGTGTACTCTACCACTGTGGCTGTTATCACAAAGGAGGGAAAGATCATCACCCTAGCAGCACAGAGCCTGCCTGTTGCACATCTTCATCTCTGCCCACTATGCCATTCTGCTTACACTTGACCTTCAGTGCACACATTCGAGATTATCCTTAATGCAAGATCCAAGGGAGCAGGTCACACTGTCACTTCAACATCTACATTACAAGTACATTTTGCTATTGTAAACAAAAAGAAAATGCAAAATGAGAAGAACTATTTAATATAAATTACTTAAGCTAACAAATTATATCTGATTTATGACTATACTCTTTAGAAAGCCTCTTTAGGATAGAGATATATTACTATCTAGAAGCCAAATCCAGCCTTCTCTTGTATTTAATTTTATTGGCACACAATTTCATCTTCACTTCTATGTATTCTCTGCTTTCTCAATTCATTTGTACAGAGTGTGGGAGACAATGTGACCAGAACAGACTAAAATATTCGTTATCTGTTCCTACAAACACAAAATATATGATGGTCTTTCCTCTTTACTACTGTTTCTTCGTAAGAGTCTGAGTACAAGCACTCTTTCCTAAAAACATATTCGAGTCTACTAATTCTAGTAAACAAGCTAAGAAACAAAGTGTAACAGGATATTAACTTGTCAGGGATCAGGAAAACCAAAAGCCCAGTGGATTTAAGAATTAAGGAACATCACACAATTCAGATGAACACAGAGAGTTCTTTACTTAGAGCTGAAACTTTACAGCCAGATGTAAATTGTGGTGAACTTCAGAACAATCCAATAGCAAAGATCTAAAGCCCTGCCCCCACCCCGAAAAGATTAGACATGCTAAAACTTAGAATTCCTAACTTAAAATAGTCTGTGATGTGCAATGGGGATTAGAAGTAGAGCTTGTAAATTTTAAAGGTGGACACTACTGGAAGGCTGGAAAATTACTAATAATTTTCTTCCCTGGGAGGGGCATAAATGCAGATTAGACCATGGGCATGACAGGATTAACATGTCTTCTATTATGAAGATACCAGCAAGATGAAAAATATATTTTCATACTTATGTATAAACAACCAGGAAGTTTTTAAACAAACAAACACAGGGTCCAGTTTTTAAAAGCCACTGTAATGAAATTTTATTTTGCATTTTGTTTAGTGCTGCCTTTGGCAGAGATAACATGCCTAAAACCTGCAGGTGGTACAAAGCTGAGACATGGCAATAATGAGTTTGAAAATCTTAAGAGAAATTGACAAAGGTAAAACAAACCCTGGTGCTGGGTGTGGAAGCCCTTACTTTAAAATAATGGGTGTAAAGAAGACAATTTTAAGTAAGACTCAAATGCATACTTCATAAAAAGTATTGTTTTTAATATACTTTCTCTTGCTGTATAAGGGTTCTTTATATCCCCTACCTAGAATCTTTTTCTGCCCCACCACATGTCCTACAAGCCTCGTCCTTCAGGATCCACTCTCCTATTTGAGGGATACCCCGGTCCCCAGCAAACAGTTATCAGGTTCCTCTGCCATGTTCCCATCATGATGGCCTCATAGGATAGATGGGACTTATACCATTCTGTTGCAGACATTTCTCACTAAGGAGATAAATTATCTCAGCATTTTCAAAGTCTCTCCAAAGAAAAATGTTAAGAGTAAACACATGTTTTCTCAATGGATGGACCACATTCCCCCCCCACCCCCGCTTTTCAAGGTAGAAATTCTCTGTGTAACAGCTCGACTCGGTTTGTAGACCAGGCTAGCCTTGAACTCTGAGAACCACCACCTCTGCTTCCCAGTGCTTTAGTCTAACTAAAGGCATGTGCCATCATGCCTGGCTCCCCACATTCATTTCTTATGTGCATTTAGAAACAGGAAGAGAGAAAATGTCTAAACCTAGCTTTATCACTTTTCTTTGGGTAAGTTACATAATCTCTCTGAACCTGGTTCCCCCTTCTATAAAACGGGGCTATGTTTCATAAACAGTTTATGTAAAAGAAACTAAATGAGATAATTCTAAACAAATGCCTATAGGATATGTACATTCATTTTTTAATTGAATTATTTTAATTGTTCTGGATATGTGCAAAGAAGATCCTAAGGCAGAGGTTCTCAACCTTCCTAATGCTGTGACCCTTTAATACAGTTCCTCATGCTGTGGTGACCCCAACCATAAAGTTATTTTCCTTGCTACCTCATAACTGTAATTTTGCTACTGTTATGAATCCTAATGTAAACATCTGTGTTTTCTAATGGTCTTCACTACCCTTGTGAAAGAGTCATTCCCAAAGGGGTCGTGACCCACAGGTTGAAAGCCACTGTCCAAAGAGGGTCACCAGGACAGTAAAGAAACAATGTCAGAGGAACACAAGAGAAAGCTGAGCACTGGGAAGAAGAGTAGGAATTCATTAAGTATCTGAGGAATTCCTTCCCAGCAACCCCTTGAGGGCAAGCACAAGAGCAACAGAAAGTTTTAAAAGACACAGAGCTTAAGTCACTATAGACAGGACAAGGGCAAGGAACAAAGCAAGTCCACAGATCTTTAGGAGGGATTTTTAAAAGTGTGTAGAGTGTGTATTATGTGTGTTGGGAGTGTAAGCACACGAGGGCCATGTGGAGCATGTGTGGAGGTCAGTTGTTTCCTTCCTCTGTGGGTTCCTGGATCTAAGCAAACTCGGGGCCTCTGATTTGCACTGCCAAGTATGTGCCTGGTACCCATGGAGGCCAGAAGAGGGTATTGGATTGCCTGGAACTAAAGTTACAGATAGTTGTGAACCCCAATGTAAGCACTGGGAATTGAACCCAGGTCTTCTAGAAAGTAGCCATTGCTCTTAACTGCTAATATTCTCTCCAGCCAACAATGACTTTCTTAGACATGGAGTCTAAGTTCATCATCCCTTGAATCTAGAGTGGCTACTGACTGTTTTCACTAATATAACAAAGATGACACTGAGACCTCATAGCTCTCTCTTGTCCTGAAGCACCTCAGAATACCCTCTTAAGATGAGAGAAGCCATCCTTCAAAGTCCCAGACATGTACCAGAGTTCATTTCTTACTTTACTCAAGATCAGCCTGGCCTCCAATTGGATGGACATAGTTAAGGGGATGAGTCCAAAGGATGCCAGCAAAACATAACTGAGAAACCATACAACAGTGAGACAGACAGAATGGGCTATTATTTCAATCTATTAACTTTGGGGTAGACTATTACATTACAACTACTAATACACATATTTGACTGAAGAAAGCTTGTGTTAACAAAAAAACAGTATAGCCTGATAAATGTAAGAAAGATGAAGGTGAAAATTGGGCTTGTGGAGGCAGGAAGATCTCTCTGTTCAAGACCAGTCTGGCTCAAAGAAACCCTGGAGAGAGAAAGAGAGAGAGAGAGAGAGAGAGAGAGAGAGAGAGAGAGAGAGACAGAGACAGAGACAGAGACAGAGAGACAGAGAGAGAAAGAGACAGAGGTGGGGGGGCAGGAAAGGGGAAGGGAGGGGAGGGGAAGGGAAGGGAAAGGGAGGGGAGGAGAGAGAGAGAAGAAAGAGTAAAGAAAGAAAGTTGAAAAACTGCATTTAAGAATCTCTGACCTTTAATCCCAGCACTTGAGAGGCAGAGGCAGGCGGATTTCTGAGTTTGAGGCCAGCCTGGTCTACAGAGTGAGTTCCAGGACAGCCAGGGCTATACAGAGAAACCCTGTCTCTACAGTAGGGAAAAAAAAAATAGAAAAAAAGACTGTGGGCTCATCAGTCAGGGACATGTGGCCAACTATTTCCCGTAAAGGAGCTAAATACACCTAATTTGAAGACACTAGTTTGAAAGATTATCCATATTCCCTTGAAGAATGCATGATCATCACATATGCTTTTGACTACAACTAGATTTTGTATATCCTGTCATCAATGTGGAAACTGGCTGGTCTGAAAAGCATTTTACCCCACAACAAATTGATGGCACCAGGTGTGGTGGCACATGCCTGTAATCTCAGCACTCAAGTGCAAGAGGGTCTCAAGTTCCTGGCCAGCTTGGGCTCCACAGCAAGACCTTGTCATTCATAAGCAAATGGCATTCTGATTTCTCCACTTACTACCTAGAGACTAATCACTGAGGGTGTAGTAAGGTCAGTGTGAGCCGACAAGAGAGCAGTTGCTATCTACAAAAACCTAGGAAGCTAACTTGAGTAGCTTGCAATTCTAGTTTCTTTGTGCATTATTTCTACAAACGTTGGCAACAGAAAGAATTCTTCATAGAAGCAACATGTGATAGTAAACAGCAAGAAGCATATGACGTGGAAGGCCTTAGAAATATTTATTACAACTCTAGAGCCATCAAGTGCTAAATACGTGATTACAGCTGCAATCCTGGAGCTTAATCAAGATCCTGGAACCCTTCCTCATTTGTGAAAAGGGCTCGGTTCACAAGAACTACAGACAACGAAACACAATCTACTATAAGCTAGTCAAATCTTTTCCTCTGGAACTTTTCACTGTGAACTTCCCTTGTTCTGGGTTGAAACAAGCTGGATTTCCTGCTAGTATGAGGTGGAGGACAGTATTAAACTTTACATGAAGTCAAAGATGTGGAATTCCAATTCCAAATAGAAAAAAGAAGTCAAAGACATTAAATCATTGGATAATAAAAAATTAAGAAATTATATTTAAGATATATAAGTTTTAGTATTAAGAGCCAACTGTCTCTTTTAAAAAAAAAATTACAACCAAAAATAAAAATTTTGGGTCAGTCAAAATTATAGTATAAATATTTACCTGCCTTAAAACTAAATTATGCTCTTTAATATGTATATCTACCTATACTTTAATGTGTTATTTGTAGTAGGCTTTCAGAAAGCAGGTCAAACAGGTTAGCAATTAGTCCAGAAACATGCAGTCCAAACCTTTTAAACAGAGGAACTTAATACTGTATAATCACTGACAATCCATCCTGGTCACAGTCTCTCTCTCTCTTAAAGAACACAGGGTCTTAGAGAAAATGAGCTGTAATAGGAATCAAGTACACTCTTCAGAAGGAGGTCAGGACCACAGTGTGGCAAGAGGAGGCAGGCCTCAAAGACAGAGACAGAACACTTAAAAAAGTTTCTGACAAACTAACCAGTAGGTTAGAGGCTTCTTGGGAAGTGAGCAAGGCTGGAAGCTGAGAGTTACAGCAGAAATTTACACTCAAGAAATAAACAGAAAGCTTAAGTAACTGGGTGAGTATAGATAAATACTCAGACAAATACAAGATTTTTAAAGTAGAAGGTAATCTTCAAAGTAACACAAACCAACTTAAGATGTAAGGTAAAATAGCTTTCCTCTTGTTTCTGTAGATCTCATCCATCCTAAATGCAGTTTTGGAAAGATAGCTTTTTACCAATTAAGAGAATGGAAAGAGAATTCAAAGTAAAGTAACACAGCTAAATGGCAGTCTTGTATTTTATAGCCAGTCCAAAAAACATAAGGATTAAATATCTAAAGACATAATGCAATTTTGTTTAAGGCAAATGATCAAATATGTCACCAAATTAATTATCTCTCTTAAACTGTTTATAACTTCTAAAACCTCAAATACTTTAGCAATAGGGAGAAAATACAGAGATTTTTTGTTTTGTTTTAAGCCACTTTTTTTTTTCGAGACAGGGTTTCTCTGTATAGCCCTGGCTGTCCTAAAACTCACTCTGTAGACCAGGCTGGCCTCGAACTCAGAAATCTACCTGCCTCTGCCTCCCAAGTGCTGGGATTAAAGGTGTGGGCCACCACTGCCCGGCTGTTTTAAGCCATCTTTAAATGTTTTAATATCCTATAAGACTACAAAACATAGAATTCCTCACTTTTTGTGTTGGGATGCAAAACATCTTTATTTCAGCATCTTCAACTTCTCCATGATTAGAATAATGCATCCCAGGAATCAAAGTACACCAAGAATTCTTTATTCACAGGGGATAAAAGTCAAGTCTACCTTGCCCTCTACAGTGATGGCAGCCTCTTTTTGAAGTCTGGATTGGAGGCACTGTTTGTGTATTAACCTGGGGTCTTCACTTTGTAACCCAGTGAGACTGACCCAAAACTCACTGTGGCCCCTGGGCTGGCCTTGAACCTGCAGACCCTCTGCTTCAGCCTCCTGAGTACCATGCTAGGAGAGCCTTTTCAAAAGATTGCTTCTATAAAGCCAAGGAAGAGTTTTGGATTGTAAGCCTGTTAACTATTTTCTTGGTACTCTTAAATTAGAAAATAATCAGAATTGTTCCTAAGGATATTAGCTTAAACATTAGATGAAGATATCATCCTCGTACAGTTACCCAACTCAAATCCGCCTAAGAAGTTACAAGAGTACACCCAGGGTAATAAAACAAGTCCGAACAGGAGCCCAGTGAGATGTGCACGCCTGCTTAAAGGTACTGCTTGATGAAAAATACTATCTACTTCTCTAGATACAACATGTTTACCTGGAACCCCTTCTAGGGAGCTGGAGATGGGGTGCGGGGTGGGGGTTGGGGGGTCTTACTCCGAACTGACTTTGCTAATCTCACTGCTCCTTTCTCTTCAGCCAGCTGTAGAGTTTGCCTAAAGATCTCCCTGGATCAAGCCTTTCTCCAGGCCCCCACACTCAGAAATCCTCCTACACACAACCTATTTGGTTGCTATTAACATACGGTTTCTAAGCCACAAAGAGAGTCTTCGTGGAGGATAAAGAACCGAAAAGAGGGGAGGGGTGTGTGTGTGTGTGTGTGTGTGTGTGTGTGTGTGTGTGCTGATCAATTCGGGTTCTCATTTAAGAGTCCCCGTTTAAACACGAGTCGTTGAAATATACCCCACTGCTTAGTGTCACCCAGCCAAGGGAACTCTTAGATACACCATGCCATGAACTAAAAAATTGTGAGTTGAAGCTACCTCTGCAGCAGCTTCTTCGGGTTCTTATCAAAACAAAAGCAGTGGCACATGTCAGGCGGCCCACAGGCGATAGAGACAGAGGAGGGAGTGTGTGTGTGTGGGGGGGTGGGGTAGGCGACAAACTGAAGCTGGAGTTGAACTTGTCTAACTGCCCCCCCCCCGCCCAAACTCCCACTGCCCAGCTCTTGGTTACTTGAAAGGAAAAAACTAGGGGCGTCCGGGACCCAGCTATCTCTCGCTCCTTTCCCCACGCTCGGCCCGACTTCTTCCTCGCCGGTCTCCCGGGGGCGGAGACGCCGAGTTCCCCGGGGGACCAGAGTTAGTCACCAAGAAGAGGCGGTGACAGAGCGTGGCTCCCGTCGCACACTCCCAGGCCTAGGCGGCGCGGGACGCGAGGCCGCCGCTCGGGACACCCGTGCCCCAACGCCCCCGGCCCCGTCCTCCTGGCCGGGTGAAGTAAACCCCCCCCCCCAACACACCTCGCCCCTCCACGGAGCGAGCCTCCGCTCCCGCCCCTGTCCCCACCTCAGCCCCAGCAGCCACCCACCACCACCACCACCACCGCCACCGCCGCGGCCACCGCCGCCGCCGCCAAACGTCAGAAGCCACGCGCGACCGCCAAAACCCAGTCCGAGACCAGCGGCTTCCTGCCCTCGGGGTCAGAGAATCCCTTTCTGGGCTGCGGGACCGCGGGCGGCGCGCGGCTGACCCCGGCCGGGGGATCCCGGAACCGGCGGCGGGCAGGGCGAGCGCGTGCGGCCGCGGCGGGGAGGGGCGAGTCGGGGAGTTTCCGCCCGCCCGGGCGAGCGCGGCGGCTCCGAGCGGTCGCCCGGCCTCCGCGGGCCCCGCCGGGTCAGCCGCCCCACGCGGTCACGGCGCGCGCGGGGGATGGGCGGCCCGGGCCACCCGTCACGAGTCCCGGGGGTGGTGGTGTGGGGTGGGGGGTTGAGGAGACAGACAAGACACAAAAGGGCGCGGGGGCGGCTGTCCCCGGTGTGCGGCCGGCCTTACTCGTAGTGGCGGAAGATCTCGTTGGTGACTTTACAGTAGAAAACTTCCTCGTCCGGCCGCAGGTCCCCCGGCGGCTTCTGCCTCACGAACGGCTTTCGGTGAAGCAGCGGCATCTCCCGGCTGCGCGCGTCCGCCCGCGTCCCTAGCAAATTGGAGGGAAAGGAAAAGCCGGTAAGGTCCGGGAGCGCCGAGGCGGCTCGCCTGCCTTTTGTGTGACAGACGAGTCCGGTCCTCCCCCGCCGCCCTGGGTGCCTGGTCTGACGGGCGGCCGCGGCCCCGGCGCGCCCCGCGGGCGCCTCACAATGGGGCGGACGCCCGGCGGCGGGCGGTGCGGCGGCGGCGGCTCCCTAACCACCCCCCACCTCCCAGCCCCAGCCAGCGCCGCTCCGGGCCGCCGGTCCCCGGGACTCGCAACGTGCTCGACGCATCCCGGAGCTGGGCGGCCGCGGACCCTCGGGCGCCGCCGCCGCGCTTTGTTCCCGGTTCCTCTCGGGACGCCGGCCGGCGAGCCCCTCACCTGCGAGCACTTGCCGGCCGCCGCACCTTCCCACGAGGAACGCCGCGAGGGTCCGGCCCGCCCCGCCCCGGGGTCTCTCTGGGTCGCCGCGGCTCCCGCTAGCGCTGCCCCTGACGCCGCTGCCAGGCTCCGCGCGTGGGGATCCCGCGTCCCGCCGGGAGGCACTCACTTCCCCGCCTCTCCGCGCTCCCGGGAAGTTTCTGAGCTACTTTCGGCTCTGAAGGAGGAAGAGCCGTGGGGAGGAGCTTTTCGCTTCTCGCTGCTACCTTTTTATTGGCTACTGGATGACTTTTTACAGCCTGTCACTGATACAGGAAGAGAGGGCGAAGAGCCTGGGAGAGCTACATTATTAATTAATGGAGCAACCCCTCGTGAAGAATCAGAAGCATCCTCCATGTTTGAGATTATCGGCCAGAAGATCTAGGGAAAGCGCTAGTGTTCCTTAGATACATGGCCGACAAAGTAAAGCCTTCGTCTTTTCCAGTGGGGCACCAGCGCTCAATTATTGAACCGAAAAGGGGATTCCGGCGCCGATTTAAACTGCGTTTTGAAGGGAAGAATAAGAAACGAAATTGCTAAAAACCCTCAAAGTATTTTGCATGCGTAAACATCCATCTTGAAAGAAAGTGCCTTTCTTGACACCAGTCCTTCTTAATACTTAAAACAATTCAAAGAGTTTGATAGCTCAGGAAAAGACAAAAGTTTGAAATGTCATCACACTTATATGATTTCCCCCACATATTTAAAACTAGACACAGAATTTTTAAAAAAATATAAGTAACATATCTATAACTTAAGGTCAATGTTTAGTTCAATTAGAATCATAACGATGTTAAATTATCTCATAAAACAATTTTCCCATATCAATAATTTTCATAAATGAAAAAAAATAATTCTTATAAGACTCGGGACTTTTGAATTGAAAAGGATATTCTAAATTAGAAATCATTCTGAATGTTCATCAACTTTTAATATTTTTTGCCATCACTCTATTTGCTTATTTGCAAATTAACACGTAAGAATGAGTCTAAAAGTATTCCTGAAGAATAGTCATCCAGTAAAATGTTACTTTTTTTCTAATTACTAATACTGTGAAATGATTTTAAAAACTGGGATCTTTTATAACTATTTGTACTTGGGGGGATGTTTAAGAATTATTTACCAGTTATGAACTTCTCAAACTACTTTTAGCTGATTATAGAACTGGCAAAACAAAGTTTGGCGAAAGTCTATTCTATGACACTTAAAAACAATGAATAGTATGTATGCATACACATTTCTACATGAGCATAGTCACAGAAGCTTAGAAGTCTCCCAGTTGCAGGTATATACTTAAGCCTGTATGCTTTTCAGAAAAGTACACACTTAAAGATTTGGTGTTTTAAAAATTGGCCTCCAAATAATATACAGAATAATAAGTAAGAATTCTCTAGGAAGTAGTTGTTAATAGCACCTACAACAGTCACCTAAATGAGGGGCAAGAAGAAAATTTAATTTACAAGGTGTGGTGTCTGTGTGTGTGTGTATGTGTGTGTATGTGTCTGTGTGTCTGTGTGTCTGTGTGTGTGTGTGTGTGTGTGCGTGTGTGTGTCTGTGTGTGAGTGTGTGTGTGTGTGTATGTGTCTGTGTGTGTGTGCGTGTGTGTGTCTGTGTGTGAGTGTGTGTGTGTGTGTGTATGTGTCTGTGTGTCTGTGTGAGTGTGTGTGTGTGTGTGTGTGTGTGTGAGGAAGAGAGAGAGAGAGAGAAACTTGTTTGTTTGTAACTGGCAGCTACGTGTATTTACTTGATATACATGTATGTGCATGGGGGAGAGGGAAAGAGAGAGGCAGGTGAACCCAGGGGCCTAAGCATGCTAAGCCCCTAGCCTGAGGTCTGCATTAGCACAGAATACATACAATCCAAAAGTTAATAACTGGTAATCTAGAAACGATCAAACTCTCTAAATACTTCTAGTTTTCAACCTACTATTTGCTACATTTTAAAAATTGTTAAAAATTATCAAAAAGCAATAAGGTAGGCAGGCAAATGGTTATGTGGCTTAAGACACTTGTCACCAAACCTGACTACCTAAGTTCCATTTCCAGAACCCACATAAAAGAGAGAACCCACTCCCATAAATTGTCCTTTGACCTCCTCTTTTGTGTCCCCCACTCCAATAAGTAAATATGATTTTAAATTTTTCTTAAAATTTTGAAGTGTTTATTTTCTTTTTATTATAAATACAAATACTATTTATTTTATTATGCTATCAAAATTAATATTTTACTCTTTTACCTAAATACTATCAAGATAAATTTTTCTGCTTTCATACTCAATTTTAGGACACTTATTTTCTGGGTTACATGTATAGTTTATTTGATTTGTGACTGACTGTTGGTAGATATTATTTCAGAATTATGTAAGTTTAGAAAATAAAAATTATCATGTGCAAAAGTTTGTTTTCTTGTGGTCATTAGAATAAGAATGGGCCCCATAGGCTCAGATATTTGAATGCTTAGTCACCGAGGAGTGAAATTCTTTGGAAAGATTAGAAAGATTAGAAGGTGTGGCCCTTTTGGAGGAACTGTATCACTGGAGGTGGGCCTTAAGGTTTGAAAAGCCGGTGGAAGGTCCAGGATCTCTCTTGTCCTCTGCCTATAGATCAGGACTTATCTCTCAGCCACATCTCTAGACACGCCTCAGAGCTCTAGAGCCGCTGTTCTCACATCAGACTGAGGGCCTCTCACGTGAAAAGCAATGTAGAGCATAGTTATGTTCTAGACCTCTGCTGCCCTGTAGAATCACCTGTGAGTGCTTGGAAAATACTGATGAATATTGGTTTTTGGTTTGTTTGTTTGTTTTTCGAGGCAGGGTT
>NW_022196912.1:69883523-69903154 GCF_008632895.1 Mastomys coucha
TTTTTTGAGACAGCATTTCTCTGTGTAACAGAGCCATAGCTATCCTGGAACTAGCTCTGTGGAACCATCTGGCCTCAAACTCACAGAGATCTGACTGCCTCTCTCTGTCTCTGCCTCCGAGGTGCTGGGCATAAAGGGGTGAGCTACCACAGCAGGCTGATTCATGTTATCCAGCCTCTTCTCATTAGTATTAGGAAAGATAGGATGTTAGTAAACGTGGAAGAATTGTCTATGGCCATCAGTAACACAATAGCAGTTCGCGTTTTCTTAAACGCTTATGCTGCTGGCTTTAAAGATTCATAACAGTTTTCATCTCAAGCTTAGCACAGTTTGTCGTTGACACTTAGCACAGTATCAGATGAAGCCACTGAGGCTGGAGAAGTTATTGTAGGTAAGACATCAGCATCTGAATCAGGAAGTGTGGATGCCACTATTCTGTTCTTAAGTCCAAAAACCACACTCCCAACTCCTATTGTGTACTTAAGATTTGCTATGCAAACCCAGCAGTGGCGGCATATGCCTTTAATACCAGAGGCAGAAGTGGGCACATTTCTGTGAGTTTGAGACCAGCTTGGCCTGCAATGCTACTACGTCCAGGACAGAGAAAGCCCAGCTCAAAAAACAAAAAAGCAAAACAACAAAAAGAAAAACAAAAAAAATTTACTCTTCAAGCTCAGATACAAATTGAAACAAGGAACTTGATTCTATGTGCAAGACTGTTTAGGATGTGTAATAATTAAGGATGGTTGTTAATGGGGCCTCCAAAATGGTTCACTGGGTGAAATGACTGCCAAACAAGACCATGGCCCAAGTTAAATTCTGGTAGCCTCTGACCTCCACATGTACACATGGCACACGTTCATCCATACATCGTACAACACAACAATAAGTAAATACATTTAAAGTAAAAAAAAAAAATTACAAAGAGTATTTATTCATCATGAAAGTGCTACAGGAAACCATAGAATTTTTTTTAAGGTACCTATAAATGAGGAAAGCCTAAATATAACAGGAAGCACAGAATTCACAGTATTTGATTCCATAAATAAAAATTTAAAAGTTTTGCATGACAGCAGCTACCACAAAGTTGAAATATAAAAATCAAATTGGGAAAAAAATATTTGCAACTTGTGGACAAATTTCCCTAACAGATGAAAAATTCTTATAATCACAGTCACCAAGTAGAAGTACAACTGGCTTTTTAAACACTCTCAATTCCATTAATAAGAGAAAATCAGGCTAGGACTATACTGAGAGCACAGTTTTCATCTTCTATGTTAGCAAAGCTCACCACCATGTTGATAAGTCTGTGGGAAAACAAATTTCTATAGATGGGAAAATAGACAAAAAAATCTACATGGAATTACAAACATGCTAGAAATTCCATGTGTAGGAAGATATCCCACAGGCATCTCAAAATGAATATTTAATTCGGTAGTGTTGGAAATGGCAGGTTAAAACAAATGGAAATGTCAAAAATTACATAAATTATGTTACATGTATGTAGTGGCTAGTATTTGGGCATTAAAAAATGAGGAAACCAGGGGCTGGAGAGATGGCTCAGTGGTTAAGAGCACTGATTACTCTTCTGAAGGTCCTGAGTTCAAATCCCAGCAACCACATGGTGGCTCACAACCATCCATAATGAGATCTGATGCCCTCTTCTGAGGTATCTGAAGACAGCTACAGTGTACTTACATATAATAAATAAATAAATCTTTAAAAAAAAATGAGGAAACCAAAGAACAAAAAAAGGTACGTGAACATTTTATGGCTTGATATCCTTACGTATTTGCTTGATATTAAAATACATCTAAGGGCTACAGAGATGGCAACTGCTGCTCGTGTAGAGGACTCAAGTTCGATTCCCAGTAGCTTTATGGCTTCTTATAATCAGAGCTACAGTTCCAAGGGAATCTATTGCCTCCTCCTGACCTTCATGGGCATTCACGTGATACAC
Source organism: Mastomys coucha (assembly GCF_008632895.1). NCBI lineage: Eukaryota > Metazoa > Chordata > Mammalia > Rodentia > Muridae > Mastomys > Mastomys coucha. The sequence continues at coordinate 69,885,484 of NW_022196912.1, forward strand.
ATACAAACATGCAGGCAAAACACTCACACACACAAACTTAAAGCAAACACTAAGATACATCTGCAAGGACAATCTAAAAAACATACTGGGCAGATAGAGCTGAAAGGTGAACTCTTCACTGAAGAAAGATGAATGCATATTTTAAAGATACACTGATTGAAGAGGGAAGAGGAAGAAGAAGACATAACTGACAGTAACTGACTTTACAATAAGAAGTAAAAGTTAAATAATTTCAGAACTATAAAAAAGTAAATTTTTTATAAAAATAGAATTTATAAATATATAGATATCTTATATAAATACATACACTTATATAAAGTAAAATTTAAATATCTGGGTTATGTGTATCGAGCAGAGCCTTGCACAGACCCCTCTATGACAAGACTTTGGCACATGCTTGTTGTTTGGATCAGTGGTTAGATAGATGCACAAAACAGAAATTTGATTATATTATTTTATGGAGAGTGAGTCAGGTGAACACCTGCTTTCATCTTAATGTGGAGACAGAGTATAGATCATCCATCTAAAATCTACCTAGATTATCTACGCTGATTGTAGCTTACAGGATAAATTGTTACTATGTTCAGCCAAAGCTATTGTTCTTTTAAGAAACTAGGTATACAAGGAATAAATCAGTGGCTTTAAAATATGGATTACAGAGTTCCCTTTGATCAACAGCAGAACAGCTTTGTACAGTTTCACTAATATCTGACATGTCATTTACTGATTAATTTGTTACTGGAGTAGAAAATATTAGGATATATTTGTTCCTCTTATTTTCTCCTTTGTATTCATGCTACAGCCTACGAGCAGGGATCATTGAAACTCTTACTACTTGACTTTTAATTTAAAAAAAAAATACTCAGGACAGTGCCTGGAACACAGCAAAGTCCACTGGGGAAGAATTCTGTCTCTATCATATTTCTGAAAGTACTTAGAGTTAGAATAGTATTTCTTATTATTAGGCTTCTACAGTTGGAATTGGATTGCCAAGAAATGCTATTTTGACATCAAGAACTAGCCATCTGGCTTTACAAAGAGTACACTCATGTGGCAACACATATATCCAGAGACCACATGGTAACAAAGGAGAGGCACAAAGCAGCTGAGTTCAGAAGCCAGACCTCAATGTATTTTGTAAATTCTAACCTAAGAATCCCACATGAAGCATGCTAATCCCACAACCTCCTGGAAATGAAAACACTTAAAAGGGTTTTCTCCCTTTTATGTTGGTACCCTCTCTAGAACCTGGAAGTCTTGCCCCTACTGTGATTTCTAGTGTCTTAATGTTTGGTTCAAATGCCTAGCTCTTACTTCCTAAGCACAGTTGAGATTCATTTTTCCAAGCTGTATTTCCCTTTACAGGCTGAAAGTTTTACCTCAAGCTACCAATTGGCCACTTTTCTACAACTTTGTAGCCTTTACACTCCTAGAATCTAGTTCACCTATTTGACCAAGTGTCTTTCCCAAGTCAAGTACAAATATCAAACCTCCCCATATTTTTTTTTTACTTAAAAAACAATGTATTTGTTTTACACGTGAGTGTTTGCATGTATGTATGTATGTATGTATGTATGTATGTATGTATGTATTTATGTATGTGTGCCACTTTCGGACAATGCCTGTGGAAGCCAGAAGGGGGTGTCAGAGCCACTAAAGATGGGGTCACAGATGATTGCTAGTAATGTATGGGTGCTGGGAACTTACTATGGATACCTCGAAAGAGCAGCAAGTGCTTTAACCACTGAGCCATCTCTCCAGCTCCAAACTTTCCAATATTAAATATTTTGCCTGTCTCAGACTGCCCCCTTAAAATAAGAACCTCATACTTAGTTCTAGTATGGTAGGCAGAGTAAAGCCTCCAGAGGTGCCCATGCCTGTATGTTAGTTTACACAAGAAACTCATAAATGTAATTAAGGTCAAGGACCTTGAGGTGGGCAGATTGCCTTGTGTTCTCCAGTTGCATCTAACCTAACTACAGGAGTTCTTAAAAGTAGACACTTCCCAACTATGCTTCTTTTTCTTTTTCTCTTTCTTTTTCTTTTGATGCACTCCTGGGGGGAACCCAGAGCCTAACACATGTAGGTAAGTACTTCACTGCTGAGCTATAGCCCCAGTCACTGACTGTGGTTAGAAAGGATGATTGCACAAAAGTCAGAGACATGTGGCATTGCTGGTTTTGGATGAAGAAACTGGGTCAAAAGCCAAGGAATGTGGTTATCCCTAGTCAAGGTTTCCACAACTGAGTTACATCCTCCAGCCCTTGTGGTTGTCTCTAGAAGCTAGAAGGGACAAGATTATCCCCTAAACAGGTCCAAAAGGTGTACATCCCTTTTGTACCTTTATTTTGACCTGCTGAGACCTAGTTTGGGCTCCTGACTTAATTAAATTAATGGTAGTTACATTAAAAGATCCAGCTTAAGCCGGGTGGTGGTGGCGCACGCCTTTAATCCCAGCACTTGGGAGGCAGAGGCAGGCGGATTTCTGAGTTTGAAACTAGCCTGGTCTACAGAGTGAGCTCCAGGATAGCCAGAGCTATACAGAGAAACCCTGTTTCGAAAAACCAAAAAAAAAAAAAAAAAAAAAATCCAGCTTAGAATCTGAAAGTATTTGTAATACTCTCACACGCTCAATGCTGATTTCTATTGCCATATTTGGTGTTTGATTGTCGCCCAACTCATGAGATTAGAGGTGGGACTATTTTCCCACTTCTGCAGTCACATCCATACTCAAACTTTAGATTTGGAAGCTTTTTGGTTTATAGTTGTTCAGCCTGTACAATCATACACGTGCAAATTGGCATGCATACAGTCAGAGAATGATCATAAAGGCACAAAACCATTTTCCTGATTAGATTCTATCTCAGACCCTCGTGGGGAATCTCACTCCTATCAAACACCTTTCCCTAAATAGCAGCTTCTTCATCACAGGGATCTATGCCCCAGGCTCTGAACTAGTGCCGGTCTGTTTTACAGGGGAGGGAAGGACTAAGCCTGTTGGCTTTTATTTTCCTTCTTCCTTCTCAACCCATACTTTCAGAAGGAGATCTATGATCCTTCCCCATTCTTCGTATTTGTGGCATCTTTACCTACCCATTATACTTCCTTTTTTACTACTGAAACTGTGCTCAATTCTGACTCCTAACTGACAAATCCAATAGACTCTGCCCAGGGCAGACATCAGCCCGCTCCTTAGCATTCTCTCTACCCTGGTCTCAGTGATCCAGTCTTTTTCCTGAAAGATTCTGAGTCTGCCTGGTATCAGCCTGTTTACTGTGCCTTGCTATCTCTTCCCTTCTCTCTCCTCAGAGAAGTCCTTCCTAAACCTGCCTCCCCACCCCGATCCTGAGTACAATAGTTGAGCACATCCAAGGTGTTCTTTCTTTCTTGGGGACCCTGTTTCAGCTTCCTGAAGATTTATGATGAGTGACTCTCAAACTGACATCAAGATGACTCTGAGGTAAAGGGTACTGGATCTGGCAGAGCCTTCAAGGTAGGGAAACTACTGGGGAAGAGGAGGTAGAAGCTTAATCACAAAATGAGCCTACTGCAACCCTCCCTTGTGGGCTCTCACTCCCTCAAGCCTCCGGTTACCTGCTGTCAGCTGTACTTGGCAACTGACAGCATGTCCTGACTCTTTCCAGAACAGAGACGGCACGGCACTAATTATGTCATATCACTGTAAGTATTATTGTTTATCCGTTATTGTACCTTCTCTGTAAATTAAACTTCGTCCTCGTATGACTGTGCAGGTGACACTAAGAGAAAAAGAAAAGCATTGATTCCAAGATTTCAGGCCTAGGAGTCTAGAATAGCGGTAACAGCACTGGCAGAAACGGGGTGATGGAGAATAGACTAGGAACTGGAAGGCGCTGAAATACTGCACTATGGACTGTGGTGGCTCCTGCCTACAATCCTAGCATCCTGGGGCAGGTGGATCATGTGCATTCAAAGCCAAGCTGGGCTACAGAGTGAGCCTTTGTCTCAAAAACTTTAATAACCACCAACAACAATAATAATGAATAAATCATTAAATTGTTCCCAGAAATAGGAAATAAGAACATCCTGAAGTTGATAGATTTCCATGATATCTGCCCATTAGTCAAATCTGTTTCTACCTTTCCTTTCTAAAGGTAAACCCCCACCCAGCCAAGTGCCCACCTACTCGTGGTGTTCAGCAGAGCTATGAGGTGCCTCAACTTTGTGATCATTTCTAAATATTACCCAAAAGCTGCTGTCTAGTCTGGCGTCTTTGCCAGCCCTCTGCTTGTCTTTGAAGGCATCCCACACTGACTCTGCTGAGTGTGCCCCTCAGCAGGTTTTGTAGACAACCTCTTTCCCACTTTCCTGAAGGCTCTGACCAGAGTTCCTTCACTTTTAGCTCTAACCTTTACTCTCAGCAATCACTTACCTCCTACTTTATTTACAGAGCCTGGGCCATGTCCCATGACCTCTGTTTTCAATGCAAATTCCCTGTTTTTCTACTTCTTCCCAAGAATTTAGTATGCACTGTCATGATTAGCATCAATGGTCACCCTGACACACATAGGACTGAGGAAGCTGCTCAGTTGCCCATTGGTCAGTTCTCCATTGGATTGACCTGTAGGCGTGTCTGTAGAGCATTTTCTTGATCTCAAATTGGTGTAAGAAGGTTCGGCCCACTGTGGGTAGTGCCATCCGGGCAGGTGGCCCTGGGCTGTGTAAGGAAAGTAACTGAGATATTGAAGGGACCTTCTGGCCGTGGCATTTATCACAGCAACAGACAACAAGCTAGAACACATACCTTTGACATGTTTTGTCCACCTTAGGTCCTTCCTTACTCCTGGATGTCTCTTTCTCTAATACCTCTCCCCTTCTTAGAGTTTTCCTTTGGTCTATGATCTACTAACATATCCCAGCCCCCCCTTAACCCTTTACACATTTATACTTCACTTTGATTCCCTTAGGGGAACTTTATCTTATTCCTTTCCTATGTCTTATTCCAGCATGTATGGTTAGAGGACAGGTTGCAAGAGTAGATTCTCTCCTTCCAGTAGATGGGTCCTGGCAATTCAGCTCAGGTTGTTAGGATTGGCAGCAAGTGCCTCTAACCATCCTTCCTTCATTCCGTTTTTTTGTTACTAAGCATTCTAAACTTTACAAGTTCCTGGTTTGAATTCTTGCTATGTTTTGTTTGTGTTTGTTTCAGGTACACGCACACATTTATATAAAGAGAGAGAGTGTGTGTGTGTGCATATGTGCACACTGTGGGTTTTTAATTAAGGAATTAATTATTTTCCTTATTTATTTTAGTACTGAGGGTTGAACCAAGGCCTCAAAAAGGCAGTGCATCACCACTGAACAGCATTCCAAGTTCCTTTTCTTTTATTGTATCTCATTTTACACAGGATCATACTTATTGCCCAGATTAGCCTCCAGCTTGTGATCCTCCTGCCTCAGTCTCCTAAGAAGATGAGTTTCAGGGGTGTACCACCATTCCTGTTCATTCTATATGTTCATGTTAGAGTCTCCAAAAATCTCCATTTCTATAAGTAACAAATCATTTCATAAATTAATCATAAAACTTTTACAAAAGAACAAATAGTAATGCAATGTTGCTTTGCTGTCGTCTGTTTCCCAAGAGTTAAATTGTAAATGTAAATCCACTTAGAATTGCCTTTTGGTCCCTAGCCAGGTTTTTCTTCCCCTCTTTTTTTTTTTTTTTCTTTTTTTTCTTTTTTTTTAAAGTTGTTTCTTTGAGATAGAGTCTCCTATGGCTTAGGCTGGCACAGGAACTCCTGATCCTGTTTCTACTTCTCAATGCTGGGATCAACAGGTTGTTGCCACTATGCCCAGATAAAAGCTAGGATGTTCCAGATATCTATAATAGTGCATATACCCATATGAAGCTGTAAGCAAGAGTCAAGGGCAATCCTTACAGCGATGGGCATAGATGTTAGCATGAGAGATAGGTGGTCAAGGTAGAAATGTGCAAGTTGCCATGAAAACACTTCTTTCTTCATTATTTAAACTCAGTCTTCACCATAAGTATATTTACTCTGTGTTCTAGAACTTTCTGGTAAGAGAGGTGGTATTGTCATCTACTAGGTACATATGTTTTTCTGACTCTTTGTATTCTAAAAAGTAAACATTTACTCCTATCCCACAATAAACTAGCTGCCTCCCTTTTGTTTTTTTTTTTTGTTTGTTTGTTTTGAGACATGGTCTCACTATATAGCCTTGGCTAGACTGAAACTCACTAGGTAGACAAAGCTGGCCTTGAACTCATAGAGATCTGCCTACTGATGTCTCCATCATGTGCTGAGTTCAAAGGCATGTGCCATCATACCTGGTGGTCTAATCCTGCTTGGTTAGAGAACCTGCTCAGAAAATAATGATAAGTATTTGACTTGAAGAACTAAGGAATCAAATATTTAAGACATATCAAATATTAGGAAAAGTTTTTAAAAACAATTTTATAAAAACAAAATCTGGCCATGGATAGTGTCATATACTTCTGTGAGTTCAAGATCAGCTTGCTCTACATAGTTAGCCCCAGGCCAGCCAGAGCTGTATTGTAAGACCCTGTCTTAAAACAAAACAAAAGAAAAACCACCACCACCACCGCCAACCCCTTGCTCCCACTCCACACACAAAATATGATAAAGCATAGTAGTAGTGCATCCTCCATACTTGGGGAAGCCTGGGCAGGGGGTCATGAGTTTGAGGCTAACCTAGTCTACAAAATAAGGTCTTGCCTCCACCAAGGGCTGGGCCAGTGAGATGACTCAGTAGGTACAGGTGTTTTCTATGCAAGCCTGGTGACCTGAGTTCAATCCCTGGAACCCATATACAGTTGAAAAGAGATAACAACCTAAAGTTGTCCCCTGGCCTCTACATTCTACAGTAGTGTCTACACACAATAATAAGATATATATATATATATATATTTGGTTTTTCGAGACAGGGTTTCTCTGTGTAGCCCTGGCTGTCCTGGAACTCACTCTGTAGACCAGGCTGGCCTTGAACTCAGAAATCTACCTGCCTCTGCCTCCCAAGTGCTGGAATTAAAGACGTGTGCCACCACCACCCAGCTAATAATATTTTTAATAGTACCCCCCCCCCCGTCTCTCTCTCTCTCAGAGTGAGTACTGGAATTAAAGGCACTTACTACCACCACCCAGTTTACAATAATTTCTTAATTAAAATGAAAAGGGGCTTGGGATGTGATTCGTTGCAGACACATGCCTAACATACTGAGGGCCGAAGTTTAATTCCCAGCACTACAAAAAGTAAAAATAAAGAAGGTACAAAAATTAAATTTAAAAATCTCTTAGCACATTGCTAGTACTAACCTTAGAAACAATGAAGTCATAATGACTCAGATGGAAGGTATTTCAAACATCTTGTATTGTTATTCTCATTCTGTAGAAAATACGAATAAAGGAAATTGGGCTGTGGAATGTAGCTAGTCAAGCTAGAGTGCTTGCCTAGTGAGCACGAAGCCTTGGGTGTGAGGCTCAGCACTGCATACACTATGCTGGTTAACACATCCCTATAATCCCAGCACTCAAGGTCAGTGGCAGGTGGATCTCTATGAGTTCAAGCCCAGCCTGGTCTACAGAGTGAGTCCAGGACAGCCAGAGATAAACAGAGAAACCCTGTCTTGAAAAATCAAGCCAAAAGAAGGAGGAGGAGGAAGAGGAAGAAAGAAAGAAAGAAAGAAAAAAAGAAAGAAAGAAAGAAAGAAAGGAGGAAGAAAGAAGAAAGAAAGAAAGGAAAAACCAGTTCATATTCAGTTGCTTAGTGGACTGGTGTGGGGGCAGCCTAGCCTACAAAGATGCCATCTCTAAAAACAAAAACAAGGAAAGCAAAAACTGCCCAAGGTCCCACAGCATGTATCCATTCAATCACTATTTCTGAAAGTTTTGGCACATCAGGAAACACAATCATGGGAACCTGAGCCTATCCGAGAAATCAGAAGATTACTGCTCTCTGAGTGTGTTCTTCCTCAGGAAAGTGCCAGCCAGAAGAACCATCCACTTTGGCTCCAGAAAAAAGAGGTTAATAACCCAGAAGAGCTGCCTCTTGGGGTTTCTAACAACTTTTGATATTAGCAGAGTGTGCCAGAGCTAGAAGGAACGGTTATTCAGAAAAACTGAAAAGCTAACTGATTCTCCTCTGGAGGAGGCTGCCCGTGAGCGTTGTGGGCTGAAGTGGAACACTTGACCTGCTTAGCATGTTCGAGGCTCTGAGTTCACTCTCTAATACTGGAAAAAGAAAAAAGGGATAGTGGGGATGCTCACCTCAACAACACGTGTGATAACATTGGAACAATATGGAGGAAATTAGCATAGCCCTGGGCAAGGATGACTCAAAAACTCATGAAGTTTTTTATTTTTATTTTTTAAAGAGTATAGTGGGGGGCTGGTAAGATGGCTTAGCAGGTAAGAGCACTGACCGCTCTTCCAAAGGTCCTGAATTCAATTCCCAGCAACCACATGGTGACTCACAACCACCCGTAATGAGATCTGATGTCTTCTTCTGGTGCATCTGAAGACAGCTACAGTGTACTCATTTATAATAATAAATCTTTGGGATGGAGCAAGAGGGAAGGTGGGGACTGTCAGCCATTAGGTGATCATATCAGGGAAATTCAAAAATAGAGAAGAGTTTCATTTCCCCTCCATGCTTTGAGTTAGTTCTGTTTTGTCAAATAAAAGTAGTCTCCTGTATTTGCCAGCTATCTCTGTAGTAGTTAAGGATGATTTACCATGCTAGAGAAACCAGAGGCTACCACAAAAGTTCACTTGCTTGGACTGCAGGATTGAGTTTAACTTTCCGTTCACACAGGAAACTAAAGTCCATCACCTATGGAGTGGACTTAGATTCCAGAATCAGATTTTTTTTTTTTTTTGAGACAGTGTCTGTACTAGAATTGGTTATTTAAACTAAGCTGACTTCAAATTTGCAGTTATCCTCCTGCCTCAGCCTCCTACATCTGGAATTTCTTAAGTGTTTATACATTAATTCTTAACAGATTTTATCAGAAACCACATGGTGGTTCACTACCATCTATAATGGAATCTGATGCCCTCTTCTGGTGTGTCAGAAGAGAGCAATGGTGTACTCATATACATAAAATAAATAAATATTTGGGAAAAAAAGATTTTATTATAAGACACATTATCATCAATACTACCATTGTATAAGTCACAATGCTATATAGCACTAAGAACAGAACCTCACAAACATAGAGGGAGAAATAGAATATAATAAAATATGATTAAATGAAATGAATTAGACTTACTCAAACAGATGTGAACCCCCCCCCCCAATAAACTGCAGCCTTAAGATCCAGTGGCACATTAGCTGAGCAGCACAGCCAAACAGAAGAGGCTTATTTTAGGGATAAGCAGAAGATAAAGCATTGGGAACGTAAAAAGTAAAATTCATCACATTCGCAGATGAAAAGAGTGAAAAATCTGAACAGAGAAGTGGTGGCATTTGTCCCAACACTTAGGAGGCAGAGAAGCAGGTGGACTTCTGCGTTTGAGACCAGCCTAGTCTGCAAAACAAGTACCAGGACAGCCAGGGGTATACAGAGAAACCCTGTCTTGGGAAAAAGAAGAGTGAACCCCCCAGCCAGTCCATAGTAGTCTGTGCCTGTGGGGACTGAGACAGGAGGATCACAAAGTCGAAGCTAGCCTAGGCTATCTAGCCTACATTGAGGCTCTGCCTCCAAAGGGGGTAGGGGATAAAACTCCAGAGTCATTTCTGGTTTAGTCAGAGTGACAACGAAGGCATAATAAACCACAACTTCAGTTACATTTTCCGTCTCCATCTGCTATATTGCTATTATTCATGTCTCTTCAAGATGTAGCTAATAAGTCAGAGACAAAAAGGTATATATACCAAAACAGACCAAGTTGAGTGAGGTACAGTGACACACCTGTCACCCACTTGCTTGGATGCGGGAAGTCTCCAAGTTCAAGGCTAGCCTGAGCAACGTAGCTAACACACAAACCCTGTCTCTCTTTATTCGTGTACACAGGAGGAAGAGGAGAGTTTTCCTGTGTGGGACTAAAATGCATGTGTGAGTTCTGGCGAAGGTCACATGTGGCGGTCAGAGGATGGCCTCAGGTCTTTGCCTCCGACCTTCCTGAGATGGTCTTTTATTCCCTGCTGCATAAGCTAGGCTTGCTGCTTGCTGGTCTTCAAGCTTCTGGTATCCTCCTGTCTCCACCTCTCATCTCACCATAGGAACCATGGAACTACAGAGGTGTGCCACTACATCTGCCTTTATGTGGATTCTGGGGACTCTATCTCACAGCTTCACAATTGCATGGCAAGCACTTCACCCACTGAGCCATCAATTTCCTCAGCCCCAAGAAGAGGGACTTTTCATTTAGTATAAATGATCTAATAATCTGGCTGGAAAACCGACAATCAACTAAGAATTATTAATGGAGGTTCAAAAACATTTCATTACCAATGTACCTATATAGGAGCAGTTACCATTTGGAAAACCGAGAGAGAAAAGATGTCTTTAAGATGAGCCCAAGGGCTGGAGAGATGGCTCAGCAGTTAACAGCACCTGGACTGCTCTTCTGAAGGTTATTATTTCAAATCCCAGCAATCACATGATGGCTCACAACCACCCATAATGAGATCTGGAGCCCTCTTCTGGGGTGTCTGAAGACAGCTACAGTGTACTTACATATAATAAATAAATAAATCTTTAAAAAATGAGCCCAAACTGAGGAGCTTGCACTTCTCTTTCTTCTGCTAGCACACCTAGCCTGAACTCTGCGTGCTTGCTTCTGCCTGGACCATTACTTGTCACCTCTACTTCCCCTTCTGTGAGGACTGCCACCCAGTCTCAGCCACCATCATCGCCTGCCCCCCCTGTGATGACGCAGGACTGCACAGCATTTTCCGCCAGACAGGGCCCTGCCGGTTTATTTTCTACCTGGGTACACAGCGCGCGTTTTCCTCACTTCCCTAGTAGCAGTTACTTGGTCCGGTTTGGGTGCACTCAGATGGTAGACTGTAGGAACCACCGGTGCCTCTGCTAAAGAAAATTCTTAAATACTGTCTCCCTTCCCTCTCCTTTTCCCACCAAATAACTAAAAAGATCCCCCAAACCTAGAGGACAATGGCACAGGAAGATGAGAGGAAAACTGAGGAGCCCAGGTCCCTGAGTCACAGACGAAAACTGCTCAGCTGCCCAATGCCCAAGTTGGCTTGCTGCCTGAACAGGAAGTAGGTTCTTTCAGGAAAGGAATTCTAGGGTTTGCTGGGTTTCTTCTTCTTCTTCTTCTTCTCCTTCTTCTTCTTCTTCTTCTTCTTCTTCTTCTTCTTCTTCTTCTTCTTCTTCTTCTTCTTCTTCTTCTTCTTCTTCTTCTTCTTCTTCTTCTTCTTCTTCTTCTTCTTCTTCTTTTCTTTTTGTTTTTTGTTTTTGTTTTTGTTTTTTTCGAGACAGGGTTTCTCTGTGTAGCCCTGGCTGTCCTAGAACTCACTCTGTAGACCAGGCTGGCCTTGAACTCAGAAATCCGCCTGCCTCTGCCTCCCAAATGCAGGGATTAAAGGCGTGCTCCACCACCACACTTCGCTGGGTTTCTTCTTTTTCTTTGTTTATTTACTGAGACAGGGTCTCGCTGCATAGCACTGGCTGGCCTGGAACTCACAGAGATTTGCCTGCCTCTGCCCTGAGCGCTGAGATTAAAGGAGTGTTCCTGATTGGGGCATTTTTCAATCAGTAAGTAATATAGTCTTCCTAACTCTATTTTCAAGTGAGGGGAAAGAATTTAGTGACCTTTACATGCTTTTCAAAGGTCACCTACCTATGCAGTGGGAGAGCCTGTTTTTGCTTTAGAACCTACTGGCCATCACCAGGTTATACTGACTAACCCGAGCATGAACAATTTTGAAAGAGTTTATTGTACTGGAACCAAAAAACCATATGTGAACCCCAGCACTGAGAAGGCAGAGGCTGGAGAATCAGAAGCTCAAGGCTACTCTATCCACTGAGTTTAGTGCTATGGTAGGCTACAGGAAGGAGACCATGTCCCAGAGAAACCACACAAAAGACAAAGATAATACCGCACATCTGTAATCTCAGCTCTTGGGATTCTGAGGCAAGAGGATTACCGTGAGTCCCGGGTCAAACCTAGGTATATGAACCCCATCTCAAACAACATGATCTGTAAATAAGGAACAGGTAAAAGACAGGAACAGCCAGCTATTTCATGGAAGATGGGTCAGAACATAGCAGGGTGTTCAGTCTCATTAGACGTCAGGGAGAGGCGAGTTAAAAAACGTAATGGCTGGTTGGAGTTTATAATGAAACCCACCTCAGCACTCAGGAAGTAGTGGAGGAGGCCAGATGATTCTTTGGAGTTTGAAACCATCCTGGGCTACAGAACAAGTAACTAGGTCAGTCGGAGGGAGGTACAGAGCAAAACCCTGTCTCAGAAAAGTTAAACAAACAAACAAAACAAAAAACAAAATGATCATAACAAAGGGCTAGGCATGGTGGCTCACACCTGCAATCCCAGTACAGAGGCAGAAGGACTACTGCAAATTCAAAGGAGCCTAGCTGACACATGGAGTTCCAGAGTAGGCTGGGACTATTCATATAAAACCTGCAAAGGGCCTAAGAAACAGACTCCACAAGGTGATATCATGGTACACCAATCAAAATAAAATAGTAAATAAAGACAACAGCCACTGCTAGCCGAATGCCATGTGCCATGAACTCATGCACTACTACTGAGATGGTGCAATAGCTCTGAACTGGGTAGTTTTGTTTTTATTATTGTGTGATTTGTGTCAGGCTGACTTCAAACTCCTGTGTAGAGGAAGTTGACCTTGAACTCCCCAATCCTCCTATTTCTACTTCAAGGTCTATACACCGTACACAGTTTATAGGTGTTGCAGATCCAGCATGTGCCTCCCTGCATGCTCGACAACCACTCTACCAATTGAGCTGTATCCTCCAACCAGGGTAGTTCTTCCTAAAACTAAAAATGTGCTCAAGCAATTTTACTTCTGGGCACCTATAAAAGAGAGATGAAAGTAATCTAATTCCGTGTAGAAACACACGTATAAGTATTCATGGCTTTGTTCTCAATTACTCCCTTCTCCTAGTTAGCTTCAACTTGAGCCTCGGTTGGGGGGTTGCTTCAATCAGACTGACCTATGGGGCATGTTCATGAGGCATTTTCTTGATTGCTAATTGATGTAGGAAGGCCCAGTCCACTGTGAGCAAGTACCATACCTAGGCAGGTTGGCCTGGACTATATAAGAAAGCTAGTAGAGTTGGAGAAATAAGGCAGGGGGAGAAGTCTTAACTTCTCTCAGTGATGAATTATAACCTGGAAGTATACAGGCCAAAATTTAAAATTAAAAAACAAAAACAAAAACCTTTCTTGCCTAACAGAAAATCAAATTATAACAAGTGCCCAAAATGAAAATATTTCTTATGTTCAGTGGTTGAACTGTGGTGCTGTTTGTTTATTGTGAAATGATATTCAGCAATAAAAAGGGACAAACAATCTATACAACTTGGATTAATCTCAAGGTTTTTTGACTTACGTTAAGAAAATCCTTTCAAAGTTCACAAACTGTGATCCTATGATACAACAATCTTGAGATACTGAGACTAAGGACATAAGCTCTTCCTGAAGTGTGTGAGTCTCTGCTTTGATCCTGACATGACTAAAACGAAGTTTAAATATCTGTCGTACAAGCTAAAACAATCAACTTGGCTGACATAGGGGGTATTGTACACCCCTGAAATCATGCCCCTCAAGAGCTTAGGGCAGGAGGATCAGGAGTTCAAGATCATCCTTGGCTACATATAAAGTCTGGGGCTAGCCTGGACTATGTGAGTCTCAAAAAGCGAGCTGACCCTTTTAGAGTCCTTACTAGACCCCTTGATTTTCTTCCCAATGAACACTAGAGAAAACAACAGAAAGCATGAAGAAGCCATGGACAGACAGACTAGATTCACTGTCCTATCTGGCATGAAAATTTTGGATTTTTGTCTTTGTAACTTTATTACTTTACTTGTGTGCATGCACACTCATGCCATGGCACGCGTGTGGAGGTCAGAGGACAATTTCCAGGAGTCAGTTCTCTTCTTCCTTCTATGTGGGTCCTGGCACTTGTACTCAGATTGTCAGGCTTGGCCTCAAGGGCCTTGACCTTCTGAGCCATCTGTCTGCTTCTCCTGCCTCTTCTCTGCCACACCCTCCTAAGGACTCACTCCGCATGCTAGACTACACCTGGATATAAAGCAGAGTACGGCTTCAAACTCATGAGCCTCCTGAGTGCTAGTTTTGCAAGCTTTGCAAGCACAGATCGCCCTAGCGGGCTGTGAGTTGTCAGTTCTCAAGCAGAAAACCTTCATGAACAGTCCACCATTCTAGCACAGACCACCCTACCATTTTCCCCACTGATGAATTTGTGAGCTAAAGTTTGGGGAAGAGCCTGGCCCATGTTCTCTTACCCAGCAGTCAATAAACTGCCTCCCTTAGAAAGGAGGAGAGGAAACAGACAACTCTGAGTAACCAAGGAGAAGGACCAGAACCAATGCTGGGAGACCAACGAACATTGTGAAGCAGATAGGAGCCTGGCTCAGTCAGTGTCTTACTGAATCACCACAAAAACCACTTGAGGAAAATCATTTATAACTCTGTGCCTGTCTCATTTCCACAGAAGTTTCATGTGACATTATATTGCATTATAAATAAAACTTCCTGCAAGGCGGTGGTGGCTCACACCTTTAATCCCAGCACTTGGGAGGCAGAGGCAGGCGGATTTCTGAGTTCGAGGCCAGCCTGGTCTACAGAGTGAGTTCCAGGACAGCCAGGGCTACACAGAGAAACCCTGTCTCAAAAAAAAACAAAAACAAAAACAAAAACCCTTCCTTAGGGTATATCATTGTCTATTAGGTCAGGAATGGGGGTGACACGTGCCTGTAATCCTAACGCACAGGAGGCTGAGGCTGAGGATCATGGTTTACAGCCAGCCCAGGCATTTGAGTTCAAATGGAAAAGGATTTTTAAAAGTATCATTAGGGGCTGGGGAGATGGCTCCAGCATTAAGAGCATTGACTGCTATTCCAGAGGTCCTGAGAATCCCAGAAACCCACATGGTAGCTCACAACCATCTGTAATGGGATCCGATGCCCTATTCTGGTGTGTATGAAGATGGCTACAGTATACTCACATACATAAAATAAATAAAATCTTTTTTTAAAAAAGTATCATTAGGAGAAACTGTGTGCCTTAGTTCAGTGGGTCATGACCCTGTTGGGGACAGGAGTGTTGACTGACCCTTTCACAGGGGGTCCATCGGACCATCAGAAAGCACAGATGTTTACGATTCAAAACAGTAATAAAATTACAGTTATGAGTAGCAATGAAAATAATTGTATACTTGGGGGTCACCACAACATGGGGAACTGTGTTAAAGGGTCTCAGCATTGAGGGAGATTGAGAACCATAGTGGCTAAGGGTGACATAGTAGGTAGAGGCAGAATAGAATGATAGATTCAGATAGACACTAAAACATTTGTCTGTTTATGATGTGAATCTCACATAGCTCAGGCCTTCAATTTACTCTTTGTTACTCAGCTTTAAGAAGTTTTTAGGAGCCAGGCAGTGGTGACGCACGCCTTTAATCCCAGCACTTGGGAGGCAGAGGCAGGCAGATTTCTGAGTCTGAGGCCAGCCTGGTCTACAGTGAGTTTCAGGACAGCCAGGGCTACACAGAGAAACCCTGTCTCGGAAAAAAAAAAAAAAAAAAGATTACACAGAGAAACCCTGTCTCAAATAACCACGACAACAAACACACAAATATAATCAAGCAAGCAAAATCCCAAACCTTTAATCCCAGCATTTGGAAGGCAGAGGCAGACAAGATATCTGAGTTTAAGGTCAGACTGGCTTACACAGTGGGTTCTAGGGTAGCCAAGGCCACATAGTGAGGCTTTTTCTTTTTTTTCCAAGACAGGGTTTTTCTGTATAGCCCTGGCTGTCCTGGAACTCACTCTGTAGACCAGGCTGGCCTTGGACTCAGAAATACTCCTGCCTCTGCCTCCCAAGTGCTGGGATTAAAGGTGTGCACCACCACCGTCCGGTTTAAGACTTTTTATTCCATGTGTGTGCATGTCTTTCCTGTGTTTATGTATGTGCACAATATGCATGCCTGGAGGGTATCAGGTCTCCTGGAACTGAGGTTACAAGTTTTAAGTTACCATGTGGATGCTGACAATCAAACCTGACTCCTCTAACAAAGCAGGCACTCTTAACCACAGGGCTAGTTAGTTCTCCAGCCCTGAGACCCTTTCTGACCTCCAAGCTTGCCATGGCACTCCCCTTTCCTCCCCAAATAAATGAATAAATGTGATTTTTTAAAAACACCTAGTTCTCTCTCTCTCTCTCTCTCTCTCTCTCTCTCTCTCTCTCTCTCTCTCTCTCTCTCTGTGTGTGTGTGTGTGTGTGTGTGTGTGTGTGTTCATATGCACATGGGGACCAGAGACAGCCTCAGGTGTCATTCCTCAGGTGCTGCCTACATTGTTCTGGAGACAGAGTCTCACTGGCCTGGAACTCACCCAGGTGGTCAGGCTTGCTGGCTAGTGAGCCCCAGAGATTGGCCTGTCTCGTCCTCCAGAGCACAGGAATCACAAGCACCCCCCACCACACCAGTTTCTTACTGCAGGTTCTTGGAGCCATTTGCCCAACTAGAGGCCCTGAATGTGGTCCTAGGTAAGTGTGTATTGTGGGAGCTCCGGGGGGTTGGGGGGAGGAGGCTTCTCTTAGGAAAAAAAAAAGGGAAAAGGAAAAGTAATCCAAGTATTTAGCAATGAATTATGTCAGCCAACAAGCTGGCTTCTGTGTTGCCATTTTAGCCCCACGAGATAGAACTTTTAATACATAGTTCAAGCAAAAAAAGGTAGTGAAGCAATGTAACTACATTGTAATTACAGTGTGATTACATGTGATAGCAGGCACTGTGGCTCAGGCTTTAAACTCAGCCCTCCGGAGGCAGAGGCAAGTGGATCTTAGTAAGTTCAAG
Organism: Mastomys coucha; assembly: GCF_008632895.1. Lineage (NCBI taxonomy): Eukaryota > Metazoa > Chordata > Mammalia > Rodentia > Muridae > Mastomys > Mastomys coucha. The sequence continues at coordinate 69,902,551 of NW_022196912.1, forward strand.
GCCAGCCAGGACTACACAGTGAGAAGTCTCAAAAACAAAAGGGGAGGGAGGCTGGATGCATAATGTACCTTAAATTTATATCATAATTTTAACACAGACTAACAGTTACTTCTGGATGGATGAGTTTAATGGTATTTATTAAACTACCTTTTTCTGATTCTCTCTCTTTTTTTCTTTCCTGAAGAGAACATCTACTGTTTTGTGATAAGCACAAAATAAGGACTTTGTGGGTTTTCTTTGTAATTGCCACTGGACTAATAAAAAATTTAAAAATACTTATATACTCATTTTGGATAAAGGGGTGATGCACACACATGTCACAAAGCTAACTTTTTTTTTTAAAGATTTATTTTTACTTGGTGTGTATGTGTATTTTATCTGTATGTTTGGCTTGGCCCCATATGTGTCCCTGGAGCCCACTGAGGCCAGAAGAGGGTGTCAGATCTCCTACAACTAGAGTTACAGACTGTTATGAACTAATGTGGGGATGCTGAGAACAGGTCTTAACCACTGAGCCACCTCTCCAACCTCTAATTTTTAGTAGTATGGGAAGACAATTCATCAAAGAAAGCATGGTAGGCCTTGGGAAGACTTTTTTTTTTTT
>NW_022196912.1:69903164-69903871 GCF_008632895.1 Mastomys coucha
GCAAAGAAATAGTTTGTCTTTGGCAATATAATCACATATTTAAAAAAAATTTCCTCTGGGTGATTGTCTTAGTTACTTTTCTATTGCTATGACAAACACCATGACCAAACAACTAATAAAAGAAAGCGTTTAATTTGGGGTTTGTGGTCCCAGAGGGTTAGGGTGCATGGCCATCATGGTGTGAGCATGGCAGCAGGCAGGCAGGTGTGGTATTAGAGCAATAGCTTAGATATTACGGCTGATCCAGAAGTCCGAGGCGAGAGAGTAACTGGAATGGCCAGGGCTTTCGAACCCCTAGAGTCTACCCCTATGACATGCCTCTCCCAAGGAGGCCACGCCTCCTAATCCTTCCCATACAGTGCCTCCAAGTAACTGCCCAAGCCATTGGGTGTCACTTGCACTCCACCAAGGTCACGTAAGCACAACTTGCTTTTTCCTTTACAGGTCTATGGAACACAATGGCAATGTCATGTAAAAACTGCAAGACTTTGTGGTTCCATGTTGGTCATGGTGGTGCATACAAAGGTGCATCACAAAGCTTCAAGAATCTCAGCATGCCCGGCGGTGATGGCGCACGCCTTTAGTCCCAGCACTTGGGAGGCAGAAGCAGGTGGATTTGAGTTCAAGGCCAGCCTGGTCTACAGAGTGAGTTCCAGGACAGCCAGGACTAAACCCTGTCTCGAAAATACCAAAAAAAAAAAAAAAAA
>NW_022196912.1:69903887-69914088 GCF_008632895.1 Mastomys coucha
AAAAAAAAAAAAAAAAAAAGAATCTGAGCACACTCCGGAGGCAGAGGCAGGCAAATCTCTGTGAGTTTGTGACCAACCTCAACTCTGGTCTGCAGATCGAGTTCAGGGGAAAGAAGAAGGAAGGAAGGAGGGGGACGAGGACGAGAAGGAAATGTGAAATTGGGCCCCTCCAGTCTGGAATCATGAAGCAACACACACTCCTGGGGGAGCTAGAAGAGCACTCACAGAAGCCGGGCATTTAGCCTTCGGTTGCTGCCATTCACTACCATTCTGGGAACCCTGTTTTCTCAGTAGTGAGTAACACATCTATAAAGCGAGGTTTAAATTAGAAGCTTGCCAGAGAACCAGCTTTTTTTTTTCCTCCCAAGATTTTGTGGAGCTCAGTTTAACAGCTCAGAAATGTGACCCGTGCTTTCAGAAATGTATTTTGTGTTTTGTGTTTTAGGAAGACCCGTGTTCCTAATGCACTCTTTGGAGTCATTAGAATTGATTTCAGTCAGCCTTTTCGTCTGTATATATACCACTGTCTTCATGTCCCAGAGGGCGGTGTTTCATAGATGCCTCTTGCGGGACTTGTCACGTCACCCTGTCGTTAATGTGGGACGAGAAACGAGCCTTTATAGATATATTTTCATCTTGATTGCACTTTAATTAACTTACTGTGAGGGCGGCGAGTGCACCTGTGGAGGTCAGAGGAAAACCTGTAGGAGTCTGTTCTCTCCTTCCACCGTCCCAGGGATCAAACCCAGGTTGTCCTGTTTGGCAGCAAGTACTGCTACCCACTGAGCAGTCCCACTGGTCCCACAGATATTGTTTGAGGAATGAATTGTTAATATTCTAGGTCTACTCTGATCATGTTCGCACGCAAAGCTTCACATATTTTCAACTGTGCATTCATGGGTGTTGTGCAGGCGCCCTCAGAAGAGGAAGGTACATGTCCGGGAGCTGGAGTTGCAGGTGGTTTATGAGCCACTGGTGTGGGTTTTAGGAATTAAATTAAATTCAGATCCTCTACAAGAGCAGCAAGAGCTCTGGCTTCAGAGCCATCTCTCCAGCACTGCTTCATAGATTTCAAAGGAATTCTGTTTTAATTTGGAAGCTGCTATGGTTATTTTAAACTCCTTGGCTTGTGGCTTTATTGTTATTTAAATTTTCTTATTTTGTTTTAAATAGGTAAGAGGCTGTTTTAACAGGAAACTGATTCATGTGTCAAGTGGGAGGATCACAGACTTTAACTACCTGTGAACTATTAGTCAGACAGAGGTGGCATGAACTTGAATACCTGTGAAGGCTTTTACCAAGCTGGGGTAAAAGACAGGAAGAGTAACAAGTCATCAAAAGGGAAGCCATGATCTACAGGCATGGATTTAAAATATGTTGAAATGCCACTCTAAATGTTCTGAGAAGACAGGTGACAGCAAAATCAGAAATCAGATGTTTCAAAAATATCTCTATGATTATTTAATGTGTGTGTGCTTTGCCTGCATGTCTACTTTGCAGCACATGATGCACACACAAGTACCTGATACCCATAGAGGCCAGAGGAAGGAGTAGGGTACCCTGGAACTTGAGTTACAGTTATGAGCTATCATATAGGTGCTGGGAATTGAACCCAGGTCTTCTGGAAGAGCTGCCATTGCTCTAAGCCACTGAGCCATCTCTCTAGCCCCAGAAATCAGATTTTACCAATTACAATTAATTTTTTCTAGCAAAATGTACTGTTTGTTAATTGAATTTAACTATATTTTATGAAGTTTTTTGTTAATGCTCTACTATTGTAAGATTGTTGATTGGTCCCCAAAGTATTTTATCTCTAAATCATGACGATTATTTTATGGCAAAACCACATTTTTGAGGGATGTGCTGGTACATACCTGAAACCCGAGTGTTTGGGAAGCCGAGGCAGGAGACTGAGTGGCCACTTTGGGCAGCAGAGCAAAATCCTACCTCAAAATAGAAATCTAAACAAAACCACACAGCTCCTGTCCAGACTTGGTGTACATCTTAATCCTAACATCTGAAAGGTAGAGAGGCAGGAGAATCAGGACCTGTCTCAGACACACATGGAGAGAGGAAAGCAGGGGAGAGGAGGGGAGGAGGAGGAGGAAGAGAAGGGAAGAAGTGAGAAGGGAGGGGAAGGAAAAAAGGGACGGGGGAGGGGGGGTAGAAGAGAGGGGAGAGGTGAGAAAAGGGAGAAGAGAGGAGGAGAAGAAAGAATCTGTGTGTGTGTGTGTGTGTGTGTGTGTGTGTGTGTGTGTGTGTGTGTGTGTTCAGGGGATGTAGCTCAGTTTATAAGAGGCCTTGGGTTCAGTCCCTAGCACCTCATAAACCAGAGCGTGGTGGCACATGCCTGCAATTCCACACTCAGAGAAGGTAGAGGCAGAAGGGGCAGAAGTTCAAGGTCACATTCTTGGGTCCCTAGCAGGTTTGAGGAAAGCTTGGGCTTCAGGAGACTCTCAAAAATAAATAGATTATGTAAATCCACATACTTTTTTAAAATCCCCATTGTTTATTTTTCTTTGTCAATTATTTCTGAAGCTAGTCTAACTTTCCTCGTATGGCTACTGTCTTATGCTATCCAAGCTAACTTTACTATCTGAGATATGAATTCATTTACTTTTCTTTCTTTCCATTAGCCCTCCTCAGGACAAGGCTGACTTTGTTTTCTAAAGTAAGATCAGGCCATTTCAGAAGTGTGTGAGTGAGTGTGTGTGTGTGTGTGTGTGTGTGTGTGTTGGTATGTGTATGGAGGTCAGAGGGCAATATTGGATGTTCCTCCCCAGACACCATCTGTCCTTTTGAGGCAGGGTCTCTCCCATTTGTTTCTGGTCCTGTGCTGCTTATTTTAAGCTGGCTTCCCCAGTGTCCCCTGACTACACCCTCCCCACCCACCCCACCCACCCCCGCGCCCCCATCTCCCCACAGGAGTGCCTGGATTACAGGTCTGTACCATTTGGCCTTTTACATGGATCTTGGATCAGACTCAGGTCTTGAGGCTTGTATGATGTGAACGTTTGAATGAGAATGGCCTTTAGGCTCATGTATTTTAATGTCAGTCCCCAGCTGGTGGGCTGTTTGGGAAGAACAAGGAGGTTTGGTCTTTGGGAAAGAGATGTGTCAGTGGGAGTTCCAGAAACCAGATTGGCCTGCCCTTAGTTATACAACTCCTAAACAGTAAACTCAGGTCTGTCTGGCTCTCACTTCTCTCCAAACTATTACTGTGTATATGTGTTAGCTTGATGTTGATGTTCATGGATAGGCACATGTATTTCTAACCATGTGGAGGTCAGAGGTCAATGTTGGATGTCTTCCTCAGTCTCTCTCCACTTTATTTTTTTGAGACAGGCATTCTCACTAAACCCAGAGCTCACGGATTCCACTAGATGGCGGGTCCAGTGAGCTCTTGGCATCCACCTGTCTCTGCTTCCCCAGCTCTAGGACTACAGAGCCACCACCACATGCGGCTTTTAATGTGGGTCCTCACGAATGCATACCAAGTACTTTATTGACAGAGCCGTGTCTCTAGGGCATCCTCTACATTATTTTGTTTTTCTTTTTCTTTCTTTCTTTTTTTTTTTTTTTTTTTTTTTTTTTTTTTTTTTTTTTTGGTTTTTTGAGACAGGGTTTCTCTGTATAGCCCTGGCTGTCCTGGAACTTTCTCTGTAGACCAGGCTGGCCTTTAACTCAGAAATCCCTCTACATTATTTTCTATATTTTAGATTTACTTTAAGTGTATGAGAGTCTTGCCTGCGTGTATGTCTGGGAACCATATGCTTGTCTGGTGTCCATGGTGGGTCATGAGAGAAAACTGGACTTGTGGATGGTTGAACCCAGGTCACTGGTAGAGCAGTTCATTTCTCTTAACTGCTCAACCCCACCTCCCTGCCAAAACCAAACTATCTTAACCACAGATGTCTGCACACTTCAAGGCACAAAGGGCATTTTGATTTTTTTGTTTTTGTTTTTTATTTTTTCTAGACAGGGTTTCTCTGGGTAGCCCTGGTTGTCCTGGAACTCACTCTGTAGACCAGGCTGGACTCGAACTCAGAACTTCCCCTGCCTCTGCCTCCCGAGTGCTGGGATTAAAGCCACCACTGCCCGGCTACAAAGGGCATTTTAGAGGTGACGTGCTATTACAGGCTTTGGCATTGGGCCAGTTCTGGCACACAGCAGCCATTTTAGCGTCCATGAGCCACCACCTACTTCATGCCTACTTGAGTCCTTGGGTTCTGCATCTATGTGTGAAAATGCTAACATTCATCTGCAGCATGTGCTGTGGAGATTAGCTATCGTATTTATAAGTAGCAGAATGCAAACACTGGGCTTTAGGTTTTCCTGGAGTGTGCCGACTTCTGTCAATCAGAAACACTGCTGCTAGAGATGCATTTTCAGAGTGTGAGTCCTGGGTTGTTTGTGAGTTTTCTTCTCTAGCTTAGAAAATAAGATTGCCAGTCTAGTAGTGCACGCCTTTAATCCCAGCATCTAGGAGGCAGAGGCAAGCTGTGAGTTCCATGCCAGCCAGAAGTACACAGTGAGGACCTCTCTTGAAAACAAAACTACACCAACTTAAGATAAAAAATAAGATCATCGGGCTGGCAAGATGGCTCAGCAGGTAAGAGCATTGACTGCTCTTCACAAGGTCCTGAATTCGGAACCCAGCAACCACATGGTGGCTCACAACCACCCATAATGAGACCTGACGCCCTCTTCTGGTGCATCTGAAGACAGCTACAGTGAATTATGCCAGAGCGAGTGGGTGGGGCCAGAGTGAGCCAGGCCAGAGAGAGGGGGGCCAGTAGAGGTCCTGAGTTCAATTCCCAGCAGCCACACACATGATGGCTTATGGCCATCTGTACAGCTACAGTGTACTCATACACATAAAATAAATCTTTAAATAAAAATAAGATCATCATGCTCAAATATGAGACAAATGCTAACCCTACTAAAGAGACCTAACAAATTCATGCGAATGGATATGATATAGCATCAACAATGTGTAAAGAATTCACAGACAGGGATTTTAAGTGGATGAAAAAGAATAAATAGAGTTTACTAAGTCACTTCAGATAGTTTATTAAATGCTGAGAATATGGGTCCAATTAAAGCTATATAATTTGATGTGATAATAAAAGAGAATACAATTATCTGCACCTTTAAATATATAGTTACATTTATGTATTTATTTATATACTTCTGTATTTTAGATTTATTTATCTTATGTGTATGGGTGTTTTGTCTGCTGTATGTGTGTGTACCACTTGCAGGCATGGTGCCCAGGGAGCCAGAGAAGGGTGCTGGAACTTCTTAGAACTGAAGTTATACACGATTGTGAGCCACCATGGGAATGCTGGGCACTGAAACCAGGTCCTCGGCCAGGGCAGCAGTGCTCTTAATCCCTGAGCCATCATAAATATTTATTATAGTTAGACAAGCCCTCATTGTCTAAATAAGTAAAGGTTGGCCTTGGACTGCCCGTTCTCCTGCTTCAGTCCCCCTAGTGTTGGGGTTACAGGTGAGCACCGCCTCACCTGGCTAAATGTGCCCAATAGGAAGTTTGATCCATCATATGTTTGCAGACTGGAGATAGAACCTAGGGCCTCATACACACCAGGCAAATGCTCTCCCACTGAGCTACATCTCCAGCCCTCTTTTTACTTTTTGTTTTAAGACAGGGTTCCCACAAAGTTGACTAGGCTGGACTTGAATTCACTCTGTAGCCCAGACCCTCGACTTCTGACTCAGCTCCAGAGTAGCTCAGGTTGCAGGCTTGAGCAGCAGTTTAAACTATCAAAAAATATATTTACCAGTTAATTCATAGAATTGACCATATTCAGGCAAAATTGTCTTGCTTGGGGAAGATTGCTCAGTGGGTAAAATGCTTGTTGTGCAAGCATGAACAACAGAATTAAGAGTCTCAGCACTGCCGGGCGGTGGTGGCGCTCACCTTTAATCCCAGCACTTGGGAGGCAGAGGCAGGCAGATTTCTGAGTTCGAGGCTAGCCTGGTCTACAGAGTGAGTTCCAGGACAGCCAGGGCTATACAGAGAAAGCCAGGGCTATACAAAGAAACGCTGTCTCGGAAAAAAAAAAAAAAGAGGGCTTGATGATGCAGGTGAGTCAGGAGGCTCCTAAGGGCTGGCGGCTGGCTGATAGGTACCCTAGCCAATTAACGAGTTCTAGATTCAGTGAGCCCTATCCGAAAAATGAGGTAGGAAGTAACTGAGGAAATATCTGACATCAGTCTGTAGTGCTCAGAAATGTGTATGTGCATTCAGAAACACACAAACACACATACACACACACACACACACACACACACACACACACACGCATGCACATACGCACGCCCCACCACCACCACCCCCAAAAAGAAAATGCTTATTTAATTGAAGGAAGTACATAATTCAAACTAAACTCTGTAAATAAATAATGGTAGCCAAAAGTTCCTTTAAAAATACCCACAGAATAAAAAGAATTATATGCTTTCAGAGTTATGCCCAAGTCTTATACTTCAATTATAAGTACATAGTTATAAATTAAACACTTCAGTTATAAACTCCAAAGAGAGGGCAGGTGAGATGGCTCAGCATGTAAAGGAAATCTATTGCCAAGCCTGATGACCTGAGTTTGATCCCTTAGTACCTCTATGTAGAAGGAAAGAACCATCTCTCAAAAACTGTCCTCTGACACATAAGACCCCCACCATAAATAAACAGATGTAAAACTTCAAAGAGAAATTAAAATTGAGTACTATAGTTTAACGTCTAGTCAGGAAGGTTGGACATCCTACTCAGATGTCCATCCTAAGTACTTGCTTAGGTTTTTATTTCCTGCATGATAGACAGTCAAATCCAAAGGAGACCTTCCTTAACAAAGAACTACTCTACATTGAAACCATGTCTTTCTTAATGTAGAGTTCTTGTCAATGTAGAGTTCCTGTCAATTAACTTGAACGGCAATACCCTTGGAGGTACACTAATTAGGCTGCTCAGGTGAATCTGGGAAGCCACAGGGAAGGGATCCTTCCAGGGACCCTCCCCCCACTTCTACTAATTCCCCAGGTGGTGTCGGTCATTAATATGTTAGTTTAAATTAGTTTGTCAGTCACCAATTTATATAAGTCTCATAAGAAATAAAACATTGGAGTCCAGTAGGGAGGGAAAACAAAAGGACAATTGCGAGTCAACTGAGTCTGTTACAGAGCAATAGGCAGTTTGGGAGATGAAAAAGAAGGCAAGTGGCTGAAAATGGAGGATGCAGAGAGGTGTTTCAGGAAAAAGAGAAAGGATTCGTAGAGGAAAAACCCCACCCATTTCAGAACATTTCAAAGAACCTGGACATATTCCACATATGCAGTTAATTCTAAGCAGTATTGAAGCTATATATTACACAGGCACAATATTCCAGTATTATGTCCCTATTTGCTAACCTGTCTATTGAGTAACAGGAATTACAAGTTTCTCAAAGACTCAAACAGGTTGAAGACTGGAGTTGTGCTTAGTGGGTGGAGTGCTGTCTAACTCACACCAAGTCCTGGGCTCGTCCCTCCACTGGCTTGGTGGCCCAGGACTGTGATCCCAGCATCCAGGACATGGAGACAGGAGGTCAGAAGTGCAAGGCCATCCCTGTCTGAACAGCAACTCTGATACTAACTTGGGACATGAAGACAGCGTGGCAGGTGGGTTTCACTTCAACTCCACACAAGCTGGAGTTATCTGAAAGGAGGGAACTTCAATTGAGAAAAGAAATAAGATCTGACTGTAGGACATTTTCTTAAATAGTGATTGATGGGGAAGGGCCCAGCCCATTGTGGGTGGTGCCACTCCTGGGCTAGTGTTTCTATAAGAAAAAAGGCTGAGCAAGAAGCCATTAAGCAGCACCCCTCCATGGCCTTTGCAGCAGTGCATGCCTCCACGTTTCTGCCCTGTTTGAGTTCCTGTCCTGGTTTCCTCCAATGATGAACTGTCATGTGGAAGCCTAAGCCAAACATACCCTTTCCTCCCCAACTTGCTTTGGTCATGATGTTTCAACACAGCAATGGTAATCCTGACTAGGACAGCTAGCCTGAGGGAATAATTATCTTGGATCTTGGCACCTCATTAGTGCCAGGTGGTGAGGATCAGGTGCACATTTGGCCACAAGGCTCCACCAGTAAGAAGGTGCCACTTGTCTGAGATCACCTATCTCCCCTCTAACCTGCTTCTAAAACAGCTTCCCAGCCACATGGCAGAATCCCATCTGCCTTCCTAGCCGCTCTGTTGAAATCCAGTTCTCTCTTCACCCCCGCCTTCTTTCTCTGTCCCTGCCTTGCTTCCCCATTGGCTTTCCTCCCAGTCAGGGGAGAGAGCCTTGTGAACAATAACTATTCAAATCCAGTCAGGGGAGAGAGCAGAGTGAGCCTTGTGGACAGTAACTATTCAAATGTGGTAGATCTTATATGCTATGTGCAATTTCTGATAACAAATGCTCGAAACCGCTAAGAAATACTTCAGTAATTACCTTTGCTTTGGCGTTGGAAAGCTACAGGCTGACTGTCAAATGGCTGGGAAGGTGTTCTATTTACTGGTCTTTCCCTTCCAGCAGTTAAAAACCAGTAACCTAAAACAGTGCAAGCTCAACATTCTATTAAGATTAATCAGAAGTAGCCAAGCCCACATCGCTGTGGGGAAGGCCCCTTGCTGCCACGTAGGGTGAAGCCAAGGTCTGTGTGCTCAACCTCTTCCAAACTTGACAACTGCCGAATACTGAAACAAATTACCAGAAGAAAACAAATATTTTTTTTCCTGTTCTTCTTGGTACACGGTTCTGATAAACAGACTCCCACAGGTGTTGTGTTCCAAACAGGAAAATGTCATATAAGACTGAGGCTTTCGGGGAGAGTGTATGTCCACATTTCTGTTTGTGTCGGATGCAATCAGGATGCGAGCCTGGAAGCACGTCAGACAGGCAGCCTGTGGATGCCCCCAGAGCCCACCAGCACCTCAGCAGAGTGGAGGGCTGGCAGCACCTCAGCAGAGCACAGGGTTGGCAAAGAGCCATTTTGCTGCTGTTTTTACTGTCCTCTCACTAAAGGAAAGCAACAAGTTTTATTTGCATATCTGTTTTGACTTTTCGGTTTTGCTTTTTGAGATAGAGTCTCTCTATGTAGCCCTGGCTGTCCTGGAGCTCACTATAGTAGACCAGGCTGGCCTAGAACTCACAGAGATCTGCCTACTTCTGTTTCTCCAGTCCCAGTATTTAAAGCCTTCACTACCATGCCCGGTTTACTTTTTGTTTTTCTGAATAAATACCTCACGTATTCACCTGCACGTATGTACTCCAGGCTGACTTAGACTTACCAGGCAGCTCAGTCTGGCCTCAAAACATATGGCGACTCTTGCCTCAGCTTGCCGAATGCTAGGACTACAGATGGAAGCCACGACACTAGGATTCGGAAAGCCATCACCACACATTCAGACAAACACAAAAACAACTCAGTGGCTTATTTCTTTACTCTGCTTTCTTTAAAAATTTTTTGTTTTGTTTTGAGACAGGGTTTCTCTGTGTAGTCCTGGCTGTCCTGGAACTCACTCTGCAGACCAGGCTGGCCTCGAACTCAGAAATCTGCCTCCTGAGTACTAGGATTAAGGCACACTCCACCACCACACCTGGCTTTAGTTAGTGGTTTCTAAGCTTTCAAGTCAGAATCTACAGTAGTCTGCTGGATTAAAAGGAAGAAAGCTAGCTTTACCTCAAAGAACAGCGCCATAAAATATTAAGAGAAAAAGCATTTCGCAGGGTGTCCTGTGAAGTCAGCGAAGCTTGCCTTTGAACCCTGCCTCTAGCACGTCTACGTGCTGCGCGTTCTAGCTCCAAAGTGTGTAATAACTTACATTGCTCATTCTTTCTGCCTGTTGCTGATCTGGACATGGCCTTGATAACTGCCCATGTGAGTTTTAAATCCCATGATCATCTTTAGGAACATTCTTCTCTACTGCTGTTGGGAAGCAGGAAAAGGGAAAAAATTTTTTTCTTTTGAAATATGGTTTCATTATATAGCCCTAGCCTGGATCAGGCTAGCTTCAATTTTACAGAGATCCACTTACCACTACCTCCCCAGTGCTGGACATAAAGGTATTCACCATCATGTCTGGATTAAAAAGGTCATCTTTTAAGGTATTATGATCGGTATATATATATATACATATATATATATATGTATA
>NW_022196912.1:69914098-69916384 GCF_008632895.1 Mastomys coucha
ATATATATATATATATATACACGTATATATGTATACGTGTATATATATACACACACACATATATATACAGTCCCAGTCTGCTTTTGGCATTTTATGTGCCTCCAAACTGAAATATATGTAATACCCTGCATATTAAATTTCTATCTTAATATCAGAGATCTCTAAGCTAGGTGTGGTGGTGTATATACATACAGGTAAAACTCCCATACACATAAAATACAAAATAAAAGATTTGCTTATGGTCATTTATGGAAAAGCATGATCATTAGAAAACAGTATAGGTTCTTGGAGTACCACTCAGAATGAATTCCTTTCTTTGAGCTTGAAACCCAGAACTTTGAGCATGCTAGGTCAGTGCTGTCACTAAACTATATCCCAGTCATACCCACACACTCTGTTTGATAAGGTTATCACCTGGAACCTGTCTTCATGTATCACTGTGGTTGAACTGTGATTCGAGCTGATGACTACCGTGGAAACTATTTATGGGTGTGCAGTTCTGACTGTACAAGAAATTAAGCTCTTTCAAACCAAAACTGGAACTGGTAGAGAGAAGTCAGATTATATCAGGTTCACGGCAAGAATTTTTAAGGACTATTATGTGTATGTGCCTGAGCGTACGTGTGTGTATCATGTTCAGGCAAGAGGCAGCAGAGTCAAGCAGAGGGCATTAGATCAGCTGAAACTAACGTTACAGGTGGTTGTGAGCCGCCCTAGAAACTGAACTCTGGTCCTCTGCAAAACCAACACTGGGCCATCTCTCTCCAGTCCCCGTGACAAGAATATTGAAGACAGAGGCCAGACATCCTGACAGGGACACATCTGTGAGTGAGCAGACAAGGCAGGAACATTTTTTGATGGGTGTCAGAACAGAAAGATGAACAGGAAGGGAATTACCAGGAAGTAAATTTTGTTTATCAGGGGCACTAAAGAAATAGTGAGGCTTCTTGCCAAGCCAGGCGGTATAAGCACCAGAACATCCTGGGGACACAGTGTCATGCACAGTGCTCTCAGATTGCTATTGTTTTCTAGGGAAACCCCATCAGAAGACTGACGCATCCTTTCTGCTTTTGAAATAACCGGAACCCTAAGGATGGCAGCCTGTAATTGTAGAACTCTCCCTCCCGACCCCGATGCAATTAGGGGGCTTTAAAAATATCAGTGCCAACAGCTCCAACCTCCAGCCAATTAAATCAGTCTCTGAGGGAGTGGTCCAGCCCTCAGCAGCATTCAAAAGCTCCCCCAGGTGAATTTAATGTTCAGTGAAAATCAGGAATTACTTCCCTAGAGGAAAGTTCTTGGTGAATACTGCTTCCCAACTTTAATATGTGTACAGTAAATTGGGGGCGGGGCTTGTTAAAATGCAGGTTTTGACTTACTAAGTCTGGGCTGGGAACAAAGATTAGCAGTTCATAATAATCTCCCCAGTAATATGAGTGGGGCTGGGGTTGGTATACAGATTACACATAGAGTCATGGATGGTAGGAAGAATACTAGCAATGCACTCCAGTCTGTATCTATTAAAATTTTAATACTGGGGTTGAAGAGATGGCTCAATGTTAAAAGCACTGGGTGCAGTTCTAGTGGACCCAGGTTCAACTGCTAGCATTGACACGGTCACTTACAACATTACACATTGACATGACAACTATTTGTTACTCCGGTTTCAGAGGATTCAATGACCTCTTCTGGCCTTTGTGGGTGCCAGGCACTCATAGAGTACACCGGTATACATGGATCAAGATCTCCACATATTAATTCTGATGATTATACAAAAAAAGACAACAAACAATTTCATCTTGAAATTAAGATTTAAAAATATTTTTGCAGGCTGAAATAAGGAAAAATGTATTCCTTAGTGGGCTGAAGAGATGGTTCAGTAGTGAAAAGCATTTGATGCTCTGGCAGAGGCTTTGGGTTCAGTTTCCAGCACCCACATAGCAGTTCACAATCATTTGTACCTCCAGTTCCAGAGAATCCAATGTCTTCTGGCCTCCAAGGGCTCCGGTCACACAGACATTCAGGCAGGCAGAATACTTAGACATCTAAAATAATCTCTTGAAAAGTAGTCCTTAAAAAACAAAGTCTATGGGGCTAGAGATATGGCTTAGTGGTCAAGAGCACCGACTGCTCTTCCAGAGGTCCTGAGTTCAATTCCCAGCAACTGTATGGTGTCTCACAACCATCTGTCATGAGATCTAACGCCCTCTTATGGTGTGTTTGATGACAGCTACATTGTACTCACCATATATATCAAATAAATAAAATCTTAAAAAAAAAAAAAAA
>NW_022196912.1:69916590-69917511 GCF_008632895.1 Mastomys coucha
CACAACCATCTGTAATGAGATCTGACACCCTCTTCTAGTGTGTCTGAAGACAGCTACAGTGTACTTACTTATAATAATAAATAAATCTTTAAAAAAAACAAAAACAAAAAAACAAAGTCTATTAATCCAAGCATGGTGATGCATGCCTTTAATCACAGGACTTTGGAGGCAGAAGCAGGCTGATCTCTGGGAGCAAGAGGCCAGCCTCTTCTACATAGAGTTCTAGGCTAGCCAGGACTACAGAGAGACCCTGTTTTGTTTTGTTTTAAACCCTATCAAATAAATTGATCTGGAGGCTGAACTGGTTAAGAGCACTGGCTGTTCTCATAGAGCAGTGGTTCTCGACCTTCTAATGCTGCAACCATTTAATATAGTTCCTCATATTCTGGTGACCATAACCATGAAATTATTTTCATTGTTACTTCATAACTAATTTTTTACTGTAATGAATCACAATGTAAATAGTTTTGGAAATGAAGGTTTACCAAAGGGGTTGAGACCCACAACTTCTAGAGGAAGTAGGTTCAATTTGCAGAATCCACTCATATGGTAGCTTACAATTGTCAATAACTCTGGTTCCAGAGGATCTGATGTTGCCTTGGGCCCTTGGGGCATCAAGCATGAAGGCAAAAACATCCCCACACATAAAATAGAATAATTTAAATTTGTTTAAAAATAAGATAATTCTGGAATTAAAAGAAATAATTAAATATATTAGAAGAAAAATGATGGGTGGCGAGATGGCTCAGCGGGTAAGGGCACTGACTACTCTTCTGCAGGTCCTGAGTTTGGATCCCAGCAACCATATGGTGGCTCACAACCACCCCTAATGAGATCAGGCGCCCTCTTCTGGTGCTGTCTGAAGACAGCTACAGTATATTACGCTAGAGCGAGTTCAATTCCCAGCAGCCACATGATGGC
>NW_022196912.1:69917521-69929434 GCF_008632895.1 Mastomys coucha
GAAAGAAAAGAAAAGAAAAATGATAACAGAAAAAATAAGAAAGCAAGAGAGCCAGGTGGTGGTGGCACAGGACTCTAATCTCAGTACTAGTACTTGGAAGACAGAGGCAGGAAGGTCTCTGAGTTCAAGGACAGCCAGGGCTACATGGAGAAACCATGTCCTGAAAAAACAAAACCAAATAAAGCTGGAGTGGTAGGAAAGGATTTGGAACACAGATAATCGTCAGGAGAAAAACCACTAACTCATCAAGTAGAATTATACACAGATGCTTTTTAAATTAGGATAGGGCTTTACCCATACATTTACCATTAGTTGAAAATACTTGATCTAAACACATAATACACATAATCTCCTGGACACCATTGCTTTTGGCTTAGCCTACTTTGAGCATATTTAGAACGACTCTATTAACCTATAATTGGCCAAACTTGTCTATTACAAAGCCTATTTTATAATAAAATGTTGAATGTCTTGTGTGTTCTTGTATTCCCTCCCCCCAAACCCTCAGTAACATTTTGGCCTGCCAAGTGTCTGCTGTTTTTCCCTCATGATTTCATGGTTCCCTGGGAGATGTGACGACTGCCCAATATTCCAAGGAGGTCTTATACTGCACACAGCTAGCCCCAGGAGACAAATTTAGATTCAAAGTACAATTTTTACTAAATACCAATTGCTTTTGCACCTTAAGACATGAAAAATTCTCAAGCTGAACAATCCTGTTTCTGCCCATCCATTTTCGTTAGTAGTTGAATTTGAGGAAATGAAATAGAAAGTATTTGAGGGGCTACTGTAAAAATGAGAGGAGACTGGAAGTCAGGAAACACAGTAAGGTGGAGTAATGCACTGGGGACCTGCCCCTGAAAACTGATGGGCAAGAATTTGCAGTGTAGCAAATTGCAACAGCCATGCTCCTTGCCCCAGCAGTATTCAGCAAGCCAGGTGCATAATGAGACAGGGGGTGGGAGGGGGCGGGGGGGGCGGGGAGCAGATGGGCTCAGTAGGGAGGAGAAATTCTAGGTAAGTGAGGAGAGAACATTAGAGCCAAGGAGTTAGGTGTGTTCTCTAAAGACTGGCTATAGGGCTGGAGAAATGGCTCAGTGGTTAAGAGCACACTTCCTGTTCTTAAAAATGGCCTGGGTTCCAGTGGTGGCTCACAACCATTCCTAACTAGAGTTCCAAGGAATCCAGCTCCTTTCTCTGGCCTCTGAAGACATGAGGTACACACATGGTGCATGTACACACATGCAGGCAAAATACTCATAAATAAATAATAAACATAAGATCTTTGAAGAGAAAGAAGAGTAGGAGAGGGAGAGAGGCCAGAGGTGGTGGTGCATGACTTGAATGACTTGGGAGGGAGAGGCAGATAGATCTCTGTGTGTTCCAGGCCAGCCTCGTCTACATACTGAGTTCTAGGACAGCCAGGACTACACAGTCAGGTGTTGTATCGAGAGGGGGGAGGGAGAGAGAGAGGCAGAGAGAGAGAGACAGAGACAGACAGACAGACACAGAGTCCGACACAGAGAGACACAGAGACACTAAGAGACACAGAGAGATAGAGAGACAGAGACAGAGGATGAAGAAGGAAGGAAATGGCCACTGTGAAAGGAGTGTTAGCTAAAGATGAGAAATGAGGACCCCTCACCTGGTTATTGATGCAGATAGAAAAACAGGAGACAGAGTCATAAAGCAGAATAGGTAAACCCTTTTGTCTTAGGATGAGCTCAAGGCACTGGAGGGACACACAGCATGGATGGGTTTTCTATACAGTTTCTACATAAAAACACACATGTGTTTGCAAACAGCCACAGTGCCTTTATTTTTCTACCTCCAACCACCCAAGTCATACATCTTTACTCTCATACTTCTGTTGAAGTTTCAGAAAAATAAAAACCCACAACCGGCAACACCTTTCTACCTGTTTTATACATTTTGTCTTTAAAAGCACACACTCTGATTTGTCAGCTAGTAGTCTAAGTCTGTGGATGCGCATGTATGTAGGTAGAGGCAGGAAGCTCAGAGTAATACACATGTTCTGTGACTGATCAGAATACCCAGGAAAGTCTGCGATGGCTCTGCTCTTTGGCTACCTTCACTTCCTTGAGTTGAGTCTCTTAGACCTCTCCAAATTCTGCTCTGGAAAACTCCAGCACAATCCAGAATTTGAGAAATAGTCTGGTAAGTTTCTCACCCCTTCAAGGAAACAAAGGTGAACTACAGGAGTCAGCTACTTTCCACTAACATTTGAGTGAAACAAAGCCATATCCTTGGCTTTCCCATTTCTATCTTGTGTTAGGCTTACAAATATATGGCTGTGTTATTAAAGATATTTATGGGGAGCTGGATGGTGGTGGCACATGCCTTTAATCCCAGCACTTGTGAGGCAGAGGCAGATGGATGTCTGAGTTCAAGGTCAGCCTGGTCTATAGAGTGAGTTCCAGGACAGCCAGGGCTATACAGAGAAACCCTGTGTTGAAAAAAAAAAAAAAAGATATTTATGGGGGGAATTTATGAGGGCATCAGGAAGGCTCAATAGGTAAGGGTACTGAGAGGCCAAATCTTGTAAGTTCAGACTCCATTTTAGAGAACCTGACTTAAGTTTGAACTCAGGTAAACTGACAGGCTGGTACCTAGCATTAGTTTCCAAGTTGCTCCCCAACAAAACCTGAGCCTAGCTCCAGTCTCTAGGTTAACCTCCAACAAGACCAGAGTCTCCAGGCTACACCTCCAACAATAGCAGCATCTCCAGGTTATTTCCCCAACAAACCCCCTCAGGTTACATACCCACTCTCTGTCTAATGACCACCAATGCAGAGGGGAGCAGAAGTTTATGATATGACTCCCAGCACCAGCCAATTATGTTAAAGGCCTCCAATTAGATGCTTGCACATTTACCCCTCTGCTTGCTGCTTACTATAGAGACTTGTCCCGATAGATATTTGGGGCTCCCCCCTCCACCAAAACCATCTTGTGTTGGGGCTGGGGGTGAGCTAGCTTGAATAGAATAAAGACCCTGCTGTGAGTTGTATCAGATTGGCTCCTGTCTGGTTTTGGGGACTACTAACATTTCCCTGGCACTACAGTACTTACTGAGTTTGGTCCCTGGAATTCCAATGGTAGGAGAGAATTGAGTCCTGAAAGCTATTCTCTGGCCTCCACATGCTGCACACATGCATATTCTCACATATTCTCACTCTCTCTCTCTCAGTATGACAAATGGCTGAGTAAAGAAAGGATGTAAGGCGTGTGTGTGTGTGTGTGTGTGTGTGTGTGTGTGTGTTGCCATAAATGGCTCTGTACACACTGGGGATATGTCTTTCTTATCCTCCCTACCATAATTTTTATTGGAAACTGCCTTTAAAACAAGAATTACAAGTCTACCATGCTCTACCTTCCAAGGTGCTTACTTACTTCTCCATTATTTTAACATTGTAAGCTCCCATCTCAGCTGGGTCAGAGACACATTGTTACCCCTGTAAGCTCCCATCTCAGCTGGGTCAGGGACACATTGTTACCCCCATATGCTCCCATCTCAGCCAGGTCAGGGACACATTGTTACCCCCATAAGCTGCCATCTCAGGTGGGTCAGGGACACATTGTTACCCTCAGATTGCAGAAAAGGAAACAGTGGTCAAACAGTCATTGTTGACTTTCTCATAGAATTTGTTGGTAGGTGAGTTTTTAAGCTTCGGATGTGTTTTGACACTTCCTGCCATAGGCTTTCTTTTGTTTTTGTTTTTTAGACATGGTCACTCTCTTTCTCTTTCTGTAGCCCTGGCTGTCCTAGAACTCCATATATAGACCAGGCTGGCCTTGAGCTTACAGACATCTTCCTGCCTCAACCTCCTTAGTGCTGGGATTAGAGGTGCGTGCTACCACATCTGGCCCTGTCATGTACTTGCTCTTCATTATGAGAAGTGAGACTTTGGCAATGTCTAGTAAAAATAACCTAAATAATTTTGTTTTGTCTCCTTAGGGATTATACCCTAAGATTAAATCTTCATGCATTGTTATGTGAGAGACTTTCTAGACTCAACACATTCTTACTCATACCAGAAAGGAAACACAGACAGACCAAAATGTGTATTCATCAAAGTCCAACTAAGCCAAAGAGCTTTACTGGGTTCCTTATAGGAGTATGGGTGAGGGGTTAAATACAGTAAGGGGGTTACAGAAGTAGAAATGAGACACAGACAGGTACTAACCAAAGCCCACCCAACATGTATTACAGGTCACAAAATAGGGAAACCTGAAGCACACTGCACAGTACACAGGCATCTTAATGAGTTGAAGAGTGTCCTTTCCAGGTGGCTCAGTTGGTCTGAGCCTCTTCTGAGCTTCAGTTAAGCTGGTCATTGTTCTAGGCAGTTGGACTGGTGCTTCCAAGCAGCTTGCTGGAGAGATCTGCAGTCTTTACTGTTTATAATATTCTTGGGATATAAGGGGCTAGTCAATCTAGTCAGTTTCAGGGACTTCCTGGGCTATTTTGGATTGTTTACTTCCTGTCAGAATCAAATTCTCTGGTATATTTCACCTTCCCTTAGAAAATTCTGTTGTATGACCTGCAGGTAAAACATCCTGCTTAAGTTTTCTCTCCAAAATGGAAAGTTCTAAACTCTGGAAATGGAAAGTGCTATACAGCATGTATCTCAGCACACACGGTAAGGCTGGATTATACTCACAACCTCTAAACATGTTTTTACATTATTTACTAGAAAGGGGGTCTCTGTAAATATTTTTTTTGTCTTTTTTGAGTAAATATACAACAAAGGGAAAATGACCATAATATAAATGAGTTGTGCTGGCTAGTTTTATGTCAACTTGACACAGGCTCAAGCCATCTGAGAAGAGAGACTCTTTAGTTCCTGTCCTAACTTCCTTCAGTGATAGACTTGGGTATGGAAGTACAAGCCAACTAAATCCTTTCCTTCCCAACTTGTTTTTGGTCATGATGTTTCATCACAGCAACAATAACCTTAACTAAGACATTAGTATTACTTTCTGACATTCAAAAACATTGACACTCCAGGGCTACACAGAGAAACCCTGTCTTGGAAAAAAAAAACAACAAAAAACAAAAAACAAAACAAACAAAAACCCATTGACACTAAGTTAAATATTTTATCACTAGTATCTAGTGTTGTGGTTATAAAAAGATAGAGAAATGTAGGAAAATGTTCTGTGTGAGAGTGGTGAGGTATGGTGGGGAGGGAGTGCCTTGGCAGGTCCATGCCAAGGCATCCCTTCTCCCTGAGGGACCAGCCACACGACATCATAGTATAGAATAGAGTTTATTTAGGGCATGGGGAGGGAAGTTAAGAGAGTAGTAGAGGTAGGGAGAAAGGCAGAGAGAAGGAGAGAATAGAGAAGTAGAGGCCAGCCATGATCATGTGGAGAGAGGGGGAGGGGATGGGGAGAGAGGGGGAGCAAGAGGGCAAGAGTAAGAGAGTAAGAGAGTAAGAGAGTAAGAGAGAGAGGAGGGGCCAGCAGCCCCTTTTATAGTGGGCCAGGCCTACCTGGCTGTTGCCAGGTAACTGTGGGGAGGAGCATACCTGGCAGTTGCCAGTAACTGTGGGAGTGGAGTCCAGACAGAGTACCAACATCTAGTGATACTAAAAAGAGTATCTAGTGCTTACTAAACAAATTTCCTTCTGCCAAACATGATAGTTTTGATTTTTGAAAATATTTTTTACACTTATTAATTAAGGAAGCAGGGGTGTGCATGTATAAAGGTCAGAGGACACTTTGAAGGAGTCAGTTCTCTTGTTCTCAAATGTGGATCCAGAATATCTGACTCATGGTATTGTGCTCCACAGCGAGCCTTTCCCTGTTGAGCCACCTTAGTGGCTGTGATAACAGATTTGCATAAGACTCCTTTTCTAGAGACCAGGATGATGGCACTTGTCTGTTTTCCCAGCACTCGGGAGGCTGAGGCAAAAGCTTCATTGTAAGTTCTACCTTGGCCCAAGCTACGTAAAGAATTCCAGATTCCTCCAGACTACAGAGTAAAAAACTGTCTCAATATATATATATATATATATATATATACTAAACTAAACTAAAAAAATAAAGGAGCCGGATGGTGGTGGCACTTGAGGCAGGGGCAGGTGGAGCTCTGAACTCAAGGCCAGCCTGGTCTACAGAGTGAGTTCCAGGACAGTCAGAGCTACACAGAGAAACCCTGTCTCGAAAAAACTAAATAAATAAAGAAAAAAAAATAAAGAAATGCTCGCTGGCAAGAGAACTCAGTGGGTAGAGTCACTTGCTGCCCAAAACTAATAACCTGAGTTCAAGCCCCAGATCCCACATTGAAAGGAGTATATCAAGTCCCAAGAGTTGTCTCTAGCCTCCACATGTGCTATGGCACACATGCCCCCATACCCGCATACAATAACAATAGTAATTATATAATAACAATAAATAAAAATATAAAGAAAACTGTGGCCAAGCATGAGGGCTTATGCTTTTGATACCAGCATTGGGGAAGCAGAGGGAGGAGAGTCTCTGTGAGTCTCAGGCCAGCCTGGTCAACATGGCCAGTTAGTTATATAAGTCAGCCAGAGCCACAATGAGACACTGTCTCAAAATAAGTGAATAAAATTTATAATAATTAGTATAGGAATCAGAGCAAAGGTTATAAGTGGTATACATAATTCAACGGTAAGATATCTTGGCCCTTTCAATCCCGAGTCTAACATAATTAAACTTGACAATGGATTTGGATGCCCTTAATACTGAGGAAGGCTTGTTAATGTAATCTCTGCAGGGGGAAGGCATGTTATTTTTCTGGCTGGGTATGGTGATGTTCACCCGCAATCATAGCACTAGGGAGTCTTAGCCAGAAGGATCATACATTAGAGGCCAGGCTGGGCTACATACTGAATTTGAAGCTGGACTAGAATATGTAGCAAGTCACTGTCTCAATATATATTGTTTGGTGTCAATGTTCTACAGTAGACCTTAGTAGTCACCAGGAACAATGAATTAGCGACTTCTTCAGACATTTAAAGCTAAAGTTCAAGGGGGTTAGGGCGTCCATATATAGTCTGGCACTAGGTTACTTCTGACCCTGGGTGGGAACTGAGTAGCTCAGTGGCCCTGGAGATGAGGGAAGTGGAAAGGAGGAATTCTGTCAGTTACCTTTCTCCATTCAACCAGTGTCTGGTATTAAGAGTTGAAGGAAATTATTTGAAGTGCTACTGCCAGGTTCTTTTCCACCTCCATCTCCACCCACCAAGGTGCAGAAGAAGGAAGCAAAGAGGCAAGAAAAATACCCATTGTACACACACACACACACACACACACACACACACACACACACACGCTTCCTTAACTCCCACTTGTATCTGTATTGTGTCTCTCTCTCAAGAGAGGCTCTCACTACCTAAACCCAGCTAGCAGAGAGCTGGAGGGTAAACCAGGCTGGTATGGAACTCAAAAAGATGCATCTGCCTCAGTGGAGTGCCCCACCCCACAGGGTGGGGGTCAAAGGCCGGTGCTACCACACCCATCCTTTTTCAAAGACATTATTCTCAAATACTTTCTTCTAAGCTGTGGTGGCCCTTACTCTCTTTGTGTGCTTTCTAGAAGGCTCCAGTAATCTGTGGCACAGAGTGCTGCTAAAGACTATCGGGATCTTTTGCATTATGCAAGCTTAAGGAGCAACCGCCCCAGCCCTAAGGTCTTAATTGTTTGTTTTTGGTTTTTGAGATAGAACCTCCCTATGTAGATCATGCTTGCCTCCAATTCGTAGAGATCCACCTACTTTGGAACTCTCCAGTGCTGAGATTAAAGGTCTTTACCACTACAAAGTCTGATTTTTTTTTTGGGTGGGGGGCTATACTTTTGATGTCATATCTGATATGTTTTAAAACGAAGCAGAAAGAGATGGTAGAGAAAACGTAAAAGAAATTAGTGCTTTGTTTCAGGAACAGGATTTGTGAGCAACTGGTGCCAAGACCCTTCCCCTGCCTTGTGGCATTAAGAATTTTATAATTAGAAAGTGAATGTGTAAACCAGATAGTAGTGGCGCTGGTGCACGCTTTTAATCCCAGCACTCAGAGGCTCTCTGAGTTCGAGGCCTGCCTAGCCTACAGAGTGAACTCCAAGACCGTTGGGCCACACAGAGAAACCCAACAAAAACCAAACCAAGCAAAACAAAGGAAAAAAGGAGGGAGGGAGGGAGGGAGGGAGGGAGGGAGGGAGGGAGAATGTGAATCTAAAGGTATACTGATGCTTATGTGGTATAAAGTTTTGGGGTTTGTTTGTCTGTTTTTGGTTTTTTGGCAGCTTACAGTAGATCCTTTTCATTTTCTTCCCAAAGTTAACCCGTGGGACTTCGACCTTTCTAAAAGAAAGTTGCAATGACTCTCAGGACTCTCATTCAGAGACACTGTGGGCATCCTTCACATTTGCATCCCCGCCGTGGCTGAGGTCTTCAGGACTCCTTGGCAGCTCGCTCCCAGCCTCCAGCCTCTATGAACCCTGCACAGTGATAAGCGGGAGGACTCTGGGGGAGGGCAGGGGAGCTGCTCCCAGGCCCTATGCTGCTTGAGCTCTGCGGTCAGGGCCCCGCCCTGGAACTCTCTGAGGCCCGGTGCCCCTGGAGATTAGCCACAGGCAGGGCTGGGGATTCAGATCCTTTTAGAGCACCGTGCAGGTTTCTGCAGAAAACATTTTGAATGGCTCTTGCCTACTCAAGGCAATGCTTGGAGGAAGTTCTAATTCTGCTTTTCTGGTCCCAGAGATTCTCACCCCTGCCGGAGGGGCAAGCTGGGGCTGAGGAGAGGAGCTCCTGGCAGGTCCCCAGCCTCACAGAGGAACCAAATTGGGGAAACAGGAAGGACCCGAAAATGTTTACAAGCCCAACCTCTGACCTTGGGACTCCTGTCCTTGTCAGTCTAGTCGCTTACACAAATGCTGAATTCTGGTTGGTACGTTCCAAGATGGCTCAAGCCACCTCAGTCAGTATGTGCAGGTGGTTAAGTAGCCTGCCATAGTTGATTATTGTTGAAAAACAAGAAAGCAGAAAGGAACCTCAAAAGATTTTTATGCCTAAAGTCTCTCCAGGTTAGTTAGTTGCAGTTACCTGAGATGTGCGCTTTCAGTGAGGACCTGTGACGATAGCTCTTCCACATTCTTAAACGCAGCCCAAGTAGCTGTGGGGATTCATGATTTTTAGGACGAAGTC
The DNA here is from genome assembly GCF_008632895.1 of Mastomys coucha. Classification (NCBI taxonomy): domain Eukaryota; kingdom Metazoa; phylum Chordata; class Mammalia; order Rodentia; family Muridae; genus Mastomys; species Mastomys coucha. The sequence continues at coordinate 69,926,712 of NW_022196912.1, forward strand.
TAGGATTTGGGATCAGAGCAAGCAACCCTTTGTCTTTCGAAGTAACAGGCATTAAATATAGGATAAAATATAGGTATGTGTTAACTTTTCAACACATTTGTTTGGTCTATAACTTGTATGAAGGTCGCTCTGGGGCTGCTGCTCTTGCAGAGGAGCCTGGTTGGATTCCCAGCACCCACAGAACAGTTGACCACTCTGGGCAATGCATCCATGTGGTACATAGACATACGTTCAGGCAAAACAGATAACAACTAATAAATCTTTTTTAAAAAAATCACCCCTTTGTGCCGGTTTATTTGTATTTGTATAGTCAAAATGACAATGTCCTTTGTTTTATTTGTAGCTGGCCACCACTGTAAGTGGCTATGTATCAACAGATTATATATTTAATTTTGGTCCGGTCAACCTCATGAAAATTTATTGTTTTCTATAAGCCGGTATAATTTAGATACTAGCTACCAACTGAATGGTGGCGGCTGCTTTCTCTTCAGATAGGTATGCTTGCTATCTAATCTATTCTCTGACTTGGGGAAGACCTGTTCTTAGGCAATTTTAAAAATCACATCTGTTCCTCTAAAAAAGAGCGTTCAGGGGCCACGAAGATGTCTTGATGGGTAAAGGTACTTGTCATCCAAGCCTGATGACCTGAGTCAGATTTCCCTAAGCCACATGAAGGAAGAAGGGGGAAAGGAACACACACACACACACACACACACACACACACTCACACACACGCGCACGCACACACACACACACACTCACACATACACACTCACACACACGCGCACACACACACACATTATCGAAGATGCCCTTTGCCTCTACTAGTATTACTGCTAATAAAGAATATTAAAGTCAAGCCAGGCGGTGGTGGCTCACGCCTTTAATCCCAGCACTTGGGAGGCAGAGGCAGGCAGATTTCTGAGTTCGAGGCCAGCCTGGTCTACAAAGTGAGTTCCAGGACAGCCAAGGCTACACAGAGAAACCCTGTCTTGGAAAAAAAAAAAAAAAGAATATTAAAGTCAAACATGGAGGCAGAGGTAGGATGACTGCCAAGAGTTCAAGGCCAGTTTAGACTACACAGGGAGAACTTATCTCAAAAAAAAAAATTATTTTTGTAAAAGAATTCAAATCTAGGGAAGTAGGTCAGTATTAGAAGGTTTGTAGTATGCCAAGGCAGGTTCAATCCTTAGTACTGAGGATAAAAGTAAAATAATATTCAAACCCTATAAAACATAACCTATCTACCTACCAATGGCATGTTAGTCATGTTATATTTAATATAATTCATAGATATGATAAAATATAAATATGGCAATATAGTTAGTAAAACACATAGAAATACAAAGACAAAGCCTGTCAGTCAAACTTAACTGTGTCTACTTGTTTGTATGTTTGTTTAGTCAGGGTCCCAGGTAGCACTGGCTAGCCTCGAACTCCATGTGTAGACCAGGTTAAAACTTGTTAAGAACCACCTGGCCTCTACCTCCCACATGCTGGGATTAAAGGTGTGTGTGACCATGTCCTGCTATTTGTGTTTTGAAAGCATCTCCTGACCCTCTTACCTCAGCCCCTCCAAAGGCTGGGATTACAACAGGTACAGGAAACCAGCCCTAGAAATTTTACCTCTTTTGGATGACAACTTCTTTATAAGACCCACAAAGAGTGAGGACTGGAATGTTGCACCTGGGAAAAGTGAAGACAGTAGAGAAGACCAGACTGAGTCTGGAGGCACAGGCAGGGTAAGCTGCTACAATAAGGGGAAGTAGGGGAGAAACCAGAAGAGAGGTGAGGGGTGATACTCCGGAAGTTGTCACTGAGATGTCAGGGCCAATGTTGACATCATGTCAGGATCAAAATGAGTCAGGAATTAAGATACCAAAAAAAGATGCTTTGTTGGACCAGAGACAAAGAACCAAGTTGAGTCATGCTGCCCTGGGGGAAAGTACAGGTGTCAGTCCTTGAGTCAGATTTCAGACACAAGTAAATGCAACCTGAGCCAGAGAGGGAATGCACACACCTTTAATCCAGGCACTGGGGAGGCAAAGGCAAGTGGATCTCTGAGAGTTTGTGGCCAGTCTGGTCTATAGAGTGAGTTCAATGACAGACCGGACTACACAGAGAAATCGTGTCTGGAAAAAATGTCTGATAGTTCCTGAATAGTTATTCTGTGTAATTACCATTCTAAGTGTCTTACTTGTATTAAAGCAAAATCTTTCCAGTCAGCATATGAAATGGGTTATTTTACTGTAGTTTAGGGACAACTGAGAATGAATGGTTCATGCAACCTAGGATGCTACCTCCAGACTTTGCTGTAGTACACAATTCCCTTTAATTTCAATTCATGTTTATCATTTATTAAATTACTCAGCCTAGTCTTAAACGAGATGCATATCTTACCCAGATATTAGTTATTTGAATTTTTCTTATGAAGAACACAATTAAGAAAAATTTTAAGAGAAAAGAATTCTTAACTTCACCACTTTGGGTAGTTTTTTTAAAAAAGGCTTTAGCTTAGTTTGCTAGGTAAAGATACTTGTCGTTTTTGTCATGGGAATTAGTTTTTTGTTTATCTATCTTTTGTCCAAACTAGCCTTGAACTTCCTAAGTCACTGTAACTACAGAGGTGTGCCACAGTCCCCTAAGTCACTGTAGCTACAGAGGTGTGCCACAGTCCCCTAACTCACTGTAGCTATAGAGGTGTGCCACAGTTCCCTAAGTCA